>NC_034186.2:38049023-38372356 GCF_002021735.2 Oncorhynchus kisutch | reverse complement strand
ACCAAAGTAATTCTTTGTCGTGCCTCATCTGAGCAGTGTCAGATGGTGACAGGGGTCTCATCAGGGTCAGGCAGCCAGGGAAGACCAGTCTGTGACGGAGCGGAGGGGAATTTTTGCAGATACAACGCTTTATTTGCTCTTTGCAGCAAACATTGGAAATACAAGAAGCTTCGAAGATTGAAAGTATTTTAAGGCATTATGGGAAACCTCTAAAGTTAATTTCCAAACGGTTGGGTTGATAGAGGGTTGATAGAGGCTTTTCCCGATGCCCTCAAACATGTCAAACAAAAATGTGAGGAAGACCTGGGATACACTATTGATGATGATGATGAGGAATGAATACAGATATGTTAGAATGCCCAGTCATGTTCATGTAATGACTGCAGTTTAAGACCATCCATAGAACATCCTATATGCCAGTGAAACTGAATATCATGCACACAGAAATGTAATTCCTCTGCTGGAAGTATAAAACACAAAAGGGAACATATTTGCATATGTTATGGTCTTGTGAAGGCTGGCTGAATTATGACAAAGAGAGTATGTTATTTTATCTCAACATGTCTACAGATTCTCCATTATCCCCGTTTTTGTTTGCTTGGAAATGTTGATACTGGAGACTTATCAGAAGAAACTGTGAAACCTAGCATTTATAGCGCCTAGGAAATGCATTGCCATTTCACAGGTGGGTTATCCTGCCACAACAGATGGAAGTAATGTCAAGTTATGTATCACTAGATTTGATTTATTACAAGAATAAGGAAATACTGGGCAATTCTCACAAGGTCTGGATGCCTTATATGGAATACAGCACGACAAAAGGAGTCTGTATTGAAAACATGCCCACGTCTGGGGAGATACCTATTTAAGCAATCACTAGTTGCTGGGCTGCGCAGTCCTGGCACTAGGGTTCTGCCATACTGTTGGCTGACACTCTGGCCTTGGCCTAACACAACTAATACCAATAATGAATGTTTCACTAAGATCCTAAAGCTGAGTGGGGTGTGTTGGGTTGGGTGCTGCAGGGCCTTAGACCCCTAGGGGCAGGACGGGGTGACCCAGCTATATTGTGTGCAATTAGAAAGAGATCTACAGTACTATTAGGCCTATGATATGAATTATATGGAGGTAGGGTGTACTGTTGCTTTGTGTTAATGTGTAGGTGTGTGTGTTTTTTAAATTAAATGTTTGTTTTCCAAACCTTTCCTTGAGACATACAAAAAAAGATGGGAAGGAAGTTGGGGAGAGAGCTATTAACTAGACTGGTGGGGGTTGGGCATTCAGGTGGCAGAAATTTGATATAGCTGTCTTAATAAAAGACGATCAAAAGTCTTGTAGGCTATTGGTTAAAGTCGCAACACAGTATTGATTATTGAATTATCATTGATCTAGTTCAGTCTTATCAATCTCTTAAACATATTTAATAATGATCTCTTACCTAGCTTGATGGCTGGGCATTTGTGCTTACTTTATGTTGTTCTAAATAGAGACGGCTAGAAGGGCCATGGGTCATATTAGATTGTGTAGAAATGCAGGAATTAGCTTCAGATGCAGAGGACCCCCATACCCCCCACCAAGTTATGCCCCCACCCCCACTTCAAAAACCAAAGTTGTGCCCCTGCAAATGACTGATGATTGGCTGAAAGAAATCTTCAGTGCAGCCTTTGATATTATTTGTCATAATATGTTGTTGAAAAAAATGTATGTGTTATGTCTTTTCAAACTCTGCCATATCGTGGATTCAGAGCCTTGCAAAAGTAAAAGGACCATTTTAAGCCGTACACTCCACAGAGCTGTGCTTTACGGAAGAGTGGTCAGAAAAAAGCCATTGCTTAAAGAAAAAAAATAAGCAAACATTTGTTGTTCGCCAAAAGGCATGTGGGAGACTCCCCAAACATATGGAAGACGGTACTCTGGTCAAATGAGACTAAAATTGACCTTTTTGGCCATCAAGGAAAATGCTATGTCTGGTGCAAACCCAACACCTCTCATCACCCCGAGAGCACCATTTTTTTCATCTGCAGGGACTGGGAAACTGGACAGAATTAAAGGAATGATGGATGGCGCTAAATACAGGGAAATCCTTGAGGGAAACCTGTTTCAGTCTTCCAGAGATTTGAGACTGGGACGGAGGTTCACCTTCCAGCAGGACAATGACCCTAAGGACACTGCTGAAGCTAAACTTGAGTGGTTTAAGGGGAAACATTTAAATGTCTTGGAATGGCCTAGTCAAAGCCCAGACCTCAATCCAATTGAGAATCTGTGGTATGACTTACATATTGCTGTACACCAGCGGAACCCATCCAACTTGAAGGAGCTGGAGCAGTTTTGCCTTAAAGAATGGGCAAAAATCCCAGTGGCTAGATGTGCCAAGCTTTGCACCTTCAAAGTGGTAGGCATGTTGTGTAAATCAAATGATACAAGCCCCCAAAACCCATTTAAATTCCAGGTTGTAAGGCAACAAAATAGGGAAATGCCAAGGGGGAGAATAGTTTTGCAAGCCACTGTATCTAATAGAACACAGAGAAGAAGCCTATTTTTATTATCAACTTCTTAACTAACTCATCAATATGCTTTTTAAGAGACAGCTTTTTCATCTATCCAGATGCCCAGATATGTGTAAGCAGGGACACTATCGATATGGACAAAGTACACATGCTTAAATCATCAATGTTATTTTTATGCGCTCTAGAGAACAATAAATATTTAGTTTCACCTGCATTCAGTACTAATTTCAGGTCAATAAAGTTGCTTTGTAATACAATGAAGGCAGACTATATTTCATATATAGCCTGGTCAACGTGGGGGCAATAGCATACACAACAGTTTAATGGACAGTTTAACACTTTAATGGAAGCTTCTCTTGGCACTCTATTCTTTTCTATTTTTACCAATGACCTGCCCCTGGCATTAAACAAAGCCTGTGTGTTCATGTATGCTGATGATTCAACCCTATACGCGTCAGCAACTAGTGAAGTTGCTGCAACCTTAAACAAAGAGTTGCAGTCAGTTTTAGAATAGGTGGCCAGTAATAAACTGGTCCTGAACATCTCTTAAACTAAAAGCATTGAATTTGGTACAAAATCATTTCGTAAGTTCTAAACCTCAGCTGAATCTGGTAATGAATGGTGTGGCTGTTGAGCAAGTTGAGGAGGCTACATTTCTTGGTTTTACTTTAGATTGTAAACTGTCAGGGTCAAAACATATAGATTCAATCGTTATAAAGATGGGGAGAGGTCTGTCCATGATAGAGATGCTCTGATTTTTTTACACCACACTCCACAAAGCAAGTCCTGCAGGCTCTAGTTTGATCTCATCTTGATTATTGTCCAGTCATATGGGTCAAGTGCTGCAAAGAAAGACCTAGTTAAGCTGCAGCCGGCCCAGAACAAAGCAGCACGTTTTGCTCTTCATTGTAATCTGAGGGCTAATATCAATACTATGCATGCCAGTCTCTTGAGGAAAGGCTGACTGTATCACTTCTTGTTTGTATAAGAAACATGAATGCGTTAGATATTCCAAATTGTTTGCATGGTTGACGTATAGCTCTGACACACACTTACTCCACCAGACATGCCACCAGAGGTCTTTTCACAGTCCCCAGGTCCAGAACAGATTTAAAGAAACATACAGTATTATACAGAGCCATGAGTGCATGGAACTCCAATCTTAAATAGCGCAAGTGAACAGCAAACCTGGTTTAAACAAACAAATAAAGCAACACCTCTACCCCATGTGACCTACTTGTTGTGTCTATGTACTGCCATGTATGTGTAACTGATTGTGTGCGCACACACACACACACACACACACACACACACACACACACACACACACACACCATGTTTTAAATGCATGTAAATTGTAAAGTCGTTGTCTATAATGTCGGACCTCAGTAAGACTAGCTGTAGCCATTGGCGATGGCTAATGGGGATCCTAATAAAATATAAATAAAATCAATGAATTACTCCCATACAGCTCTGGAGTGGAGGGAAGGAGCTGTGGACTGGGTTATTTTGGGGATTATGGTTTTTTGTGTTTGTGGAATAGGCACACTGGTGTATTTTCTGTACAGTACAGTCATGGCCAAAAGTTGAGAATAACACAATTATTAATTTTCACAAAGTTTGCTGCTTCAGTGTCTTTAGATATTTTTGTCAGATGTTACTATGGAATACTGAAGTATCATTACCAGCATTTTATAAGTGTCAAAGACTTTTATTGACAATGACATGAAGTTGATGCAAAGAGTCAATATTTGCAGTGTTAACCCTTCTTTTTCAAGACCTCTGCAATCCACCCTGGCATGCTGTCAATTAACTTCTGGGCCACACCCTGACTGATGGCAGCCCATTCTTGCATAATCAATGCTTGGAGTTCTCAAAGGGATTAAGGTCTGGGGAGTTTCCTGGCCATGGACCCAAAATATTGATGTTTTGTTCCCCGAGCCACTTAGTTATCACTTTTGCCTTATGGCAAGGTGCTCCATCATGCTGGAAAAGGCATTGTCCGTCACCAAACTGTTCCTGGATGGTCGAGAGAAGTTGCTCTCGGAGGATGTGTTGGTACCATTCTTTATTCGTGGCTATGTTGTTCGGCAAAATTGTGAGTGAGCCCACTCCCTTGGCGGAGAAGCAACCCCACACATGAATGGACTCATGAATGCTTTACTGGACTCATGAATGCTGTGTCATGCTTTACTGTTGGCATGACACAGGACTGATGGTAGTGCTCACCTTGTTTTTTCCGGATGCCCCAAACAATCGGAAAGGGAATTCATCAGAGAAAATGACTTTACCCCAGTCCTCAGCAGACCAATCCCTGTACCTTTTGCAGAATATCAGTCTGTCCCTGATGTTTTTCCTGGAGAGGAGTGGCTTCTTTGCTGCCCTTCTTGACACCAGGCCATCCTCCAAAAGTCTTCGGCTCACTGTGCGTGCAGATGCACTCACACCTGGTTGCTGCCATTCCTGAGCAAGCTCTGTACTGGTGGTGCCCTGATCACGCAGCTGAATCAACTTTAGGAGACAGTCCTGGCTCTTGCTGGACTTTCTTGGGCGCCCTGAAGCCTTCTTCACAACAATTGAACCGCTCTCCTTGAAGTTCTTGATGATCCGATAAATGGTTGATTTAGGTGCAATCTTACTGGCAGCAATATCCTTGCCTGTGAAGCCCTTTTCGTGCAAAGCAATGATGACGGCATGTGTTTCCTTCCAGGTAACCATGGTTGACAGAGGAAGAACAATTATTCCAAGCACCACCCTCCTTTTGAAGCTTCCAGTCTGTTATTCGAACTCAATCGGCATGACAGAGTGATCTCCAGCCTTGTCCTCGTCAACACTCACACCTGTGTTAACGAGAGAATCCCTGACATCACTGGCTCGTCCTTTTGTGGCAGGGCTGAAATGCAGTGGAAATGTTTTTGGGGATTCAGTTCATTCGCATGGCAAATAACATTCTGGAGTATATACAAATTGCAATCATACAAACGGAGGCAGCAGACACTGTGAAAATGTATATGTGTGTCATTCTCAAAACTTTTGGCCCGACTGTACACTGCTATTTGCTATTCAGAAAATCAATACAAACAGAATTTGCCCATATACTCTACTGCAGCTCTGTACATTGTTGTTCGAAATGGAACAAAGGAATAACTAAGACCAAATTCTTGCATTGTGTCTGTACATGTTGATACACAGCCAAACACAATGCCAGTCAGCCAGCACAGATACAATGTGACAAGGGCTATGAGGTATGACACTATGTCTATCGCACGCACGCATTATTATGTCATAGCTATGGTTGGCAGGGTAATTGTATAACCGTTTATTGTTGATTAACTTCATTTAAGTCGACAAACTTTACCCAAAAGCAGTAAAGTAAAAGTAAGCCTGGTCCACACCTAACAGACAGTTTTAGAATTGTGTTGTAGAACAATTATAGTGCTTTAAACTGACTGAAGACGGGACTGCAGGACATTAAAAAAATACAAGACCTGCGTGCAGTTGAGTCTGTTTCCACGGTAACATGGACTCTTTACAGCGTGATGAAACTTTGTTGCTCCTTGTTTCAGCAAAGTGTTGTTGCAAACGAGTATGAGGAAATGCATGCAAAAAAAGGCTTACCAAAAAAAGGGAACACTGGGCATCCCGGGTGGCGCAGTGGTTAAGGGCGCTGTATTGCAGCGCCAGCTGTGCCACCAGAGACTCTGGGTTCGCGCCCAGGCTCTGCCGTGACCGGGAGGTCCGTGGGGCGAAGCCAGCCGCACCTATATGTCGGAGGAAACACCGTGCACCTGGCAACTGCGCCCGGCCCGCCACAGGAGTCGATGGGCCCAGCATCGTCCGGGTTAGGGAGGGCTTGGCCGGTAGGGATATCCTTGTCTCATTGACTCCTGTGGCGGGCCGGGCGCAGTTGCCAGGTGCACGGTGTTTCCTCCGACACATAGGTGCGGCTGGCTTCCGGGTTGGATGCGCGCTGTGTTAAGAAGCAGTGCGGCTTGGTTGGGTTGTGTATCGGAGGACGCATAACTTTCAACCTTAGTCTCTCCCGAGCCCGTACGGTGAGACAAGATAGTAGCTACTAAACAATTGGATACCACCAAATTGGGGAGAAAAAGTGGGTAAATAAAAAAAATTTGGGAACACTGTGACTTGACCACAGAGCGTAGAGTTAACAGCAGCATGCTATATATACCCTCAATTAGCTGTGGGTTGACCGTAAACATGGATCATCACATCCCTGATTTGAGTCCTATGCAGTCGGGAGCAGCACAAGACAGAAGAAAATGCACGTTTTTATTTTATGGTTGACAATTAACCGTCATCCAAAATTCCATGACCGTCCCAGCCCAGACTGCTGACCACTCACGGAGGAGCAGTGACTCACTCTGCCACCACACTAACTTCCCCAGACCTCCTCTGGGCCTAACCATCTCTCTGCCCAGACTTCTTATAGCACCCCCCAACCCTTCTCTGGCCCCCCCCAGCCTTCATCCTCTCTACTCACCACTTCTCCCTTCGCCGTCCCCATCTCTGCTTCTCCCTGCCTAATATCCCTATTCATCCACACAGTATTTCTTAGCCCATTTTTTCCGCTCTCCCAAACTCTCCAACCCTGCCTGTCCCTCCCCCGTCTCTCCTGATATTCTTCCCAATCTCTCTCCAGCAGTGACTCGTGCCTGCCTGTCTGGTGGGAGAAATCACGCTCCCAGTCATGGTGCTACATTGCCTGCTGTGCTGCTCGCAGCAGGCTGGACCGAGAGGGAGGGAGAGGGCAGCAGGCTGTGGAATTGTTGGCTAAGACCAGGACACAGCAGGTGGACTGGATACCTCAGTCTCTCTATACAGGGAGCCTCTGAACAGCTTTTGTACAGAGACCTGCTTCTGTCACCAAGAGAGTACTCCAAGGCTCAATCCTAGGGCCCACGCTCTTCTCAATTTACATCAACAACATATCTTAAGCAGTAGGAAGCTCTCTCATCCAATTACATGCAGACGATACAGTCTTATACTCAGCTGGCCCCTCCCCGTATTTTGTGTTGTGTTAAACGCTCTACAACAAAGCTTTCTTAGTGTCCAACAAGCTTACTCTGCCCTTAACCTTGTTCTGAACACCTCCACCTCCAAAACAAAAATCATGTGGATTGGTAAGAAGAATGCCCCTCTCCCCACAGGTGTGATTACTACCTCTGAGGGTTTAGATCTTGAGGTAGTCACCTCATACAAGTACTTGGGAGTATGGCTAGAAGGTACACTGTCCTTCTCTAAGCACATATCAAAGCTGATTCAGATGACCATCCTACCTACATCATTTATAGATCGGTAGGTAAGGGTGCTCTCGAGCGGCTAGATGTTCTTTACCATTCAGGATTCAGATTTGCCACCAATGCTCCTTATAGGACATATCACTGCACTCTACACTCCTGGTAAACTGGTCTCTCCACTTACTGACAGTTGTGGCTGCTTCACGTGATGTATTGTTGTCTCTACCTTCTTGCCTTTTGCGCTGTTGTCTGTGCCCAATAATGTTTGTACCATGTTTTGTGCTGCCATGTTGTGTTGCTGCTATGCTATGTTGTCGTCTTAGGTCTCTCTTTATGTAGTTTTTGTCTCTCTTGTCCTGATGTGTGTTATGTCCTATTTGTTATTATTTTAAACAATTATTATAATAATCCCAGCCCCCGCAGGAGGCCTTCTGCCTTTTGGTAGGCCGTCAGTGTAAATAAGAATTTGTTCTTAACTAACTTGCCTAGTTAAATAAAGGTTAAATAAATAAAACAAAATAAAAAGTGGGATCAGGAATTGGTGCACTAGCTACCCTAAAACCATTCCTCAACACTGACCTATTAAATCAAATTGTATTTGTAATGCACTGAATACAACATTGCACCTTGCACCTTACAGTGAAATGCTTACTTACAAGCCCTTAACCAACAATGCTTTAAGAAGTTAAGAACAATAAGTGTTAAGTAAAAAATAGAAGTCAAAAATAGAAAATGAATGCTCCTCTGTTCATTCTGGATATCTAATGTATGATGACACCATGCTATGTGTTCATGTCTGTTGTCATGGTTGAAAAAGGATAGAGTTACATGTTCTTACCAGGTAGTCATCAGGCCTGATCCCAAAGAGCTCCCTGAAGTAGCGGAAGGCCACAGGAGCATACGTCTTGAAGCGGAAGTCTGGGAAGTGGTGGGCTGGAGTCAGGTTGCTGCCTTCACTGGGACCAGGAGAGAAGGAGAAAGGCTTTTAGATATGGGAGTTTGTGTTAAATGCTCTACAACAAAGCTTTCTTAGTGTCCAACAAGCTTTCTCTGCCCTTAACCTTGTTCTGAACACCTCCAAAACAGAGGTACATGAGTCTTCAATATTCCCAGGTAAGAAGTTTTAGGTTGTAGTTATTATAGGAATTATAGGACTAATTCCCTCTATATCATTTGTATTTCATTAACCTTTGACTATTAGATGTTCTTATAGGCACTTTAGTATTGCCAGTGTAACAGTATAGCTTCCGTCCCTCTCCTCGCTCCTCCCTGGGCTCGAACCAGCAACACAACGACAACAACCACCATCGAAGCAGCGTTACCCATGCAG
This sequence comes from Oncorhynchus kisutch, assembly GCF_002021735.2. Classification (NCBI taxonomy): domain Eukaryota; kingdom Metazoa; phylum Chordata; class Actinopteri; order Salmoniformes; family Salmonidae; genus Oncorhynchus; species Oncorhynchus kisutch. The sequence goes on along the minus strand of NC_034186.2, from coordinate 38,363,261 downwards.
AGCAAGGGGAACAACTACTAGAAGGCTCAGAGCGAGTGACGTTTGAAATGCTATTAGCGCGCGCTAACTAGCTAGCCATTTCACTTCGGTTACACCAGCCTCATCTCGGGAGTTGATAGGCTTGAAGTCATAAACAGTGCAATGCTTGACGCACAACAAAAGCTGCTAGCAAAACGCACAAAAGTGCTGTTTGAATGAATGTTTACGCGCCTGCTTCTGCCTACCACCGCTCAGTCAGATACTTAGATACTTGTATGCTCAGTCAGATTATATGCAAAAGGTCTGTTATCTGTTAAAGGTCCCCAAAGCGCACATATCCCTGGGTCCCACCTCTTTTCAGTTCGCTGCAGCTAGTGACTGGAATGAGCTGCAAAAACACTCAAACTGGACAGATTTATCTCAATCTCTTCATTCAAAGACTCAATCATGGACACTCTTACCGACAGTTGTGGCTGCTTCGCGTGATGTATTGTTGTCTCTACCTTCTTGCCTTTGTGATGCCCAATAATGTTTGTACCATGTTTTGTGCTGCTACCATGTCGTTGTCATGTGGTGTTGCTATTAATTATGCTGTGTTGTCATGTGTTTCTGCCATGCTATGTTGTCATCTTAGGTTTCTCTTTATCTAGTGCTGTGGTGTCTCTCTTGTTGTGATGTGTGTTTTGTCCTATATTTTTAATCCCAGCCCCCGTCCCCGCAGGAGGCCTTTTGGTAGGCTGTCATTGTAAATAAGAATTTGTTTAATTGACTTGCCTAGTTAAATAAAGGTTAAAAATATATATATTCAATTGAACCTTTATTTAGCTAGGTGAGTCAGTTAAGAACAAATTCGTATTTACAACTACGGCATATCACGGCCAAACCCGGACAACGCTGGGCCAATTGTGCGCTGCCCTGTGGGACTCCCAATCACGGCCGGATGTGATACAGCCTGGAATTGAACCAGGGACTGTAGTGAGGCCTCTTGCTCTGAGATGCAATGCCTTAGACCGCTGCGCCACTATGAAGGAATCCTTCTAGTGTAAATAACGAACGACTTACCATCAAAAGAACATCTCTAGGATCAGTTTTGTGATATATTTGAAAGGCCTCATTCTAATAGTCACAAAGCTGTGTGCTGCCCTGATGGTGTGGTTACCTGGGGAAGAAGATGCTCTCCACCACATAGAAGTCCTGCATGAGGACATCTCTCTCAGGCTTGGAGCTCAGGTTGCCCACCGTGTAGCCGATGCCCAGCTGGATGGCACCTTTCAGGGCGGAGGACGTGGTCTGGGGGAGAGGAGAGAGATGGTGGGGGTTAGGGAAATACTTAAGACATTTCTGAGCTTGGTGGACTACCACTCATTTGTATTCATTGAGAAATCTTACGATTTACAAGCACCATTAGCTCAGCTCTCAGACGGGACTGAATTCTACACTAAAGAGGCAAAACATTGACTCACTCAGACACGCAAACCAGAATACCTATAGTGTAACGTGCTAAAGACAGACAGGGTGGATGAATCGGGTCGGAGTAGTAGTTATCTGTGAGACACACTCGGATTGCTCTGCAGTGTCTTTTCTTTATGCCTTCTCACATATATAAAAAATACCCCCAAAATCTGTCAATGTGCCCTTGAGCAAGGCAATTAACCCTGATTTGCTCCAGGGGTGCTGTACTACTATGACTGCCACTGTAAAACAACACACTTCACTGCACCTATCAAGTGTATGTGACCATAAAACATATAGTATAAGTGGAGAGTACAGTGTGCAGGCTTACAGAGCTATGTCCCTTCTCTGCTTTGCCTGCACACAGCTGTAGCCTAACTGTGCATAAAGGACCATTGCCAAGTGCCTACCAAGGGAGTTTTTCCTTGCCAATGTCTTGGCTTGTTCTATTGGGGGTTTGGCTGCTTTGCTGTGAGGCATTTGTAAAAGGCGCAGGCACTATATGTGATCCCTATATGCTTGATTAATTCATTGATTGACTGGCTAAAATCCGGGGAGATGGTGCTGACTGCCTACCTTCTTGTAGGTGGTCTCTCCGGACGCATCCACTCCCCTGTGGCCCATCCTCTTCCCCTGGCCTGGTAGACCCGAGACACCAGGCAGCTGTTGGCCAGAGGATGGAGCAGAGTGGTTAAGACACATATTTAGACCGATACTCACTTCTATGGGCTGACAACACTAACAACACGAACACCTGAGGTTAGTGTTTATCAAGCGTTTGCAGCACCAGTGTGAAGTTTCCACCTGTTCTTTTCAATAATAAACACATCAAATGAGGAACAAAAGGTCAATTGAATCAAATGTATTCACATGCGCCAGGTGTAGACTTTACCGTGAAATGCTTACTTAAAAAGGAAATAGTAACACAATAAAATAACAATAACGAGGCTATATACTGTACAAGGAGCACCGGTGCCGAGTCAATGTGCAGGGGTACGAGGCAGTTGAGGTAATGTAGGTAATATGTACATATAGATTGGGGTAAAAGTGACTAGGCAATCAGGATAGACAAACAGCGTAGCAGCAGAGTATGTGAAAGTGAGTGCCTTCAGAAAGTATTCAGACCCCTTGACTTTTTCCACATTGTAGAGTGTTATAGCCTGAACTTAAAATGTATTGATTGTGTGTGGAGTCAAGGTGATCTAGAGTTTTTCCTGAATATCAATAGAGGTACAAGGACAGTTTCACGTTTTTCAGCTTTGATTTCTTTTGTCCTGTATTCCCCTTTGAAAATCACAAGTGCAAACTTGACACAGGTGTGAACGCTTTGTAAATGTGTCACTAAGCCTTCTGAGTGGACTGAGTGCCCCTTCAAGCTCCTCTTTCTAACATCTATCCTCCCAGATTACGCAGCCAAATTGAGAGTGGGTGCTTCTCATCACAGGGCAGAGTGGAACATGGAAGGGGCTTATAACCATAGCAGTCCCTATGGAGATTCCCTCACTACCCCTGAGCATACTGATGCTGAAGTCTTTATATAGAGTGTAGCAAACAGAGATCACACACCATGAGGATTGACTTGCATGGGGATCAAAGTAGATGGAGACGGTGTGTGTACCAGTCAGAACACATACAGAGTATAGGGAAATGGTGTGTGTAGCAGTCAGAACACATACAGAGTATAGGAAAATGGTGTGTGTAGCAGTCAGAACACATACGGAGTATAGGAAAATGGTGTGTGTAGCAGTCAGAACACATACAGAGTATAGGGAAATGGTGTGTGTAGCAGTCAGAACACATACAGAGTATAGGGAAATGGTGTGTGTAGCAGTCAGAACACATACAGAGTATAGGGAAATGGTGTGTGTAGGATCACAGTGAGGAGAGGGGGGTTAACGTAAAGGGCATGTCAGGGAGGAAGAGTCAAATGTATTTCACGGTCATATGGGCTAAATAAAAGTAAAATAAGCAAGTACATTACCTCTGTGATGTGTGCTTTTCTAGCAGAATAGTCTGTGTGAGAGAGAGAGAGAGAGATCGAGAGAGAGAGAGAGAGAGAGAGAGAGAGAGAGAGAGAGAGAGAGAGAGATGAGGGAGAGAGAGAGAGCGTGAGTCCTACGAGGGGCTCCATTACTTCACATCATTAGTGTTAGAAGGAACAAACAAAAGCCCCATATGTTAAGTGTAAAAAAACAGTGGGGGGCAGGTAGTGGAGGGGATGGTTACCAAATCACTATACCATGCCCATTCCTCCTGGTAATCCGTACCATCCAACCATCCCCAGTCCCACTCCAGCATTTCTACCATTCCATAAAACCATGCGATGTGAAGACGTAAACAACAAAGGAAGTAATCAGTGAGCTCTGCTGTTCTGTTCTCCCCAGCTGGCCTGAAATAGATCCATAATTGTAGCCAATTTCGCCACTTAGCATAATGAAGGACTGAGAGGGGAGCTCAGATAGCACAACACAACACAACACACTACTGGCTTGATTGATTCAGTTCACTCTTAGGAGTATTAACACTAGACGCCAGTGGGCTGATTACATCAAGAGTCAATACACTGACTGACTGAGGCATTTAAAGCTGACAGTGGTTCACACCGATATTGTTATTATTAGGCTTGTCTATTTAACATGAGTAACACGCAGACAGTAATAGTGCAATTTGAATGGCCTATAGAAATACATTCATTTAGAATAAGAATGCGTTATAGGCTACACCAGGTGTGAAAGGCAACGGGAGTAGGCGATGTGATGACAGAGGCCCGCAAAGAGGAGAATCTGCATGTGCTAAAGTCTGCCTGCCTGCTTCCTCTGGTTGCCCATGTGACTTAGCCAGCCCTCCTCTCTCTCCTCCCCTCCAGCTCTCTAATTCACTCGCTCCCTCTGTCACACACAGCTTTGCTGAGGGATGATCAAGCCAAAACGTGCCAATGCAATCCTTCTGCAGGCAGGCTAGAACATTGCATAAAGAAAAAAATATTACATTACATCCAACCACGTTGAGACTGAGAATGTTGACAATGCAGATGGTTAGAGTGAGAGGAGAGAGGTGCCTATCCTCCTTGTTACCGGGCAGACCCTAAGTCTTTCCTCCATTCCTGTTTTCTTTATAAAAGCCCCCCTGTCATTTTGCCCTGTGAACAGTGGGCTCGTTTCCCCTGGTATCTTACTAGACTAGAGCCATTTTGCTTCTGCATGCCTACAGCCGTTCAGACAGCCAGCCATGTGTTATTATTACGCCACAGGTTTCCAGGCATTTTTTTTTTTGTGAACCCTTCCTCAGATCTTCGCCACCATAAAGGTCTGACTGACTGGTCGTAATCTATATGGATTTGCAACAAGCTTCACTGGTTTCTTTTCCATTTTGTTGCCTTCAAATCCCATGATGGTGACTGGAGCACTTCTTCGGTCCATTTTCCAGTTCTTTGAGAGTACTGATTGCGTCATTGTGTGAAGAAGACCTTGAAACCTACAAGGCAGATATGGTACTGGTGAGGTTTCCAATGGGATCTGTCACTCCCATGTGCTCCTGACCTAGGGAGGGAATGAGGTCTAGTCAATGAACCATGTCGATTACATGGCAGAACCAGTGAAGACCATCCCCATGTATTACAAAGCTGTGCAGGGGATAAACAAATATAGCCTACTCATCACAATAAAAACCAACCAGTCCTGGGAAGTACTAAGCAGACCAGGTAATCTGTTAGCTTTTTTGCCACATAAAGCCATTAGCAGCGAGTCCATTAGTAGTGGATGACAGGGAGGGACAAAGGCATTCTGGAGGTGTCCTGTCCTCTCGCTAATTTCCACGTGCATCAGTCACTTCCCTCAAGGTCACTCGCTCAGTGCCTCCTGGCCATCAGCTAAATGAGCCCAAGTGTCTAAACTTAACAGACCAGGGGAGAATGAACAAGCCTACTGTGTGTGATAGTTCAGCCTCACCTTACCGGCGTACCTCTCCCTATCACACGCTTAAACTGATAGTTTATTTACCTATTCTTGCTCTGGGTTTGCAGTTTGTAGAATTTATATATGGTAAATAGTAGCCCAGCCAAACCTGGACGATGCTGGGCCAATTGTGCCCCGCCCTATGGGACTCCCAATCACGGCCGGATGTGATACAGCCTGTATACGAACCAGGGACTATAGTGACGCCTCTTGCACTGAGATACAGTGCCTTAGACCGCTGCGCCACTCGGGAGATGGCTGTATTATGGTCTATATTGTACTGTTGACTTTCTCATGCAATCATCCTCAACTATCAACTGGGTTGGCTGGAATCTTGTGCTAGCAAACTTGCAACATTGTATAAAATATTCTGGGCCTCAGAGTTTCCTGCACCAGTGAGCTCGGGACAGACACAGCTGTAGGCTATTTGTGCAAGGGATAAGAAGTAAATCAGGTATTTTATGACGTTTCCACTGGGTCAGAGCATTATATTTTTCGTTTTCATGCCGAGTGGTTATTGAAAAAGAGCGAGCTGAAAATATTTTTCAAATACTTTTTAGGAACTATTGTCTATCTCAATTGATTCTAACAGGCACTGTTTACTTGCTGTTTGAGGTGAAGACATTTTGGGGGGGTAATGCTCCACAGCTCATTAGTGGTAGTTAAGACAATCAGAAATACTAAATCAAAACGTCCCTACATTATAGGCCTACATTTGTGTGCAGACCATGTAGACTAGTCCTACTTATATACGGGTGAACAAGTGCTCGTCCTTAGTCAACATCGACAGGAGCGTTTCAAACAAAAGACGATAACTTGGAAATGGAATGAAATGAACAAAAATGTGTTTCTCAAAAGTCTAGCAGAGGTTGTGAGTTCTGCAAACAACGTGTCCACCCCATCAATGAGAACGGTAAATTACTATAATAATAATAATAATAAATAATAATAATACATGTCTTAACCGAAATACCATAACTAAACAAAAATTATGGGAATTAATGTTAAAATGTAGGCTACTACTAGTGATATATGTAATGGGGAATTGACAGACACAGCAAACAATGCACACAAGTTATGAAACAATGACTATGCCTAAATGACTAAATGACTAAATGGTGGGAGAGGGCGCATTCTGGAGAGACGTGCCTTGTGCAGCTGAGACACACTCCTCTTTTTCTTGGACCGTGGCCTCCTTAATGGATTAGTCCACAGAGAGAGGAGCAAATCAGACAGGTATCTTGTGTGCAATAAAAAAAATATATATATATATATATATGTCACTGCTCGACTAAAAACATCTGTCGACCAACAGCCTATCGACGAAACAAATCGACCAGTCGACTAAATGGGGTCAGCCCTATCACAAACAAAGCCAAATCCTCCTAGATGCAACTGCACACACTCCCCGTCCACTCCCCATTCCCTGGTTTCCATGGCTCCCCAATTGAGGTCAACTGGATTTTATGAGTATGCACATATACCTGGAATCAGACACATTCTGCCTTCATTCCACACACTAAATGTACATGTTGTGTTTATATTTTTGTTCAGCGTAGATTGGGTGTAGAGCGCTATAGGCTATGGCACTTCAGTAAAAATATATTTTTTAAACACACGTTTTCATTGCTTGTTAGTAAATAAATACATCTGTCTTCTTTTAAAAAAGGTTGGAAGTGTATGACTATATATGAATTATTCATCAGCAGTCAACGAGGTCGTTCCGGCTCTGAGGCCTATAATGCACTAATGTTGTGTCAAATGGGCAATGCACCAATCCTCTCCAACCTGGCATAATTTGATACTGAATCTTTTCTTAATTTATAGACTAATAAACGCTGATCAGGCCCGGTCCTTGCCAATAAGCTGCCCTAGGCGGGACCACATTTTGTTACCGCCATCCTATTCCTGCAAATAGAATAGTAGCCTAGGTTATACCGTGTCAGCCCACAATGCACTTTTATGATTGCCCATTTGGTAGCCTACTGTTTGTAAAACAGGCCATTTACTGTTAATCCCTGTCATTTGGTTACATACATTTCTGTTAATGCATGTATTAATTACAGCAATTTACCATTCTCATTCTCAGAGTGGAATAGTTGTTTACAGAGTTCACAACCTGCTACACTTGTGAGAAAAAAGTTTTTGGTGTATTTCATACCATCATTTTCGCCATCCATGTGTTAATGAGCGTGTCTTGTTTCTCTGTCCTGTTGACAGAGCCCTGCTAGGCTTCTCAGTCATTTGTTCTTCACCTCATGCATTATAATAGTTCCTCACAGTGTCTGAAAAATCTTTCTAACACCCTTGATAATCAGTGCCGTTGATGAATAGGCTAGGCTATGGACATGTGTATTTGTTTCTATGTTAATGATTGTCAGTTTCATCTCCATACTATAGCATAGCTGTCCCCTTCATCATTTATCTTATAGCCTAATTTCGGAAAGTGTTAAGGTAAGCCTAGATTTTAAAAAAATAAAATAAATAATGGAGAAATATTTGCTTGTGTCTGACATATGCTGGTGGCTTTGACTGATGGGTGCTTTTATGGGGGTGTGTGTTCGGGCAAGACAAAAGATGAAAATCAGCATTCACACTCTGAATGGCACACATACACAATCCATGTCTCAAGGCTTAAAAATCCTTATTTAGCCTGTCTCCTCCCCTTTATCTACACTGATTGAAGTTAATTTAACAAGTGAAATCAATAAGGAATCATAGCTTTCACCTGGATTCACCTGGTCAGTCTGTCATGGAAAGAGCAGGTGTTCTTAATGTTTTGTAGACTCAGTGTATACAGTAGTATTTGCCAAGTCACCAATAGGTATTGTTTCAATCCTAATGTTTCATACACTCATGGTAAGTGTATATGTTGATTCAAAAAGTTTCATAAAGTAGCCTGTCTGGACTCTTTAATAAGAATCAAAACGTTCCTGTCATGATTTAATCTTGTAAAAGTCCTATTTTCAGAGGTTTAAGCTACATTATTTATCTCAATATGTCAATACCACTGCCATCGAATGACTGCAGCAGCAGTTACAAGATCCTCTCCAACCCGGCATTTATGCATTTGTTGATTCATATTTAGAAGTAATAACCTGAAAAATAATAATGAAATGCCATGATAGTAATGAAGTGTAATTGCTTGTTTAAAATACATTTGAATTAAGAAGCATATCCATGTAAACAAGTTACAAACAGAATTGTGACCCCCGCCCCTCTTTTTTTTTTTTTTTTTACCTCCCCTGAACGGTTATGTCGGTCAATGTGTATATTGGCCTGGCCAATTACAGTAACCTCAAATTCCAAGACCGTCACAGCCCTAGTCACACACAACAATTATATTTGCTGCTTGTGCCTTCAGTTTAAGTATGCCTATATTTTATTCATTTTACTCATTCCGCTGCAATTAAAGTTAGGCCAAAACAAAAGCAGGGCAACAAAATTAGGTTTGAAAAAGAGCACGGCCTGTATGTTGTTGACTATTGAATCCACAGAAGTAGACGGACCACCACAAAACCCTGATGGTGGACAACACCTTGGTCTCTCTCTCTAGATCACAAGTTGCTCTCTCCTTCCCTCCTCCTCTGTTTTTGGTCCAAGTCGGGGTGGAAAGTTGCGGTAGTGAGGTAATTGACTCTGTCTGCTCCAGTGTGACCAAGACGTCACTAAATTGTCGGATTTCACCCATTCCTCCCCAACTGAGACTACTGAGTGACCACACTCATAATTAAGAAACCATCAACTTTACTAATGCTAAACCGTTTAGGCTTAACACATTCCTTGCAATTACAGTAACCGGCAGTATTACCCTGTATTACCCACACGACAACAGATGACATACCAGTAACCCACAGATAGAGAATGGCTGGACTAGCACTCCAAAACACATCTTAAATGGGCAAACCATACCACAACTTAAAACACAATTCATTCTTGCATTGAAATTATAGTCTAGTCAACATAACCACTTAGTGACATGTAATATGCAGTCAGTATATAGCTGACAGTGGATACAGCCTGTGCCTGGGGGAGATGTATAGCTTTTCATGAAGCCAACTGAGGCTCCATTTTGATCAATAGCAGCTCTGAGTTAATAAAAAGCAACAGTCATTGAGACCTATGGGTGGGCTGAGCTGCTGCTCAATGGAGTCTGCCAGCACAGTCATCTCAATGGTGTCTTCTAAAGACACTAGCATTATACTGTATGTTTGGGCCATTGTATGTTTGGGAACCCAAAACATAAAGGGTTGAGGTCAATTCCTTTTTAATTCAGTCAGTTTAGGGATTGAAAGAAATAACTAATATGAATGGAAATTCAATTCACTTCCTGGATTGACTGAGTCATAAAAAAATAAAAATAGACTCTGACATCCAAATTGGAATGTAGAACGTTCGATGGTGCAGCAATGGAGATAACTGCCCAGGGGTGAAACTGCTAAAGTGACCTGAACCCTATAAAATATATTGGGTTATGTGGTCTCTTTGTTCCATAATGGAGCTTCAGAATAGACCAACACTAGTCTAAGCAACATCGCGTCCAAGTCAAAGTCACTCAATGAGTAGTACTGTAATCCCCTAACTCAGCTGACATGAAGGACAGGACATAATAGAGGCTTCTCAGGACAAGTAGGTGTTGTTTCCTTTGAAAGCAGGACAATAACAATATAGTGAAACTCAAGATGGAACCTGGTGTATTGGCACACTGACTACCCATTGCCAAAAACAACATTTTTGTGGCCTTTCCTCTCCATGAAAGACAATGGCTAGGCTACATGGTCAATACTGCTTCTCTAACTTTTGACATTTTTAAAAGACTGATCCATTGAGACCAGATGGCAAAAGTGCTTAGTACATTTTCTTTCAAAACCACAACCCAAACTGAACTCAGCCATTGAGATGGAAATTCAAAGCAAATTAATACATTGTATCTTTATTAATACCTAGTCCGCTCTGCCGACTGCTTGGGTCTCAATGACTGTAGACTTATAGACTCAAAATCTCCACAGACCTCCTGTGTCTTGTCATGGCCTGGAATGCGGTCACTTACAGCCAAATCCTAATTTTAGGCTACTGCAAGATACACATTAGCAATTTGAACTTTCTCAAAAAGGATGCATTGATGTACATGTAAGGGCTTGACCCTTATAAAATGCAGCAGTAAAGGCAAGCCAGTCTCTCCAAGTCCACAATGCACTGCTTCACAGGGCTCTAACATTAACTCCTTAGGGCTTAACACTGCCTGCCTGAGTGGAGCCTCTGTTGTCTCTGACACTGGCTGCCCTCTGACTCAATGCTCAGTCTCCTATCTGTCTCAATGGGAATGATGGACAGTATGCTGGAGATGGACCCAGCATGACTCTGTCATTCACCCAGAAACCCTGCTTGGCTGGGACAGACAAAGACCGTGGTCTGATAAACAACATGCTCCAGCACACACAGATGTCAACACACATTAACATGGATTGGCGTGCTTAATCATAGCCAGTTTCTCTAACCAAATGTTGTGACATAACAGGGTGTGGTATGCTGATGAATAGGACTCATCCGTTCCAAGACCTACAGTAGACAGAATACGACCATCTGCAGAGCACGATGTGTCAATACTGGGCCGACTAATTATGTGAATCTGTCAGGAGGATGGGTGTACTAAGAACACATCTAGACCATGTTATAAAAATACACCTCTCTTAAATCTTGACTGTCTGAAAAAAACAACCAGATATAATGTGACACAGCTGCTGATTAAGGATGAATTTGTAGAGGGGAGGATGGATGATAGATCTTAAAGCCTTTTGCAATTACTTCAGAGAATTCTGAAGTATGAAGGCAGCTTCTAAAGCAGTAGTATTCAAACTTTTTCACCTGGGACCACAAGAATTTCTGGGGACCCCATTTTAAAAAAACAAGAATTTCTCACAACCTCATCCCACCCCAAATCTAAATGACACAACCTTAAAAGAAATCTGTAAATGTGGATATTTACATCAACAAATAACCATCGATTCATTACATTTCTCAAAAAAACGATTGCATATTGTCCCATACAATAATCTGTACTCTCAATTTTTTGATCCCCCCCCCCCCCCAATACATTTTAAAATGGATTTGATTTATTTTGGCGATCCCACTGCAGTTTCCCCGAAACCCCACTAGGGGTAACACTATTCTAGAGAGTAAGGATAAGAGCCAATTTATGCTTCGTATAGAGGGTGTGACGGAATCGCAGAGCCTCCGGAGGCATGTTGAGGCCAAATTTAGCTCCGTACCACATCGCCATGCGCCTCCCAAATTTGTAACAATGCGGAGGGCTCCGTATAGCTCCGCTTTGACATGATTGGTTGACGGTAGGTGGGGGCAGGAAGCGCAAGAAGTATGAAAGCCCTGACTTCTTCAGAGGCCTCACCGTAAATGCTGTACGGCCAATGCAGACATCGGATTGACCATGCAGCACCTATAAATCCAAACAGATCTTTATTATGCATAGCACAGGATGTTGGTGGCACCTTAATTGTGTAGAACGGGCTCGTTGTAATGGCTTGAGTGGAATGGTATCAAATACATCAAACACAAGGTTTCCATGTGTTTGATGCCATTCCATTCACTCCGTTCCAGCCAATATTACTAGTCGTCTTCCTCTCAGCAGCCTCCACTGACAACCACAGAATCTAACAACAAAATGTTAATGTATAATGTGTAATGTGGGGGTAAGTGATCAAAAATATATTATGCAATGCTCTACACACAACTTGTGTATTTCTCATGTCTCAAACGCTACCTCCAGAAGTGGCACACAACACTTGCCCGACAGTTGACAGCTTACAGTTATATTCTGAAGGTAGCTTTAAGAAAGGAAAGCTTTCACCATTGGCTGTTCTGAGCCGCCATCCAGGCAAGAAGCATGCAGCAAGAAGCTAATCAACTCAATTATCAACGTTTTCAGTTGCAATTTTCCATTTACCTCATGTAATGACTTCCATGATATTGATCAAATTAAGCCTGGTTTGTTCTATGGTAACTTTAATACACTGAAACCTTACTTATATATTAGTATGAGAGGGGTAAACATTAATGTGTGTATTAAAGTTAAAACATTTAAACATGTTAACCCTCACAAGGCTGCCGGCCCAGCCGCGTCCTCATAGCATGTGCAGACCAGCTGGCTGGTGTATTTACGGACATATTCAAGCGCTCCCTATCCCAGTCTGCTGTTCCTACATGCTTCAAGAGGGCCACCATTGTTCCTGTTCCCAAGAAAGCTAAGGTAACTGAAATAAATGACTATCACCCCGTAGCACTCACTTCCGTCATCATGAAGTGCTTAGAGAGACTTGTCAAGGATCATATCACCTCAACCACACCTGTGACCCTAGACCCACTTCAATTTGCTTACTGACCGAATAGGTCTAGAGACGATGCAATCGCCATCACACTGCCCTATCCCATCAGGACAAGAGGAATACCTATGTACGAATGCTGTTCATTGACTACAGCTCAGCATTCAACAGCATAGTGCAATCCAAACTCATAATTAAACTTGAGGCCCTGGGTCTTGACCCCGCCCTGTGCAACTGGGTCCTGGACTTCCTGATGAGCCGCCCCCAGGTGGTGAAGGTAGGAAACAACAGATCCACTCCGCTGATCCTCAACACTGGGCACAAGGGTGCGTTCTCAGCTCTCTCCTGTACTCCCTGTTCACCCACGACTGCGAGGCCAAGTTTGTAGACGACACTACAGCGGTAGGCCTGATTACCAACAACGACGAGACAGCCTACAGGGAGGTGGTGAGGGCCCTCGGAGTGTGGTGTCAGCGAAATTAACCTCTCACTCAATGTCAGCAAAACAAAAGAGATGATCGTGGACTTCAGTAAACAGCAAAGGGAGCACCCCTCTATCCACATCGACGGGACAGCAGTGGAGAAGGTGGAAATTTAAGTTCCTCGTTGTACATATCACCGACAAACTGAAATGGTCCACACACACAGACAGTGTGGTGAAGATGGCGCAACAGCACCTCTTCAACCTCAGGAGTAGTGGTCAACCGATTCATCGGAACGGCCGATTAATTAGGGCCGATTTCAAGTTCTCATAACAATCAGAAATCTGTATTTTTGAATGCCGATTTTGCCACGTTTTTTTAATTGATTTTTTTACAACTTTATTTAACGAGGCAAGTCAGTTAAGAACACATTCTTCTTTTCAATGACGGCCTAGGAATGGTGGGTTAACTTCCTTCTTCAGGGGCAGAACGACAGATTTTTACCTTGTCAGCTCAGGGATTCAATCTTGCAACCTTACGGTTAACTAGTCCAACGCTCTAACCACCTGCCTCACGAGGAGCCTGCCTGTTACGCGAATGCAGTAAGAAGCCAAGGTAAGTTGCTAGCTAGCATTAAACTTATCTTATAAAAAACAATCAATCAATCATAATCATAATGGTTGATGATATTACTAGTTTATCTAGTGTGTCCTGCGTTGCATATAATCGATGCGGTGCACATTCGCGAAAAGGACTGTCGTTGCTCCAACTAGTACCTAACAATAAACATCAATGCCTTTCTTAAAATCAATACACAGAAGTATATATTTTTAAACCTGCATATTTAGCTAAAAGAAAGGTTAGCAGGCAATATTAACCAGGTGAAATTGTGTCACTTCTCTGGCATTCATTGCACGCAGAGTCAGGGTATATGCAACAGTTTGGGCCGCCTGGCTCATTGCGAACTAATTTGCCAGAATTTTACATAATTATGACATAACATTTAAGGTTGTGCAATGTAACAGCAATATTTAGACTTAGGGATGCCATCCGTTAGAGCAAATACGGAACGGTTCCATATTTCACTGAAAGAATAGATTCCGAATTCGACCATATTAATGACCTAAGGCTCGTATTTCTGTGTGTTATTATGTTGTAATTAAGTCTATGATTTGATAGAGCAGTCTGACTGAACGATGGTAGCAGGCTCGTAAGCATTCATTCAAACAGCACTTTTGTGCGTTTTGCCAGCAGCTCTTCGCAATGCTTCAAGCATTGCGCTGTTTATGACTTCAAGCCTATCGACTCCCGAGATTAGGCTGGTGTAACCGATGTGAAATGGCTAGCTAGTTACCAGGGTGCACGCTAATAGCGTTTCAAACGTCACTCGCTCTGAGACTTGGAGTAGTTGTTCCCCTTGCTCTGCATGGGTAACGCTGCTTTGAGGGTGGCTGCTGTCGATGTGTTCCTGGTTCGAGCCCAGGTAGCGGCGAGGAGAGGGATAGAAGCTATACTGTTACACTGGCAATACTAAAGTGCCTATAAGAACATCCAATAGTCAAAGGTTAATGAAATACAAATGGTATAGAGAGAAATAGTCCTATAAGTCCTATAATAACTACAACCTAAAACGTATTACCTGGGAATATTGAAGACTTATGTTAAAAGGAACCACCAGCTTTCATATCTTCTCATGTTCTGAGCAAGGAACTTAAACGTTAGCTATCTTACATGGCACATATTGCACTTTTACTTTCTTCTCCAACACTTTGTTTTTGCATTATTTAAACCCAATTGAACATGTTTCATTATTTATTTGAGGCTAAATTGATTTTATTGATGTATTATATTAAGTTAAAATAAGTGTTCATTCAGTATTGTTGTAATTGTCATTATTACAAATAAATAAATCGGCCGAATAATCGGTATCTGCTTTTTTTGGTCCTCCAATAATCGGTATTGGCGTTGAAAAATCATAATCAGTCGACCTCTACTCAGGAGGCTGAAAAAATGTGGCTTGTCACCGAAAATCCTCACTAACTTTTACAGGTGCACAATTGAGCGCATCCTGTCGGGCTGTATCACCGCCTGGTACGGCAACTGCACCGCCCACAACCGCAGGGCTCTCCTGAGGGTGGTGCGGTCTGCACACCGCATCACCGGGGGCAAATTACATGCCCCCCAGGACACCAACAACACCCCATGTGTCACAGGGATGACGCTGGAGAGATGAAGCAGGTAAGGGGAGTCAAACATTTAATAAAGAACAGACATGGAACGAGACAGGAACAGCATCAGCACACGGGTAACTCAGACAAATAACAATCAATGCATCAGCAGGGAACAGAGCAGGGGAACTGACAAATATAGGGGAGGTAATAAACAGGTGATGAGTGAGTCCAGGTGAGTCAAATATCGCTAATGCGCGTGACAAGGGAAGGCAGGTGTGTGTAATAGATGATGGCAGGAGTGAGTGATGCAGGGCAGCCTAGTGGGGGGTGGGGGGAGCGGGAGCAGGCGTGACACAATGTCACAGGAAGGCAAAAAAGATCATCAAGGACAATAAATCACCCAAGCCACTACCTGTTCACCCCGCTTCCATCCAGAAGGCTAGGTCAGTACAGGTGCATCAAAGCTGGGAGAGAGAGATTGAAAAACAGCTTCTATCTCAAGGCCAAGACTGCCGACCTACAGACTTAATATCATTGGCCACTTTAATAAATGGAACACTAGACACTTTAATAATGCCACTATAAGAATGTTTACATCTCGCATTATTCATCTCATATGTATATACTGTATACTGTATACTTCACTATCTATTGCATCTTAGCCGCTCTGTCACTGCTCATCCATATATTTTATACTTACAGTGGGGCAAAAAAGTATTTAGTCAGCCACCAATTGTGCAAGTTCTCCCACTTAAAAAGATGAGAGAGGCCTGTAATTTTCATCATAGGTACACGTCAACTATGACAGACAAAATGAGAAAAAAAATCCAGAAAATCACATTGTAGGATTTTTTATGAATTTATTTGCAAATTATGGTGGAAAATAAGTATTTGGTCACCTACAAACAAGCAAGATTTCTGGCTCTCACAGACCTGTAACAACTTCTTTAAGATGCTCCTCTGTCCTCCACTCGTTACCTGTATTTATGGCACCTGTTTGAACTTGTTATCAGTATAAAAGACACCTGTCCACAACCTCAAACAGTCACACTCCAAACTCCACTATGGCCAAGACCAAAGAGCTGTCAAAGGACACCAGAAACAAAATTGTAGACCTGCACCAGGCTGGAAAGACAATCTGCAATAGGTAAGCAGCTTGGTTTGAAGAAATCAACTGTGGGAGCAATTATTAGGAAATGGAAGACATACAAGACCACTGATAATCTCCCTCGATCTGGGGCTCCACGCAAGATCTCTCCCTGTGGGGTCAAAATGATCACAAGAACGGTGAGCAAAAATCCCAGAACCACATGGGGGGACCTAGTGAATGACCTGCAGAGAGCTGAGACCAAAGTAACAAAGCCTACTATCAGCAAGGGCATTGAAGATGAAACGTGGCTGGGTCTTTCAGCATGACAATGATCCCAAACACACCTCCCGGGCAACGAAGGAGTGGCTTCGTAAGAAGCATTTCAAGGTCCTGGAGTGGCCTAGCCAGTCTCTAGATCTCAACCCCATAGAAAATCTTTGGAGGGAGTTGAAAGTTCGTGTTGCCCAGCAACAGCCCCAAAACATCACTGCTCTAGAGGAGATCTGCATGGAGGAATGGGCCAAAGTACCAGCAACAGTGTGTGAAAACCTTGTGAAGACTTACAGAAAACGTTTGACCTCTGTCATTGCCAACAAAGGGTATATAACAAAGTATTGAGATAAACTTTTGTTATTGACCAAATACTTATTTTCCACCATAATTTGCAAATAAATTCATTAAAAATCCTACAATGTGATTTTCTGGATTTTTTTTCTCATTTTGTCTGTCATAGTTGAAGTGTACCTATGATGAAAATTACAGGCCTCTCATCTTTTTAAGTGGGAGAACTTGCACAATTGGTGGCTGACAAAATACTTTTTTGCCCCACTGTATATATTCTCAACCCATTCCTTTACTAGATTGTGTGTATTACGTTTTGTTGTGGAATTTGTTAGATATGACCTGTTACCATTTCGCTACACTCGCAATAACATCTGCTAACCACGTGTATGGGACCAATACAATTTTATTTTATAATAGCTAGTTAGCTATGTCATTGTCTTGCAAAATACATGATAACCCTACATTTAGCTAATGTGTGTACGAATGAGGAAAAAACATTTAAATCGTCTGCTCGTGCTTGTGAATTATTTCATTACTCAAGAGTGATATGGTTTGGTTGCATTATTCAAGAGCGTTGCTAGCGAATATGTTTTAGAGGAAAAGTTGCTTGCCTTGTTGAATAGCTTGCAAGCTTTCTGGCTAGTCAGTGACTACTCTGATACTGATATTTATGGTAAATGTGGAGCTGCAGCGCCACAATGTCACGTTGCCAGCCTCAACAAAAAGGTTAGGCAAGGATGTAACGTAAATTGAAAAGTTTCTCTACATATGTCAATTTAAATCTCGTCGCGCTGCCTCTACTTAAATGTTTGTCAATGCGAATGTAGCCTTTAAAATCAATCAATGACTAGAGTCGACTGCATGCCCTAAGAGTCGTGAATGATAGAGATGGTTTTGAATGAATAGCAAACAGTGGAGAGAAGGTTCAGTAAGTTCGCCAGCTGTATAATGAATGAACTTCCTTCAGTAAGTTCGCCAGCTGTATAATGAACTTCCTCACTGTTCAATTCCATTACAGATTCATAACCCCCCCAGCATCTCTATACTTTGTGAAACATTGTGTCAATGATGCTCTGACTGTCAACTCTGCATTCATCAGTAACAGAATATTCAGTGTAGTAAATGATTGACTGAGTTAGACTAACCTGCCATCTGACTAACCCAGAATTCAGATCTAGTTCATTAGAGCAAGTTATGTTCTTGTGATGCTTTGAGGTCAGTGCAGAACGGCTGCACGTAGTCCAGTAACATGGAGTATGTTTACAGACACACTCATAATTCGATACTAAACAGATTATGGCAGTAAATCGAGTTTGGAAATAGTCATGTAAACACCTTAAACCGGGCGTACAATACACGATTTTGTCCCCTTTGCCAGACCAGTTTTTGAAATCGAGACAAAATCTCCACGATGTTGCCTACTCGGGGTGCACGGCCGTCACCGACGCTCATTTCATGTGAGCGGGTCATAGACGTAATCTGAGGGCTACCGATCCCGTCTTTGGACAGATCCAGACGCCTTAATATCTTCAAACATGTTTGATTTTAAATTGGCACAAAATCTGCAATGCTCTTGTAGCGTGAGATTTGCAATTACAATAATTGAGAACGATGATCAGCAATAGCCCGCCTGAGAGAAAGTCAGTGAGATGCAGGGTATCGCGTCACCCAGAATGTGTAGACTCTCGCGCAAGAGCTTTGACTACTACTGGTATGCGTATGTACTTGCCAAAGTGACAAATCGCTACAGCTCTGACAAGCTCTTTATTCAATTCAAAATGTATTGGCTAGATATTTCAACTCTGTATGGCAAGCGTGAATGTCTGCCTGAAAACATTTCAGGCTGCTTTGAGCCACAGCTCGTTGTAACTATCACATCCTTGTTTTCAGGAGACAGCGTGGTATCGAGGAGCCTCATAACCAAGTAAATAACCTTGTAGTGTGACCCCACCGTCTGCGCCACATTGTTTAGTGTGCGCACTACTACGTTGGCAAGACAACAACAAAAAAATACAGGAAATACTGTTGTTTCATGTGAGATGTTCAGCGATGTTAGAATTTTAAAAGTCGTGTAGTGTCCGCCTGGCATTACTCTGCTCATCTTTAATCGTCCTGAGGTCAAAATAAAAATGAGCATACGCCTATTAAAACACCTGGTTTTCTGAGCAATCTTTCTAATTAGGACATATAAACAGCTTAAAATCAGAGTTCCAGCTATGCATTTGATGTGCACATGTGCCAGCACCAGTAGCGCAAGCCTCCCTCTTATTCACGAGTTTGGGAAAAACTGAAAGTATGCATCTTAGAAAGAGTTTTCACATACAAAATGTATACTGTACATCTGAACTCAGATTCAAATAGGCCTGGTAGAACATTTATTATGATTGGCAATTTTCTGCATTTATAAAATTATCCATCATGTAGCCTGATTTCAGGTGTGTCCATGTAAACATTATTATTAGGGAAATCGTTCTTCTTGCAAAGCATGTAAACGTTTTAAACAAACTATTACATGAATCTGACTATTCACAATCATATTATTGTGTGCATGTAACTGTGCTCATAGTTGACGTTACTAACCCCTGAGGAGTTCTAGGATAATGTCTGGATTCCGACCCATAATGATGAGAGATTGAATGATACTGGCATAAGTAATCCAGTGTGCCGCAGCATCCTTAGCATTAGCACAGATGGCTACTACTCTCAAAAATGACCCCTGTATGTGTACTAATATCCCCTGAATCCCTCCCATGCTTAAGAGAAACTGTTGCTCCATCTACTTTCATATTTAGAGACCAGTAAAGCAGTCAAGACTGTGAGATAAGCTCTCCTCATGCCTTTGTGTATGGATATAAAATGTTCTTCCGCCAGCCTGACTTAAGCACTGATATAGAGAACTCCCAGTCCAAAGAATTTCACTGTGTCATGTAGACTCTGGAGGGGATTTTTAAATAACTTTGAAGTCGTAACGTATTTGAAGATAAAATACAGAGGAATTAGAGCGGGAGACAGAGGAGCAGTTTTGATAGACGGTTTAGTGGGGACGGGCTAGGTTCAAACGGCTCTGGATTATCTCAGACTCTAGTACCAGGATGTGAAATAATAACCGCTCCAATTGGCAGTGTGCACAGAGCTGTGTAATTAGAATCAGCAACCTTTGATTTGGGTACACAACAGGGCAGCGTGATAGTGATGTCATCTGTGTAATAAAGTCTGAAGCTGAGCTCTGCCCTCACGTGCAGACTGGCAACGACACATGCAGTGCAGAGGGGATGATGGTGCCTCCATGGTTCTTCAATATAATTAAACTGGAAAACTGGGCCTACATGAAAACACACAGACAAGGGAAGCCAAAAGAGCAGCCAAAAAACAAAGACATTCATACTCATGTAGTCAATTTACCCACATATCCTGAGGCAATGCCAACATCAGTATATGCACGCAAAAGCACACAATTAGCCTGTTATAAGATGACGCAAAAAGATCAGAGAGGACTCCGGTCAAAGCACTGTCCAGCGAGATTTACAGAAACCCTGAGAGTAGCACGTCGTTTGCGAGGGAGAAAGAGGAGAGAACGGGAGGAAGGCAAATGGATCAATGGCAAATTACGCAGCGAAGCACACCATTGTGCCTCTGTCAGCATTTCTGACAACAGCTGCCTACAGCAAAGAACAGAGGGAGAGATAAGGAAAGAGGGATGGATGCTGAGGAACGAGTGGGTAAGCCAAGGGATTCACTGACTCACAATGGAGAGGAGGTACTGAAGTGTGGACTCTGGGGGGGGAGGGATGAGGGGACCGAGGAGAGGAGATAGAATTAATCTCACTAAGGCCTGTCAGCCTGACTGTTCATTGATCTAAAGAGAAAAATTATGGTTGCTTGAGTGTGAAGGCCTGAATGGAACAAAATGGTGAGATGATTATTTAACAAACCACAGTGACTCCCACACCATGTTCTCACTAAGTACATGATGATCTCGTGTAAAACTAAAACTCAACAACACGGTGAGGCCATATGTTACAGCTGACATTTTCACAGAACAATGGGCACAATCAACCAATCATTTTGATTTGATCCTTATTCAGCAGTGACAATCTGATTATCTTGGTTTCACTTTCCATAAGTGATGCTGATATAATTAATAGCCGTGGCTTATTGGTGGGCTGGCTTAGGCTAGTCTACTTATTTTCAATCGTAAAGCTGTCAAGACAGAATGCACTTTTATGATCTTTTATCCGACCAAACATTGGCCAGAGAAAGACCTTTTTAGAGCAGGCAACAGCATATTGAAGAGGTCTGTGGAGCAACCTACAACCACCCCATTATGGCTTATCAACTACAACAGCTGAACCTTTGAATCGGAAGCTCTACACCAGAAGAGGAAACACACATGACCGTATTGTGCGTGCGGTGAAAGTATGAGTGAAATACTACATTTAGACTCAACTGTGAAGTCAAGATAGCACAGTGAAAGGACCTGTAATGTTAGAAGAATCCTTCCTGACACACGCTAGCTTCAATAAACAAGGAAATGTCAGCAGGGAAGCCAAATTATCTCCAGTAGAATTTTTCCACAACAGTAGCTACATCGTCTGCTTGGGTAGATGTTGGGGAACTGTTCTGTCACCAGTAGCCTACATTATCAACCCTTAAAGTCAATGTGAAGTATACATTGTCTATGTCTTGAAAAATAATGCTGATTTTCTCTCCAAAGAGCTCAAATGGACAACAGTCTTTGAACATTCTGGCTTGCAGATTCATTCAGACAGAATGTAGCTAGCGATATCAATCTGCCTGAGAGACTTTGTCAAGCTATATCAAAAATGACTGTGGGTCTCCAGAGATGCTAATGGTTCTCTGTGACTGCGTGAGAAGACAATTATACATCATATGTCCGTTGACATTCCTACACGGAAAGCTTTGACTGCATGTCTGTGGAAAGCGATGTTTGCCTATTTGCTAGTTGGATCGAGTCTAAATTAAACATCACTAGTCAAATTACTAACACTCCATCAGTAAGCCTATTTATGTAATAGGCTATAAAAGTACAAATCCCAATGACAGAATAGCATGACTTCTGTCTAGTCTACACATGTATAAAGATCATGCACTCCTGTACATTTATGTATATTCAATGCAATGTGCACACTGATGCAGCTGACACCGGCTGGGCCCCCCTAGTAAACTGAACTTTCATTTTCACCCATAGCTGAGCAGCAGTCCCTCAGACTGATTCATGGGAGTTATGTCCTGAATTATTGGCTTGCCTTTTGTCAAAGTCAGCACTTTTCCCCACAAAGAACATGGTCAAATCTCCTAGCCTTGCAGTACAGTTTAGAGGACCAGCTAAAATAACTTGACTGACAACCACCGTCTCAGCACCTCCACACACACATCTTTAAGAGGCAAGCCATTGTACAGATTCCTGACTTAGCACATGTATTACGCAACAGACATTAAAAGTATGTTGTGTAACATGACATGTTGACTGCAATGTAAATAGTTAGGCCTACGTTTTAATGTGAAATACGAGCTTGTGCTTGCAAACATCTCTAATGTATCAATAAATATCCCCAAAGAGTGAAATTGGGCCGGGATTAATAAATTAGAAATTTCTTCACCCCATTTAGTTGACATTGACACTACACATTACTCATATTCTGTTCTCATGTCAGTGTTAATAAACTGCTAGTTATCTATGAAGCTATTTTTCATCCGTATTCCCTGAGCAGGCTAAAACAGATTAAATGCATCAACAACAGTTCAATACAAACGTACAAAATGAGACGGAAGAGTGGTATTAGGCTACATAGATGTATTTGAGAAAGTGATCATAAAGAATCTATAATATAAAACTGCAATGGCCTGGTAGGCAAATACCTCTTCTGAACCATCAGGTCATTTTCAGTCCCGCTTCCAAAAATATAGTGATAAGGAAAGTGATTTCAAAAAGAGCCACTCTACTATCACCAACATTGAAGAGATGAGCCAAACCTCCACAAACCTAATTTCCATAGCCTTTAACAGAGAAGCCACATGCAGAAATTGGGGTTTCAAGCACTGTCGGGTAAAGGGATTTGGAAGCAGTCCACAGTGTTGACAGCTGAGAGAAATAAAAAGAGGAAAAAACCTAGACTGTGTATTCAAATTCAGCTTGTGTGAAAGATTTCGAAAGCGTTCCGCAGGGATGCTGGCCCATGCTGACTCCAATGCTTCCAACAGTTGTGTCAAGTTGGCTGGATGTCCTTTGGGTGGTGGATCATTCTTGATACAAACTGTTAAGTGTGAAAAACCCAGCAGTGATGCAGTTCTTGACACAAGCCGGTGCACCTACCATACCCGTTTCAAAGGCACACAAATCTTTTGTCTTGCCCATTCACCATGTGCCATGAACCCCACATTGGAGGTGTCATAATACCCATAAAATCAAGCGGTCACACGGCAAAATGGTTCCATTCGTGTTAACACCATTCATTTTTTTTTAGATACACGTAAAATAAGGGCTGTGTCACGCCCTGACCATAGAGAGCTGTTTATTCTCCATGTTGGTTAGGTCGGGGTGTAATTACGGGTGGGGTATCTAGGTGAATTGTATATCTATGTTGGCCTGGTATGGTTCCCAATCAGAGGGGGAAGGCACACGGAGTGGTGAGGGGCGAGTCTGAGAGCAAAGAGGAATATTGGGATAGAGTGGATGAGGTAGAGTGGATGGTTTGGTGTCTGGAGCAAGACAGTAGCCGTGAGTAGCGTAGGACCAGTCAGGCATCATGTTTTGCGGAGATACGCAATGTGTCTCCAGTGCGCATCCACAGCCTGGTGCGTTCTGTGTCAGCTCCTCGCACTTGCCGTGCGAAAGTGAGCATCCAGCCAGGACGGGTTGTGCCGGCTCAGTGCTCCTGGTCTCCAGTACGCGTTCTCGGTCCAGGATATCCTGCGCCGGCTCTACGCACTGTGTTGCCAGTGCACCTTCACAGCCCAGTGCGTCCTGTGCCAGCGCCCTGCACTTGCCGGGCTAAAGTGAGCCTCCAGCCAGGATGGGTTGTGCCAGCTCTACGCTCTAGACCTCCAGTGCGCCTCCACAGTCCAGTACGTCCTGTGCCTCCTCCTCGCACTGAGGTGCGTGTCATCAGCCCGGTGCCACCTGTACCGGTCCCACGCATCAGGCCTCCAGTGCGCCTCCACAGTCCAGAGCTTTCGGGCAATAGTTCCCAGTCCAGAGCTGGGTTATCTAGGTGAAACATATATCTATGTTGGCCTGGTATGGTTCCCAATCAGAGGTAGCTGTTTATCGTGGTCTCTGATTGGGGATCATATTTAGGCAGCCATTTTCCCATTGTGCTTTGTGGGATCTTGTCTATGTATAGTTGCCTGTGAGCATTATTATAGCGTCACGTTGTTCTTTGAACTTTTCTATTCCAAAATAAAGGATGGAAACATACCACACTGCATCTTGGTCTACTCCTTATGACGAACGTGACAGGCTGTGTTTCGTGTAGGCTTACCCTGGCATGACGTTTTGATAACCATGTAAATCTATCTTTTGGACAAGGTGACTTTTAATCAATATATTTGGCTCTATCAACTCTCAGATTTGAAAATGCTAATTAGCATTGCAAAACTACAAATCCCTGCAAGCTCCTGCACGTCATTTCTAGCGGACATCTTTGCTAACAGGTATTGTGTCAATTTAAAACGTGCACAAGACAGTTCACAGAATTGTCAATTTAAAGAAATGTTGCTTATTTATTAATTACAACATTTCGCTAACATTAGATAGTTAATCCAGAGATTCTTACCTTTGACTCAATTCGTCAGTCTCGTCCAGATAATTGTGGCATTTTTTGTTCTTTATGATAGCCACATCAGCAGATATTTTGCATTTTATTTTCGGGGGGTAAATACTGATAAAAGTCACCTTGTCCTAGAGATTTACACAGTTACCAAAACGTCACACCAGGGTAAGCCTACATGAAAAACAGCCATTATTTGAAGTGTTTCTAAAATCCTCTATGGGAAAATGAATGGTGGAAAAACGATTGGAACATTTCCTTGATTGACCTCTTGGTTTTATGGGTATTATGACGCATACTGTGGTACTCTATAACTCAAAGTATGGGATCATGGCCTCGGTTGATAGCGAAACTAGCCTATGAGGATCTTTGCAGTCACTGTTAGTTTTCTCAGAATTTCCACAGGTAGTAATGTATTTGTTGTTCACAGTCCAGGGCCTTAGCGAAAAAAAAACCGTTATGAAGTGAATACAACCATGACATTTTTATATAAAACATTGATATGATATGAAAATATCCTAGAAGGGGTGCTTATTTCAAAATTAACCAAGATGTGGAATTCAAAATGGACTCCAATGGAGATGGTAATGAATCCATAGTTATTTAAAACAGCTTATTAAGTGACATTTTCAAAAAACAAACATGAAATCAAGTAATAATACACCAAATGTATTCCTTAAATTCTGATTAGTGAAGAAAATAAAAGATTGCACGACAATCGAGCATCCTGGCATTGACAGTCCAGAGAACAGAAAGCTCACTTTTGCAGCATCACATCACAGCTTCGAGAAGTGATCCTTCCTCAGATTATTGACACAATGGTTGTCTTGTCATAGAGAAGGTGTATCTTTCAAGCAATGTGAAAGTGGACAAATCCAAATCAAGGGGATGAAATGATTCAGCTGCCATGAACTTCAATAAACTATTTCGGTTACTGGCCAAACGCTCTAACCACTAGGCTACCTGCCACCCCTTTGCATATGATCACATGGAATAATAAAGGTCTTACATTCATAAACAGAATTAAGGTCTTAAAAATCTATGAGAAACATTCACTGATCATGCTGAGTTTGTTACTTCCTTGAGTAAGTATGGGTACCGCCCCAGTGACAATCTCTTTATCTGTGTAGTCTGCCCTGTGTGAGAAAGTGAACTGCAAATGTCAAGCCTGAGGTGATTTACAATCTGACAAGAAATGTCTATGAAAGTGCAAACCCTGTGCCACTGGTAGGGTATAATTCAATGAAACTTTTTTTTAAACCATTTGACCTAACTAAAATTAAGAAGTTTAACTCTTCATAGGAAGGACATCATGACATACAGTGCATTCGGACAGTATTCAGACCTTCACTTTTTCCACATTTTGTTACGTTACAGCCTTGTTCTAAAATGGATTCAAAAAAAAAAAATGTCACTCAATCTACACACAATACCTCATGACAAAGCAAAAACAGGTTTAGGAATTTTTTATAATTTATAAAATATAAAAACCTTATTTACTTAAGTATTCACACCCTTTGCTATGAGACTTGAAAATTGAGCGGAGGTGCATCCTGTTTCAATTAATCATCCTTGAGATGTTTCGTCAACTTGATTCACCTGTGGTAAATTCAATTGATTGGACATGATTTGGAAAGGCAATCACCTGTCTACACAAGGTCCCACAGTTGACA
This sequence comes from Oncorhynchus kisutch, assembly GCF_002021735.2. NCBI lineage: Eukaryota > Metazoa > Chordata > Actinopteri > Salmoniformes > Salmonidae > Oncorhynchus > Oncorhynchus kisutch. The sequence goes on along the minus strand of NC_034186.2, from coordinate 38,336,830 downwards.
CTGCATGTCAGAGCAAAAACCAAGCCATGAAGTCGAAGAAATTCTCCGTAGAGCTCCGAGACAGAATTGTGTAGAGGCACAGATCTGGGGAAGAGTACCAAAAAATGTCTGCAGCGTTGAAGGTCCAAGAACACAGTGGCCTCTATCATTCTTAAATGGAAGAAATTTGGAAACACCAAGACTCTTCCTAGAGTTGGCCACCCGGGGGAGAAGGGCCTTGGTCAGGGAGGTGACCAAGAAACCGATGGTCACTCTGACAAAGCTCCAGAGTTCCTCTGTGGAGATGGGAGAACCTTCCAGAAGGACAACAATCAGACGGACCAGATGGAAGCCACTCCTCAGTAAAAGGCACAACACAGCCCGCTTGGAGTTTGCAAAAAGGCACCTAAAGGACTCTCAGAACACGAGGAACAAGATTTTCTGGTCTGATGAAACCAAGATTGAACTCTTTGGGCTGAAAGCCAAGCGTCACGTCTGGAGGAAACCTGGCACCATCTCCACTGTAAAGGATGGTGGTGGCAGCATCATGCTGTGGGGGTGTTTTTCAGCGACAGGGACTGGGAGACTAGGCAGGATCGAGGCAAAAGATGAACAGAGCAAAGTACAGAGAGATCCCTGATGAAAACCTGCTCCAGGGAGCTCAGGACTTCAGACTGGGACGAAGGTTCACCTTCCAACAGGACAATGACTCTAAGCACACAGCCAAGACAACGCAGGTGTGGCCTATGAAATAAATATTCAAGATACTTGTGATTTCTTGGTTCTTTGAGGTACACTGCATTTTCAGATGACGACAAAAGTATTATGATGAAGTTTGAGATATTTAATATATAAACACTCATTTTGCACAGCGTCACATCCATAATGGATAATCTTCCTCTCTAAAGTACATATGACAATTTTTATATTTTCATCATTGTTGTCTGTGTGTAGCCAAGATTAACTTTCAAAATGCCTATTCATATTTTACCCTAATACCCTGACTACACCTCTCGCGTCACGTGCGCAAGCTTTACAAAATAAATTCAGGAACCTATGTTATTCAATTATTGCACCCACACTGCTCGCGAGCATCTGCATTGTCAAGGGCTAAAATAGAAGTCATTCCTATTTCTGACGCAGATCGCCCTACAAGTCCTGCCTCTCCCATCTCCTCATTGGTTTATAGAAGCAGGTACCCACGTGCCATCTCCTCATTGGTTATACCCACGTGGGTGTTAAGAAGCAGTGCGGCTTGGTTGGGTTGTGTATCGGAGGATGCATGACTTTTAACCTTCGTCTCTCCCGAGCACGTACGGGAGTTGTAGCGATGAGAGAAGATAATGGCTACTAAAAACAATTGGATACCACGAAATTGGGGAGAAAAAGGGGTACAATTCAGCAACAACAACTGTTGCCGGTTGTCATGGTAATACTATGAAAGTTTAGATGCCAATCACCATATAAGTTAAACGATGAAAAACACTGGAAGGAGGAGATGACTAGAAACGATTCGGGTTGACCGTTTTTATGTGTGGATTAATTGTCGGAGTAGAGGACCTTGTGCATTTCAGGTAAAATAACAACCTAATGTTTATACCCCAGGACAAATTAGCTAGCAACAGCAAGCTAGCTAAATAGGACAAATTAGCTAGCAAGTGCAAGCTAAATTGCCATAAATGTTTAATGTTTTCGACCTGTCCCCAAATTAATGTCAATGGTTCAGAGTTTGTTTTGATATTTTAAGCTGAGTGTCATGATCACGTTGGGTGTAGGGGGACAAAATACATTTATGCACGATGACGCACGCCGGTTTGGGTTCCGTGTAAGACTGAGATTCACAGACTTTTGATGATGTGTCTATTCTCCCAAAAATGCTACAAATACAAATTCTACAAATACACAGTTTACACAGAACTGATATTGTAGGCGATAAATATTGTCTGAGTATAACATAACTGATATTGCAGGCGAAATCCTGAGAAAAATCCAATCATGAAGTGACTCTTATTTTGAAACCCCTGTCTTTCTATGCATCCCTATTGCCCATTGAAAGGGATATCAACCAGATTCCTTTTTCTGTGGCTTCCCTAAGCCTTTAGACGTAGTTTCAGGCCTCTATTTTGAAGAATGAGCGTAAACGACTACATTGCGTAAGTGGCCAGCTGAGGGCTCTCAGAGTGATTCTTGCGTAAAAGACAGAGGTAGTCATTTTTCCTCTCGCTCCTACTGAAAAGCTAATTGTCCCGGTTGATGATAACGAATAGATATTTGAAAAACACCTTGAGGATTGATTATAAATAACGTTTGCCATGTTTCTGTCGATATTATGGATATAATTTCTTCTTTTTTTCCGGTGTTGTCGTGACCGCTATTTCCGGTGGATTTCTCAACATAACGTGACAAACAAACGGAGGAATTTGGGGTATAAAAATCATCTTTATGGAACAAAAGGAACATTTGCTGTCTAACTGGGAGTCTCGTCAGTGAAAACATCCGAAGATCAAAGGTAAACGGTTCATTTGATTGCTTTTCTGATTTTCGTGACAATGCTTCCTGCTGCTAGCTGGACATAATGCTATGCTAGGCTATTGATAAACTTACACAAACACTTGTCTTGCTTTGGCTGTAAAGCATAATTAAAAAATCTGAGATGACAGGGTGATTAACAAAAGGCTAAGCTGTGTTTCACTATATTTCACTTGCGATTTCATGAATATGAATATTTTCTAGAAATATTTTTTGACCGTTGCGCTATGCTAATTAGTGTAGTTGATGACAATTCTCCCGGATGCGGGATGCGGGAGGTTAAAGCTTGGTGTGCACCAAGGTTGCCAGGTGCACGGTGTTTCCCCCGACACATTGGTGCGGCTGGCTTCCGGGTTGGATGCGCGCTGTGTTAAGAAGCAGTGCGGCTTGGTTGGGTTGTGTATCGGAGGATGCATGACTTTTAACCTTCGTCTCTCCCGAGCACGTACGGGAGTTGTAGCGATGAGAGAAGATAATGGCTACTAAAAACAATTGGATACCACGAAATTGGGGAGAAAAAGGGGTACAATTCAGCAACAACAAAAAACACACAAAAAATGGCTTTAGGACAACAAAGTCAAGGTATTGGAGTGGCCATCACAAAGCCCTGACCTCAATCCTATAGAAAATGTGTGGGCAGAACTGAAAAAGCGTGTGCGAGCAAGGAGACCTACAAACCTGACTCAGTTACACCAGCTCTGTCAGGAGGAATGGGCCAAAATTCACCCAACTTATTGTGGGAAGCTTGTGGAAGGCTATCTGAAACATTTGACCCAAGTTGAACAATTTAAAGGCAATGCGACCAAATACTAATTGGGTGTATGTAAACTTCTGACCCACTGGGAATGTGATGGAAGAAATGAAAGCTAAAATAAATCATTCTCTCTGCTATTATTCTGACATTTCACATTCTTAAAATAAAGTGGTGATCCTACTTGACCTAAGACAGGGAATTTTTTACTTGGATTAAATGTCAGGAATTGTGAAAAACTGTGTTTAAATGTTTTTGGCTAAGGTGTATGTAAACTTCCGACTTCAACCGTATATTCCTATTTTTTGGTACTTTGTAACCCTTTTTCTCCCCAACTCCGTTATGTCCAAATAGTAGTTAGTCTTTTCCCATCACTGCAACTCCTGTAAGAACTTCAGGAGTTGCTGAGGCATAGTTCAAGAGCCATGCGTCCTCTGAAACATGACCCTGCCAGCCGCACCAACGTGTCAGAGGAAACACCGTACAGATGGCGTCCGAAGTCAGCGCACAAGCGCTCAGCCCTCCACAAGGAGTCGCTAGAGCATGATGGGACAAGGACATCCTGGCCGGTCAAACCCTCCCCTAACCCGGACAACGCTGGGCCAATTGTGCGCCGACTCACGGGTCTCCCGGTCGCGGATGGCTACGAAACAGTCTGGGATTGAACCCAGGTCTGTAGTGACGCCTCTAGCACTGCGATACAGTGCCTTAGACAGCTGTGCCACTCGGGAGGCCCCTTTGATAAGTCAATTCTATGAGACATTTTGTTTCTAATTTTGTCTGCAAATGTCACATCTGTGGCGACCCTCCTACTCTGTCTGCCAAATTCTTTCTCTTTGCCCTTTGTTTCCTTAATAGGATGTCGGTGGACGGAGCCGGGAGGGTCCTCAGCGAAATGGGACACACCTGGGCCCATTCATTGAGGAGACTCTCTCCATGCAGACACGCTGTTGGATTTTGGTTGTGGCATTTTTATGGCTTTGACACCCTTCAACACCCCTCATTATCACATATCTGCAAACAACCACACCATTGTTTATTGTATATAGGTTACTTCAGTTACTAAATATAATTTTTTTTGTTACGGGCTTCGAGCCGGTTCGTGACACATCCATAACACTGGAATTGCCCACTACTGCCATATTTGCCAAATGTGGAAACTTGGTGGGTAGGCAAGGAACGGACAATGAAAGCTCCATCAGTGATTTTGGCATCAAAAGAAGAGGGCACAGGTGGGTAGGAATCTACAACGATCAAACCTAGAAGATCAGATTTTGGGGTTGGCAGGTTAAGCATTCTGTTATTTGAAAGGGCTGGAGGATATTGGTGTATTCTAATGAGACAAACTTGTCCAGGTTTCCATCTCGGAACTTACTCACAATGTAATGTCGGCTGACAAGTCTACAATCACTTTTTAATGCTGATAGTTGCTTTCTCTCTTTTGTGACTGGCTTTGCTTTAGCATTTTTAAGCTGTGGTAAATGAATCCTCTTATTGTTATGATGGATGGAATTGTTCCTATCCACAATTACTTCCTTGGGCTATTTTTTTTATATTGAGAAGTGCCTACTCCCCATGCTTGAGATTGTGTTGCACAAGCTGGCCACTTATTTTTTGAATGCTTGCTGGTGTGATGGACTTCAAAAGCTGGGATTCAAAATCAACCAGTAGTTTGGCCAGCTCAGGTCCCGCTACCATCCATCTCTGGAAGGCAGTGGGGTTCTCTGTTAGACCAACATTTTCTCTCAGCTCCATGGCAAAATGTGTAGAATTGCAGGAAATTAACATTAAAACTACAAAAGTTGTATCTTGGCTCCATGGACAATTGCAGAAAATGGGCTTAAAAATTATGAAATTGCTACAAAAAACAAAACAAGTGAGGCCTTTAAAATGTTCTAACATTATGCTGTGCAGACAGCGCCCATTTCCACGCCCTGTCACACGCACCACTTAAGCCCCTTTTTGATCCAGAAAAAACATGACATTTCAGTTAAGATTTCACTAAGGTTATTGTTGTAACCTCGGACAACATTTTTCTGGGAAGCCCAATTCCCCATTTAATCACTGGTGAAATCCCCTCGCAGTGATCTCAAACAGTTTCTAATACACAATGAAAGTAATTAAACACAGACTACCCCTTGCTAATCAGGAAACTATTGGGTATGTTGTGGAGGACTGTAGGATAGGGCGGTATCCAGATTTTCATATCGTCATACCGTCCTTCTCACATCTCGGAATATACAGTATTATTGGCTTGGTCCACAACATTGCACCAAAAACGCAAAAAAAAAAGCCCATTGGGCGTCTATTCAAATCAAATCGTTATTGGTCACATACACATGGTTAGCAGATGTTAATGCAAGTGTAGTGAAATGCTTGTGCTTCTAGTTCCGACCGTGCAGTAATATCTAACAAGTAATCTAACAATTCCACAACAATTACCTTATACACACACAAGTGTAAAGGAATTATTAAGAATATGTACATATAAATATATGGATGAGCGATTGCCGAACAGAATAGGCAAGATGATATAGAGTACAGTATATACATATGAGATGAGTAATGTAGGGTATGTAAACATTATATGAAGTGGCATTGTTTAAGTGACTAGTGATATTTATTTAGAGATTGAGTCTGTATGTTGGCAGAAGCCACTCAATGTTAGTGATGACTTTTTAACAGTCTGATGGCCTTGAGATAGAAGCTGTTTGTCAGTCGCTCTGTCCCAGCTTTTTGGCCTTCCTGTGACGGGTGGTGTAGGTGTCCTGGAGGGCAGGTAGTTTGCTCCCGGTGATGCGTTGTGCAGACCTCACTACCCTCTGGAGAGCCTTACAGTTGTGGGCGGCGCAGTTGCCGTACCAGGCGGTGATGCTCTCGATTGTGCATCTGTAAAAGTTTGTGAGTGTTTTTGGTGACAAGCCAAATTTCTACAGCCTCCTGATGTTGAAGAGGTACTCTTGTGCCTTCTTCACCACGCTGTCTGTGTGGGTGGACCAATTCAGTTTGTCCGTGATGTGTACGCCGAGGAACTTAAAACTTTCCACCTTCTCCACTACTGTCCCGTTGATGTGGATATGGGGGTGCTCCCTCTGCTGTTTCCTGAAGTCCACGATCATCTCTTTAGTTTTGTTGACGTTGAGTGTGAGGTTATATTCCTGACACCAGACTCCGAGGGCTCTCACCTCCTCCCTGTAGGCCATCTCATCGTTGTTGGTAATCAAGTCTACCAATGTAGTGTCGTCTGCAAACTTGATTGAGTTGGAGGCGTGCATGGCCACGCAGTCATGGGTGAACAGGGACTACAGGAGAGGGCTGAGAACACCCTTGTGGGGCCCCAGTGTTGAGGATCAGCGGGCTGGAGATGTTGTTTCCTACCCTCACCACCTGGGGGCAGCCCGTCAGAAAGTCCAGGACCCAGTTGCACAGGGCGGGGTCTAGACCCAGTGTCTCGAGCTTAATGACGAGTTTGGAGGGTACTATGGTGTTAAATGCTGAGCTGTAATCGATGAACAGCATTCTTACATAGGTATTCCTCTTGTCCAGATGGTTTAGGGCAGTGTGCAGTGTGGTAGCTTTCATGGGAACAGGAACAATGGTGGCCCTCTTGAAGCATGTGGGAACAGCAGACTGGGATAGGGATTGATTGAATATGTCCGTAAACACACCAGCCAGCTGGTCTACGCATGCTCTGAGGATGCGGCTAGGGATGCCGTCTGGGCCGGCAGCCTTGTGAGGGTTAACACGTTTAAATGTTTTACTCACGTTGGCTGTGGTGATGGAGAGCCCGCAGGTTTTGGTAGCGGGCCTTGTCAGTGGCACTGTATTGTCTCAAAGTGAGCAAAGAAGTTGTTTAGTTTGTCTGGGAGCAAGACATCGGTGTCCGCGACGGGGCTGGTTTTCTTTTTGTAGTCTGTGATTGACTGTAGACCCTGCCACATATGTCTCGTGTCTGAGCCGTTGAGTTGCGACTCTACTTTATCTCTATACTGACGCTTAGCTTGTTTGATTGCCTTGCGGAGGGAATAGCTACACTGTTTGTATGCAGTCATGTTTCCGGTCGCCTTGCCATGATTAAAAGCAGTGGTTCGCGCTTTCAGTTTTTCGCGAATGCTGCCATCAATCCACGGTTTCTGGTTGGGGAAGGATTTAATGGTCACCGCGGGTACCACATCACCGATGCACTTGCTAATAAACTCACTCACCGAATCAGCGTATACATCAATGCTATTGTGCTATCCAGAACATATCCCAGTCCACGTGATCGAAGCAATCTTGAAGCGTGGAATCAGATTGGTCGAACCAGCGTTGAACAGACCTGAGCACGGACGTTTCCTGTTTTAGTTTCTGTCTATAGGCTGGGAGCAACCAAATTGAGTCATGGTCAGATTTGCCAAAAGGAGGGCGAGGGAGGGCTTTGTATGCGTTGCGGAAAATAGAGTAGCAATGATCCAGGGTGTTGCCAGCCCGGGTAGCGTATTCGATATGCTGATAAAATTTAGGGAGCCTTGTTTTCAGATTAACCTTGCTAAAATCCCCAGCTACAATAAATGCAGCCTCAGGAAATGTGGTTTCCAGTTTATATAGAGTTCAATTAAGTTATTTCAGGGCTGTCGAGGTGACTGCTTGGGGGGGTTTACACGGCAGTGAATATAATCTAAAAGAATTCTCTTGTTCGATCATCTTGTTCTGCATTTGATCGTAAGGAATTCTAGGTCAGGTGAACAAAAGGACTGGAGTTCCTGTATGTCGTTATGATCGTACCACGACTCGTTAATCATAAGGCATACACCCCGCCCTTCTTCTTACCAGAGAGATGTTTGTTTCTGTCGGCTTTCCGTGAAACAAAGAATGTTACAATCTCTGATGTCTCTCTGGAAGGCAACCCTTGCTTGAATTTCGTCTACCTTGTTGTCAGGAGACTGGACATTGGCCCGGTGGGCGGTGTGCCCGCCTATGGAGCCTGACCAGAACACCTCTCCGTCTGCCCCTTCTGCGGCACCGTTGTTTTGGGTCGCCTACTGGGATCCGATCCATTGTCCTGGGTGGTGGTCCAAACAGAGGATCCGCTTCGGGAAAGTCGTATTCCTGGTCGTAATGTTAGTAAGTTGACATTGCTCTTATATCCAATAGTTCCTTCCAGCTGTATGTAATAAGACTTAAGATTTCCTGGGGTAACGGTGTAAGAAATAATATGTAAAAAACAAAATACTGCATAGTTTCCTAAGAACGCGAAGCGAGGCGTCCATCTCTGTCGGCGCCAAACACCTTTACCAGAATGCTAACAAAATTAACTCAATTAGTAGCAAATTTCCATTAAATCAGCAAGCTAAATATTGTAAAGGCAGGCAATCCAGCTCATAAAGTTATAGGTAGGAGCTACCAAATGTCATTTTTGGTGAGTTTGGACATTTTACTAATTAATGTGAATGAGAGGCATTATGCAAAGTTTGGACGCATGCTTGTTTGAAGTAAGAACAGTACTGGCTCTGGAGCAGCATGTGTAGGCCTACATGCTGCGTCTGTGTGGAGTCTGGAGTCGCTAGGGCAATGGGCCTGCCTGCTATGTTCAGGGAAGATGGGGAAGGAGCAGATGGGTCGAAAACGGAGAGGAGAAAAAAACACAAGAAAATCAAGATAGTGGCAGCTGTACAAACAACTCACCCAAAAGGGCTAGGACTTCTCAAACACGACTCAAAGCTAACACAATATGATGGCCCCGTCACCTTACTAATTAAGCCACTTACATAGCAAGTTAAACTTAAGGGTCGCGTTAACAATTCAGTTTTTTTCATGCAGGAAAATAGATAACTTAAAATATCTTGATGCGTTTTGTAAATGTAGATCTAAAATGCTTCTTATTGTAATTTTTTCTCAGCATCAGACAGTTTAATTTTGTGCTTCAGTTGCACTTCTCCGCTCAGATGAGAATTCACAAAAGGGCATTTTTTCAGCAGACAGTACTCTGACTGATGTGTAGTTACTTTTCTCTGTGTAGCCAGCCTACTGTTCTCTTGTAAAATGTAAGATTAACTTTAAGCAAAACATTAGGAAATGTAGCTGGAATTCTTTATATGATAAAGATTAGAAATATGATGGCCATGCATTTTTGCAAAAAATACCATGCTTTTTCATTGTAAGCTAATTTAATTGTGTGGCTGCCAACCAAATAGCGTTGCACTTCTGTTGTCATCTGATGAAAATGAAGCTATTTTCTGCTGAATTTGTTGCACTAATGTATTTTCTGTGAAGGAAAACTAAGGTGCACGTCCCTGATCACTCTATTGAAGCAACAACAACAACAAAAAACACGACTTTCAATATAAAACACAACCACTGTCAATACACAGTTAGACTCACCTGCTCCAGCTTTCTCCTGTTGTGCTATTTACAAACAAACACATGACTGTCTCAACTGTTCTGGGGAACAACAGTAAGGTTCATAATGTAAAATAATGTGACAGTTGAAATGAAGAACGCATTCTGCATTATCTCCTAACGTATTGCACAGGTTGACTGCAGGTATTTACTCAAAAAGTATCTACAACTTATCTACCATCCCGTGGCTATTTCCAAATACCCAGTATATACCCAGTATATATGGTATACCGCCCAAGCCTAGTGGACTGTCATTACAATTGCTTCACCGGAACCTGGTAAAAAAAAATGTAGTGTAGCTAGCCAATGAATGGCGCAGAATTCACTATCAACATATCACTATCAACATGCTGTCAAAGCTATAACCAACCACTTTTGGAGCTAACTAGTGCTCACAAATGATATACTGATGTCAACAGCAGATGGGAGTTATATTAATGACATGGCTAACTTAGCTAACTAACATTTCGGGAAAACAAGTTATATTAAGTGGCTAGATAACTAGCGTTAGCAACATTTGTCAATGAGACAGAGCTAGCTAACCAACTGAACTAGCAAACAATATAACAAAAGTATCATTTCAGATTTTAAAAATACTCTGCATTTCAAGAATCACAGTTGCAAGTATCCCTGGGGGACTTTAAAATGCGTTCTTGTATTTCAATAGTTAGCTTGTTCTGAGGTAAATTCTCCCTGACTATCTAGCTTTTATTTTGGTGATTGTTAGTTCTCAAAGATTATATTATTTAAAAATACATAGCTCTATTATCTTTCCTACATACATTATATTTGGTTTTAGTTGTTTAAGTTTATACTGAAAGTGTTTTCCATTCTGATTTTTTTTACACTGAACTTCAATGACAGAAAAACCCAGCAAACTTAATAGCATGGTGTTTTTAACCTTTTAAAACATTTGGTGAGGTGTTTCATGTAATAGTTCAGCAAAATTCTAGTGGCTTTACAGGTTGATTTCTGGTGTTTCCATGCCATTTCTGCCACTGTAGGCTGGTTGCTTATGAAATATAATGCCTGGCATATTGTTGAAGACTGGTCCACTACTCAAATAGATGTTTTATTATATATGGCAACAATAATTCAATATCACCTTGCCAAAGTCCGTATTGGCAGCCAAATTGGATTATGTAAATAAATATTAGGGCTGCCATGCCCTCATTTTTGGGCACCCCTTCTAATATTAATACATTGCAAAGAGCATCTGTATTTCACTTTGAGCTGCCCCGGACTATCAGACCTGATTAGTTATATGACAAAACATACAAATCAAATGTCTCATGATTCAGTAGCTCTCTACATCTTGTGCGAATGATTCAGGTGGTGCAGTAAGAAAAGCACGATCAGGCAGACAAGTATTTCATCCTGTACTAGATAAGACAAATAGGGGGGGAAAGGCAAATAAAATATCATTTTTAAGATACATTTCCAATATAGTAGCTAGCTAAATAATGCCGGTCCTATTTTACACACTAGAGCAGCAGCACTGACATGCTTCTTCATCAAGCCTATGGAGGCTCTAACCGTCCACGCTAACCACGACCCGGAGCCCCCCGGTTTGGCAGCAATACAAGCGGTGAAATGTCCAAGCTAAAACCATTGAAAAATTACTTATTTCCCCCCTGTATGCAGTTAAACTAACGTGCTATTTAGTGGGTTAGTTTGTTGCTAACTGTAATCTCAATGACAGCCGGCCTAATCTGATAGCTAGCTGAGTCAGTGTGGCTAACAATTAGCTTCCGTTCCATGCATGGTTTATTGGCTAGCTATGTTAACGTTACCTGGCTAAAAGTAGATGAAACACCACCACGGCCGTAACTGCATCAATATAGCTAATACAATGCCGGTTATAGATATTATCAATACAAATAAATGCTTACCCATGTCACTGTCCCTTCCGTAGCTAATTCCAATGACAGTGTCCGCATCCTCTGATGCTGTAGCCCCGGATAACGGTCTCGCCTCTGACAGCCCAACTGCTCCCTCGGCTGCTGCTTCCATTCAGACTCCCAGAGAAAGGGCGAGCCCTCCAAATGAAAGACCAACAGCGATGGCGCGACTCGGCGAAACCAAACGGTTGTTATTCGACGTCCTACAGCTAAACCATACGATGATATGAAAAAATAAATGTCGGGTGATATCCGTTATGGCCTAGGGCCAGGCATCTGTGCGGTGGTTATCAGCGCGTCGGCGGCACAAATCCTCTCAGTTCGACTGCACTTGCTGCTGTAGACACGGGTTTACCCTTTTCCGTCTGCCTCAGACTGATTTTTGAGGAACTGCTGCTTTCCATTGGCTTGGGTTGTCACTAGTTACCATAGCCGCAAAGTCAAAATTAGCTATAAAAATGGATGAAAAAGGTTTTTTGGGTCTTCATTTAAGGTTACGGTTATCGACATAAGGTTAATAAGTGTGATAAGGATTACAGTTGAAGTCGGAAGTTTACATGCACCTTAGCCAAATACATTTAAACTCAGTTTTTCACATTCCTGACGTTTAAGCAAAGTAAAAAATTCCGTTTTAATTCCGTTTAATTAAGATCACCACTTTATTTTAAGAATGTGAAATGTCATAATAATAGTAGAGAGAATGATTTATTTCAGCTTTTATTTATTTCATCACATTCCCAGTGGGTCAGATGTATACATATACTCAATTAGTATTTGGTAGCATTGCCTTTAAATTGTTGAACTTGGGTCAAACGTTTTGGGTAGCCGTCCACAAGCTTCCCACAATAAATTGGGTGAACTTTGGCCTGTTCCTCCTGACAGAGCTGGTGTAACTGAGTCAGGTTTGTAGGCCTCCTTGCTCGCACACGCTTTTCAGTTCTGCCCACACATTTTCTATAGGATTGAGGTCAGGTCTTTGTGATAGTCACTCCAATACCTTGACTTCGTTGTCCTTAAGCCATTTTGCCACAACTTTGAAAGTATGCTTGGGGTCATTGTCCATTTGGAAGACCCGTTTATGACAAAGCTTTAACTTCCTGACTGATTTCTTGAGATGTTGCTTCAACATATCCACGTAATTGTCCTGCTTCACGATGCCATCTATTTTGTGAAATGCACCAGTCCCTCCTGCAGCAAAGCACCCCCACAACATGATGCTGCCACCCCCGTGCTTCTCGGTTGGGATGGTGTTCTTCTGCTTACAAGCCTCACCTTTTTCCTCCAAACATTACGATGGTCATTATGGCCAAACAGTTCTATTTTTGTTTCATCAGACCAGCGGACATTTCTCCAAAAAGTACGATCTTTGTCCCAATGTGCAGGTGCAAACCGTAATCTGGCTTTTTTATGGCGGTTTTGGAGCAGTGGCTTCTTTCTTGCTGAGCGGCCTTTCCCATGGTGTCAAGCAAAGAGGCACTGAGTTTGAAGGTAGGCATTGAAATACATCCACATGTACACCTCCAATTGGCTCAAAGGATGTAAATTAGCCATTCAGAAGTTTCTAAAGCCATGACATAATTTTCTGGAATTTTCCAAGCTGTTTAAAGGCACAGTCAGCTTAGTGTATGTAAACTTCTGACCCACTGGAATTGTGATACAGTGAATTATAAGTGAAATAATCTGTCTGTAAACAATTGTTGGAAAAATTACTGGTGTCATGCACAAAGTAGATGTCCTAACTGACTTGCCAAAACTATAGTTTGTTAACAAGACATTTGTGGGGTGGTTGAAAAACAAGTTTTAATGACTCCAACTTAAGTGTATGTAAACTTCCGACTTCAACTGTAGGTTTAAAATGACTTAGCTGTACACTAAATGAAAATGCCTACAAAACAAACTACTTTGATTGATTGATTCTTTTAAATGAAGAAAAACAGGTCAACAAGTTTTATCCACAAAAAGGGTGGGTGCATTGAGGGTAGCTGACCCCTGTCCATGACCTTTCAAAATGAATGATGACCGAACATACATCTATCTTACACAAATTTGGAATACTCTCAGACTAACATATTGATTTAACCCCATAAACAAAAGCCAGGGATTGCCTTGGATAGATCAGATATCCTTGGCATTGTGACAAGGTGCTGCTCCTCTTTCATCATTGAACAAGTTCATGTTGCAGAATGACTGACAAACACCTGCAGGTAGGACGGTAAAAAGGAAAATGGTTTTTGGAATTTTGTAGACTGGCTGGGCATTAAAGGGATGAAGAGACCCTGACCTTTGTTATTTTGTCATATATTAGGTTGACCCTAGTACAACATTGACCCCTAGTGGTCTGAGTATTCACTTTGCTCTCAGGCCCTTCTTATGACCAATTATGTTTTCTGTGAACAGGTCTTGTAAATGAATGTATTCTTTCTAGTTTATCTGCATACACCCAGTATTGTTCCCCCTGTTGGTGATGCTTATTATGCATTATGGTTGAACCAAAGATTACATGTAACAAAAACATTTAATGGAAATGTCTAAATATATAGGTGAAATTAAATGAAACAATGTATGTTGATGCTAATGCTAACAATGGCATAATATATTCCATTTGCTGTGGGCCAGTGGCTCCCAAACATTTTATAGTCCCGTACCCCTTCAAACATTCAACCTCCCGCTGCGTACCCTCTCTAGCACCAGGGTCAGTGCGCTCTCAAATATTGTTTTTTGCCATCATTGTAAGCCTGCCACACACACACTATACGATACATTTATTAAACATAAGAATGAGTGTGAGTTTTTGTCACAACCTGGCTTGTTGGAAGTGACAAAGAGCTCCTATAGGACCAGGGCACAAATAATAATATAATAATCAATCATTTTGCTCTTTAATTAGCCATCTTACATATAAAACTTTATTTGTTCATTGAAAATGGAGAATAACTCACCACATGTCAGTGAGAAGGGTGTGCTTGAAAGGATGCACATAACTCTGCAATGTTAGGTTGTATTGGAGAGAGTCTCAGTCTTAAATCATTTTCCACATACAGTCTGTGCCTGTATTTAGTTTTTATGGTAGTGTGGGCCCGAGAATCCACTTTCACATAGGTACGTGGTTGCAAAGGGCATCAGTGTCTTAACAGGATACTCTGAGCGCAGCCCAATCCAGAAATATGGCAGTAGCTACTGATTAAATTACATTTTCACAGAACCTCTTGTTGCAATTTTGACGACGCTCTCTTGTTTAGTTATCGGTAAGTGGACTGGAGGCAGGGCATGAAAGGGATAACGAATCCAGTTGTTTGTGTCATCCATCTCTGGAAAGTACCTGTGTAATTGCACACCCAACTCACTCAGGTGCTAAGCTATATCACATTTGACATTGTCCATAAGCTTGAGTTAATTTGCACGCACAAAATCATACAATGATGGAAAAACCTGTGTTGTCCTTGTTAATACAGATAGAGAAGAGCTCCAACTTCTTAATCATAGACTCAATTTTGTCCCGAACAGTGAATATAGTTGCGGAGAGTCCCTGTAATGCTAGATTCAGATCATTCAGGCGAGGAAAAACATCACCCAGATAAGCCAGTCGTGTGAGAAACTCACCATAAATTATGGTCAGTAAAGAAAACTCTAAGCTTGTCTCTCAATTCCAAAAAAGTGTCAATACTTTGCCCCTTGATAACCAGCGCACTTCTGTATGTTGTAAAAGCGTTACATGTTCGCTACCCATATCATTACATAATGCAGAAAAATACACAAGAGTTCAGGGGCCTTGCTTTAACAAAGTTAACCATTTTCACTGTAGTGTCCAAAACGTCTTTCAAGCTGTCAGGCATTCCCTTGGCAGCAAGAGCCTCTTGGTGGATGCTGCAGTTTACCCAAGTGGCCTCGGGAGCAACTGCTTGCACGTGCGTTACCACTCCACTATGTCTCCCTGTCATGGCTTTTGCACCATCAGTACAGATACCAACATATCTTGACCACCAAAGTCAATTTGATGTCACAAAGCTGTCCAGTACTTTAAAAATATCCTCTCCTGTTGTCCTGGTTTTCAGTGGTTTGCAGAAGAGAATGTCTTCCTGAATTGAACCCCGGAAAAACGTGACGGACATATACCAGGAGCTGTGCCATGCTCGCCACGTCTGTTGACTCATCCATCTGTAATGCATATAATTCACTGGCTTGCATGAAAGCAGTAATTGTTTCAAAATATCTCCTGTCATGTCACTGAAGTTCATGAAACAGTGTTTGAAGAATTCATTGTCTGTATAGTTTTTTGGGCCTTTACCCCAGCATTGTCCCAGCCATATCCGCGGCAGCAGGAATAATTAAGTCCTCCACAATAGTGTGGGGCTTGTCTGTCCTAGCCATTCGGTAGCTCACCATATAAGACGCTTCTATCCCTTTCTTGGTATCTGTTGCTTTTATACATGTCTTACTACTCGAAAGTCGTCTTAATTCTCTCTAAAAAACTGGCTCATTTTTCAAATTGGCATGTTTTGTTTCTAAATGTCTGCGCAAGAGTGGAGGTTTCATCGAGTTGTGAGAGAGTACTTTTTCACATATAACACACTGTGGCTGAGGAAAGGCACTACTCCCAATATAAGTGAACCCCAAATCAATATAGTTCTCATCATATTTGCACGTTTTCAATGGTCCAATGTCCCTGTCTGTTGTTCGGTGCATTCCAGGGTAAGGGGGCGGTAGCTCTTCGGCTGCATCAGATTCACAACTGTCTGTGTCCATGCTAATCAAATCAAAGTGTATTTGTCACGTGCGCCGAATACAACCGGTGTAGACAGGTTGTGAATGACAATGTGAACTGCATTTCTAACAACTAACCTGACCCATCCGTAGTCCATCTAATTTGTTTCAATCTGATTAAGGTTCGATGATGTATCAAATGCAGATTCATCATGTGTGTTCATTTTAAAATAATAACTCAGTGGCCTCAGTGGTCTCTCTCAACAGAGCAAACGGACGACAGGCAAGTAAGTGACAATGGTTGTCCCATAACATTTTTTTGCTCTGAAATCCAGTAGAGGGCAGTGTAACATGTATTTCAGCAGAATAGATTCACAAATTAAATTTCAGACACTACGATCTGATCCACTATCATATGAAGGAATGCTCTCAGGTGAAAATACATGTATTGCTTTTTAGGTAATTAGTAACTTGAATTAGTTCTTGTTGCATCACATGGAACAACCTTGTCCACATCAACTCATGGCAAAACATCAGAATAGCAAAACTCGTTACTAACAGGGACCATGATTTTAGTACTGTTCTACTTGTGTAGTGGCAATTCAATACAAAAACTGAAAGACGTAAATAACTCAAAACATTCCTTACCCCAGGACACTTCAACCGATGACTACCCCGGAAATAAATGAGCACTCTTATGCATAAATCTGAATGATTTATTAACGGGACATACAAACAGGCTTACGTTTCGGCATTAACACCTTCATCCGAGCCTTGTGTCGGAAAAGGTAAGAGGCACCATAACCTCTCTAGGGAGTGTCACACGCGCCATGTCAATCAAACATGTCAAAATGATAGCAACTAGACATGGGCTATTAAAAACAAGTGTATGAGTAAATTGAGTATAATGTTTTGGGGAATTTAAGTCCCTCAGTCAGTCAAGCACCTGATTCTTTTTTTGTTATAGCTGGGCTGAAGCACGTTTACACTTGTTTTTTACGTTGAAAGATAGAATTCCCCATAAACACACTGGACAACAGAATTAGTACAAAAGCGTTTATTATGGAATATGACACTAAGATCATCTTTTCAGGGGGTCAGGATTCTTCTCCGGTGCTGGCTGGCTATGCCTATAGCGGGTCCTCCCAGGGGATTGGTTGCACGCCGTTTTCATCAGGTCTGTCCTACCAGTCAGGCTGGTTTGCGGACAGACTGTCACTGGTCTGGGGAATGGACCCACTCCCAGGCATTGGCTCACCGGAGAGGGAGGGATAGATGCAGTATCAGTGCATTAGACAGTCAGTGATGGAAGAATTACAGGTACTTGGGAAGATCCTTCTCCACCGCCTGAAATGGAGAATAAATAGTTGTGATGAATTGCATCCATGCCTTTTTGTTTCTCTCCTTATATGGATTTAATATAATTCCATTTCATTTGTTAGGTAAGAGCTGAACCAGTAGGCCTATCTGTGCATTAGACATCTCTAACACAAAGAAAGCTCAGATTCAAATTCCTATTCAAATTCAATTGTATTTGTCACATGCTCCAAATACAACAGGTGTTGGTAGACCTTACCATGAAAAGCTTACTTACAAGCCCTTAACCAACAATGCAGTTAAGAAAATAAAGTTAAGAAAATATTTACTGAATAAACAATGGAAAAATGGAAAATAATTTTAAAAAGCAACAAAAAAAATAACAATAATGAGGCTATATTCAGGGGGTACCGGTACCAAGTCAATGTGTGGAAGTACAGGTTAGTCGAGGTAATTTGTACATGTAGGTTGGCGTAAAGTGACTATGTATAGATAATAAACAGCGAGTAGCAGCAGTGTAAAAACAAAGGAGTTGTCAATGCAAATAGTCCAGGTGGCCATTTGATTAATTGCTCAGCAGTCTTATGTTTTGGGGATAGAAGCTATTAAGGAGGCTGCAAACGAGGGTTAGGAAGGAACAGACAGAGTTTCCCATCTACCACACAACAACGTTACTACAGCGTATCCAATTTACCAGCAGATACATTCTTCAAAAGACTCGGTTGGGCAACACGGCCTTCCATCTAACATCAACCTACCGAAGCCCAGCTCAGGGTAAATATTTATTGCATTTTCCTTTTCCAAATGGGCGGTAATTTAGAATGCATAAGATACTGTATTTACAATAGCACAGCTTCGCCCTTTGTTCCTCAGTCTTCTTTCACTCAAACCCAGCCCCTTTTCTTTTGTGTAACCAGCTGTCATATCTGTTCCGCCCGATAGGGACGTTTTCCTTTATGACGTAATTTGTAATCAAGTTATGATTTAATTCTGTGTATGTGTAATTCTGTGTGATTAGTTAGGTATTTAGTAAAATAATTAAACCCAATTTTGTATTGCTGATTCAACTTGTTAGCCAGGGTTGGTGCAGATAACCAAGAATTTACAACTTTCAGATGAGACTGAATTAAGATGACGATTAATATTGACTGCTATTGATGTAAAATATTACTAGGTATTTAAGAGTTTATTCGGGAGAGGACAGCTCTATAAATATTATTTTGTGGTGCCCGACTCTCTAGTTAATTACATTTACATGATTAGCTCAATCAGGTAATATTAATTACGGATAAATTATTTTATAGAATAGCATGTCATATCACTTAATCCGGCATAGCCAAAGACACGACAAGTTCCAGGATCCTTAGCTTAGTGATGAGCTTTGGGGGTACAATGGTGTTGAACGCTGAGCTGTAGTCAATGAACAGAATTCTCACATAGGTGTTCCTTTTGTCCAGGTGGAAAAGGGCAGTGTGGAGTGTGATTCAGATTGCGTCATCTGTGGATCTGTTGAGGCATACCGCCAGCGAATTGGAGTGAGTCTAGAATTTCCGGGATGATGGTGTTGATGTGAGCCATGACCAGCCTTTCAAAGTGCTACGGGGTGGTAGTCATTTAAGCAGGTTACCTTAGTGTTCTTGGACACAGGGACTATGGTGGTCTGCTTGAAACATGTAGGTATTACAGACTCGGTCAGGGAGAGTTTGAAAATGTCAGTGAAGACACTTGCCAGTTGGTCAGCTCATGCTCTGAGTACACGTCCTGGCTCTCCGTCTGGCCCTGCGGCCTTGTGGATGTGAACCTGTCTCGAGGTCTACAGAGAGTGTGATCACAGTCGTCCGTAACAGCTGGTGCTCCCATGCATGCTTCAGTGTTGCTTGCCTCAAAGCGAGCATAAAAGGCATTTAGCCCATCTGGTAGGCTCGCATCACTGGGCAGCTCGCGGCTGGGTTTCGCTTTGTAGTCTGTAATAGTTTGCGGTGTCTGCAAGCGTCATGTCAAAATAGGTTCGTTGATCACCAAATATGGCGTTTCGCTGAGCAACGATTTTCATTTACTCACGTAACTGCTGGTATTTACTTCCAAAAAAGTTCTAAAATTGTTTTTACAAGCAACTTAAAAAATGCCTCTTCGACACTTCCAATGTATCGAGCTGTTATAGGCTAGACTTCCGACCTGTGAGTGGAAGTAATGAGAGATTGGAGGTGCCGAATAGGCACTTTTTCGGTTGCTTGTACATTTTTATTTACACCTTTTTTGGTACATACGGGCTGTAACAGGGGATAGATGAAGATTGTTGCTCAGCGAAACTCCATAATTGGTGATCAACAAACGTATTTTCACATTATAACTTGCTGACCACACCGCCCGCTTTGTAAAATACTTTTATACACACAGTGGGGCAAAAAAGTATTTAGTCAGCCACCAATTGTGCAAGTTCTCCCACTTAAAAAGATGAGAGAGGCCTGTAATTTTCATCATATGTACACTTCAACTATGACAGACAAAATTAGGGGGGAAAATCCAGAAAATCACATTGTAGGATTTTTTATGAATTTATTTGCAAATTATGGTGGAAAATAAGTATTGGGAGAATGGGAGTTTTAATCGCAGCTTCCTAGGTGTTAGAGAGGTCTCTAACGCACATATACTGGTTCAGGTAAGAGCCATGAAAGTAGCAGCTTGCTGTAGGGACATTATGAGATACGATGTTTGCCCCATATTCACATTGTCTGCGTGCTTGATAGAGGATTGCTGCCTGATCCCGATGCCAACACCCCGCTCATCATCACCCTCACATGACCTTCCAACCCCCCGCTACAGCAACACCCCACTCTGTTCAACTGAGCAAATTCATCACTAACAACAATTTTATGGTGTTGTGAGCACATGAACTGGTCAATAATGCATGCTTTTCAGAGGCAAAGTAGCAAGGTATAATGTTAGGGAGGGTGATTCCATGCCGGGCCTGAGGTTATGGTTGAGTACTGCTGTCTTACATGGATGTGTCAGTTAGTCCATCATAGGCCTATGCTGTAATTAGATTCAATGTGTGAGAGTAAAAGTCATTGACTTACGCTGGGATCACCCATCGGTCCATATCTCTTCATAACCTGGCCCTCTCTGTTGATAAGGAACTATAAAGCCAGAGAAAAGGAACTGAGGGTTGGACATTTAAAGTAATTCTGCATTTAACATCCCGTTTCTAGCTGCAAAAACTGGTAATAATCAAAAGGTCTTGTTTTCGATTTGTTAACCCAACAATTCATGAATCTTAAAATAAACCTATAATTAAAGCTAGAATCCTTCATTTAAACAATGACCAAGTGGGCACCCTGCCACTGTTTTGGTTTAAAAGTAAGGGGATGTGCTATGGATGCAAAGATGGACCATCCATGACATCAACATGTATAGTTTTAATCATGTTTTGAGGCTATACAGTGTTTGTTTACATTTACATTGTTTACAAACAAACGCGTACACAAGCTTCTATTTTGGGGTTTGTGTCACGCCTTGGTCTTAGTGTTTTGTGTTTTCGTTATATTATTTGTTCAGGACAGGGTGTGACATGGGTTTATGTTATTGTATTTCGTATTGGGTTGTAGTATTTGGGATCGCGGCTGATTAGGGGTGTTGTATAGGCTTGGCTGCCTGAGGCGGTTCTCAATCAGCTGTCAGGTGATTCTCGTTGCCTCTGATTGGGAACCGTATTTAGGTAGCCTGAGTTTCGCTTTGTCTTTCGTGGGTGATTGTTCCTGTCTCTGTGTTAGTTTGCACCAGATAGCCTCAGTCACTTAGGTTTTTCTTTTTTCATTGTTTTGGAAGAGAAGAGAACGAGCGCCATTCTCCTTGCGGAGATGGTGCTAAATACATCAACACGGT
This sequence comes from Oncorhynchus kisutch, assembly GCF_002021735.2. Lineage (NCBI taxonomy): Eukaryota > Metazoa > Chordata > Actinopteri > Salmoniformes > Salmonidae > Oncorhynchus > Oncorhynchus kisutch. Next base: position 38,315,392 of record NC_034186.2, on the reverse strand, counting down.
CGGTCCCTGGGATTGGGCTGGCCAACACGATTCGTTTTGCTTGGAAGGAAAAGGAGTTGGAGCCTTTAGGACGGGAAACTTTTGGAAGGATAATATTGATGGGGATTCTAAAGCTGACGGTGAAGGACGTGTTTTGTTTCCAAGGCAACTCGTTGGAGGGAGCATACGACGTGGCACTATATACAGAGGAGAAACACGATGATATCCTGAGAAGGGCAAGAGCAGTGGGAGGCGAGAGGCCGATGAGCCACTATGAAATAACAAGCCTGGCGAAGAATAACTTTCGGGTTGTAACTGTCAACATTTACAACCCATACGTTAAGGATGAAGAGGTGAGGGCCTTTCTGGGGAGATACATGGATAACGTCTCCTCAGCAAGGCACCTCAAAGACTCCCTTGGGTTTTGGAATGGGAGGAGAGGCTTCCAGGCCCTCCTCAGAGAGGACCCAAAGGGACATGGTGGCTACCTCCATCCTCCTGCTATGTTCTCCCTAGGGGCTGACAGGGGGACGTTGTTTTATGCACGTCAGCCCCCGTTTTGCAGGCGCTGTATGGCATACGGCCACATATTCGCCTCGTGCAGCACAAGAAAATGCAGATTTTGTGGATCTGAGGAACACGAGGCGAAGGATTGTGACAAGCCTAAGGCGTGCCACGGGTGTGGCTCGTCAGCACACCTGTGGCGGGGGTGCCCGGCTCGTCAGAGGTCATATGCGTCTGCGGCTGGGGGGGGAGCAGGAGCGGGGGATGGGGGAAGAAGAGGAGGGGAAGGAAGCAAGCCTCATGACCAGAGTACAGGTCCAGAGGGGAAGGCCGCAAGGAAGGAGGAGGAGCAAGAAGCGGCGGATGGAAGAGAGAAGGAAACGGAAGGCACGGGAGTAGGAGAACCAGGAAAAGCGGCGGAAGAAGGCAACCGAGTGGAGGAGCATGAGAGAGAAGAAAGCGAGGGAGGAGTGTTGGAGAAGGAGACGGTGGAAGAGCAAGTGGACTGGGGGGAAAGTGCCCTGGTGGAAGAGATGAGGGGTATGGTGGAGGAGCTGGTGGGGGGGGAGGGTGGTATCTCTCCACTGCCGCCATCACCAAAGAAGAGAATGAAGAGGAGGGTGCGATTGGCCGACAGTGAGAGGGAGGGGATGGCCAAGAGAGTGATGGGGGTGGGAGAAACCTCTGGGTTGCTGCTGGTTTCCCCAGGCCCTCAACTTCTGTTGGGTGGGGACACACCTAACAAGACTCAGGACTGGGTACAGGAGGAGGTGGGGAGTTTTTTGTTTGGGGACTCAGCCTCCCCGATTTTTTTCCAATCCAGCTGCAGCACTGGGGAGGGGGAGGATTGTGGGGGTAGACCCAGGGTGCAGGGCACCCCGGAGCCAAACACTATTCCTGCATCCTGGGTTGGTGAGATGGAGGAAGTGGGGGGGATGTCGGGAGTACGGATGGTGTTTTCACCGGTAGATATGGAGCAGGGGAGCATCGGGTGAGTCTCCTGTTTTTGATTTTTTTTCTGTCTGGGTTTAGAATTTGAGTGTATTACATGTTTTTATTTGATTCTTTCATGGGGTCTAATTTTACTTTTGTTACTTTAAATGTAAGGGGTTTAAGGGATTTTGTTAAGAGGAGGGCGGTTTTTAGTTATTTGGAGGGTGTGGGGTTTGATTTTTGTTTTTTACAGGAGGTTCACCTGAGGGATGGAGGGGATGTTAGTAGGTTTAAGAGGGAGTGGGACAAGGGGGAGTCGGTTTGGGGTATTGGGGGGGTGCACTCATCGGGGGTAGGGATTTTGTGTGGGCGCAGGGAGGTAAAAGTGGACGATTCTTTTGTGGTAATGCAGGGGAGGGTTATAGGGGTGGATGTCACGATAAGGGATTGTAAATTTAGATTAGTGGTGGTGTATGGGCCACAGGTGGTGGCAGACAGGAGGGAGATGGTGGACTGTCTGACGCCCCTGTGTGTCACAAATAGGACATTTGTGATAGGGGGGGATTTTAATACAGATTTAGGAATAGGGGGGGATAGCAGTGCAGGCGCCATTACCAGGCTAATGGCTTGCCATGGTCTGGTTGATGGTGGTCTGCACACTACTCCGAAAATGGCCGGTCCTACATGGCGCAACTCCAGGGGGGTTGAGCGGAGGCTCGACTATATTTTTATACCCAGGTCTTTGGGTAAGTTGTCTGGGCGGCTGTTGCCTGTTTTCTTTTCGGATCACGACGGGGTGCTCCTGCAGGTGGGGTCGCCAGTCTGCCTCTTTGGTAGGGGGTACTGGAAGTTAGATCGGGATGTGCTGGAGGAGCAGGCTTTTGTTGACGGGTTTTATGATTTATTTTGGAGGCTTGAAGGCCTCCGGTCCATGTGCGAGGGGGTGTTAGAGTGGTGGGAATTAGTTAAGGTGAGGATTAGGGCTTTTATAATAGGGTATTGCAAGAGGAAAAAAAGGGAGGAGAGGAGGGAGGTGGATCGTATCCAAAGGTTAATTGAACTCGAGTATGAGGCAGGCAACCTCGGCGGGTCGTTTGACTGGGAGAGATCCGCTACCCTAAAGGCGCAGCTCAGGGAGTTGCAGGAGCGGAAGGCTCGAGCTTTCCTGGAGCGTGCGCATAGTGGCTTTCTAGAACACAATGAGACTTGTTCCGCTATGTTCTTTAAGTCGGTTAGGGCCAGACAGAGTAGGAAGGTAATGCATGGCATTAGGGAAGAAAATGGTAGTATAGTTAGAGAACCAGAGGATATGGTCAGGGTGACAACTGATCATTTCCAAGGTTTATTTAAGGAAAGGGAAATAGATGTAGAGCAGGGAAATGTGTTTTTAGAACACTTGTCCAGGCGGTTGCCGGAGGACATTAGAGAAGTGATGGAGGCCCAGATTTCACTAGAAGAGGTTGAGAGCGCTCTTAGGAGGATGGGAAAAGGGAAGGTGCCTGGGATGGATGGGCTGCCGGCTGAGTTTTATCTCAAGTGTTGGGGTATACTTGGACCAGTGGTCCTCGAAGTCTTAAAGGCCATCCTTGAGACGGGGGTCCCGGGGGGATCAATGGCTGTTGGTGTGCTGTCACTTTTATATAAGAAGGGGGAAGTAATAGACCTTGGCAACTGGCGGCCATTGACCATGCTGTGCGTAGATTACAAGCTACTTGCAAAGGTTTTAGCAGACCGGTTGCGCACAGCCCTTCCCTACGTCGTTCATAGGTGCGGGGTAGAGGGCCGCTCTATTAGATGGAACCTACAGTTAATCAGGGACTCCATCGCTTGGGTTGAAGATAGAGGACTGCCTTTAATGGTAGCAGCGCTAGATCAGGCGAAAGCCTTGGATCGCGTGAATAGATCCTTTTTATTCAGAGTGTTAGGTCGATTAGGATTTGGGGAGAAGTTCATAGGATGGATTCGTACATTATATGTCGGAGCGGGGTGCCGAGTTAGTGTAAATAGTCACTTGGGTGACGTTTTTGACCTCTCGTCTGGGGTCAGGCAGGGGTGCCCACTCTCGGCTCTCCTCTTCGTTCTGTACATGGAGCCTCTGGGGGCTGCCATTAGGGCAGACACAGGGGTGGAAGGCTTGTTGATCCCTGGAAGTGGTGGGCTGCGTGTTAAGATGACGCAGTACGCCGACGACACTTCCTTGCTGCTGTGCAAGGACTCGTGCCTGACAAGGTCCCTTGCCATCTTTGAGGATTTCACCCGAGCGTCGGGAGCGGTTCTGAACCATGCAAAGTCTTCCGTCAAGTTTTTCGGTAGATGGCGCGGTAGAACGGATGTGCCCGGGGGGTTATCTCTCTGTGAGGGGGCCCTGAGGATTCTCGGGGTCCATTTTGAGACCTTCGGCTCAGCGACGCTGAACTGGAACATGCGTATCGCAGTGGTACAGAGGAAGCTAGCAATGTGGAAGGCTAGGTATTTGTCTTTTATGGGCAAAGTCCTGGTCCTAAAGGTGGGTGTGTTGCCGTCTCTTTTGTATTTGGCGTACATCTACCCATTGCCGGCTTGTCTGAGGAGGCCTCTAGTGAGGCTTGTGTTTCAGTTCATGTGAAGTGGCAGGTGCGAGTGGGTCGCCAGGGCACGCATGATCTGTCCCATCGGGGAGGGAGGTAGGGGGGTACCACATTTCCCCCTCAAGCTGGACACAATTTTTGTTTCTTTCTTGTTAACAGAGCTTGCTCATCCAGTGATACACCCATCCGGTTACCTCCTGCGGGTGTTCTTCTCGTATCAGGCGAGAAGCGTAATGGTGTGGTCTAACACGGGTCCTCGGGCAGAACAGCTGCCGTGGCATTTTGGTCATGCGGCCAAGTGGCTGCGTGCGCACCCTGAGGTTGAAGTTGCCCGAGTAGGTTTAGATCACAGGCACCTGTACGAGGAGGCCAGAAAGGCAGGGAGTCCGGTGCCTGTAGTGGGCATCTCGGAAGTGGTCTGGGAGGGAGTGCAGGCGCGGGGTCTGGACAACAGGCTCAAGGACCTGAATTGGTTGAGCCTCCATAGGTGCTTGCCGGTACGTTCCATCATGTACCGGTATAGTTTGGTGCAATCCCCCACCTGTCCAAGATCCTCTTGTGGCAGGGAGGAGACTGTGCGCCATGTCTTTTGGGACTGTGCCTTTGCCGGAGTAGTATGGTCTAGGGCACGGGTGTTGTTAGGTTTGGTAAGGGGGGATTTTGTATTGACGTGGGCCAGGTTAGAGAGAGGTGTAGGGAGAGCGAGAGGGACGGATAGGGACAGGTTTCTGCTCTGGCTTCTCATGAGTCTCTTTAAACGGGGGCTGTGGGAAGCCAGGCAGAACATGGTGAAGACAGGGAGAGATTGGGGGGTGGAAGGGATAGTGAGGAGGGTGGAAGGAGATTTGAGGGGGAGGATGAAGAGGGAGGAGAGGAAGTGGGGGCAGCATGCTGCTCGGGAGAGGTGGAAGGGGGGTTTAGGGCTGGGTGTCATTTAGATTTGTAAAGGGATAGATTAGGGACGGAGAGATAGGGAAAGGTATTTTGTAGGGTGACGGGAGGGAAGATGCTCCCCTGAGGTTTTGTTTGGGGTTTATGTTTAGTTAAATTAGTTAAATTAAAATACCATTATTTGAGTATGTATGAAAATTATGAGTTGTAAAGAATGAATGGTATTGAAGATAATAAATTATTTTTTATAAAAATAAAAAAATAGGCTGTATTAGGTTTCACGTTCCGTTTGTTGTTTTTGTATTTATTTAGTTATTTCATGTATCGTCACTTTTTCCATTAAAGACATGAGTAACCACCACGCTGCATTTCGGTCCGACTCTCCTTCAACAAACGAAGAACGCCGTTACAGAATCACCCACCACATACGGACCGAGCGGAGTGGTTACAGGCAGCGACCGCAGGAAAAGCGAAAGGAGGAATGGACATGGGAGGACGTTATGGACAGCAATGGCATGGAGTATACGACGTGGGAAGAAATCGACAGGTGGGCGGCCGACCCAGAGAGAGTGCAGGAGCCCGCATGGGATTCGCTGGAGCAGTGCGAAGAAGGCTATAGGCGAATGGAGTTGGAGAAACAGACACGGCGGCGCAGAGCGAAACCCGAGAGTCACCCCCAAAAATTTATTGGGGGGGGGGCTCAGAGGGAGAGTGGCTGAGTCAGGAGATGGACCTGAGCCAACTCTCCTTGTTTATCGTGAGGAGCCAAGGAGGAGACCAGAACCAGAGCCGGTGTTAGAGGTGAGCGAAGCAGAGACTGTGAAGGAGTTCATGGGGAAAGTGGAGTGGAGAGTAATGAGGGAGTTGCTAGCTTGGTGCTATAGATATCATATTCGTCCGACGGATCGTGTCGGGGATTTGATGGCACCTGAGTTAGCGCTCCATACTCGTCCTGAGGTGCGTGTTAGTCGGCTGGTGAAGTTGGTGCCAGCCTCACGCACCAGGCCTCCTGTGCACATCCCTAGCCTTGCACATCCTGTGCCACGTCCACACACCAGTCCTCCGGTAGCAGCTCCCCGCACCAGGCTTCCTGTGCGTGTCCTCGCTCCAGTATCACCAGTGCCCGCACCACGCATCAGGCCTACAGTGCGCCTCGCCTCTCCTACGCTGTCGGAGTCTCCCGCCTGTTCAGCACAGCCAGAGCCTTCCTTCCCTCCTGCTCTGTCGGAGTCTCCCGCCTGTTCAGCACAGCCAGAGCCTTCCTTCCCTCCTGCGCTGTCGGAGTCTCCCGCCTGTTCAGCGCAGCCAGCGTTTTCCTCCTCTCCTGCGCTGTCGGAGTCTCCCGCCTGTTCAGCGCTATCAGAGCCTTCCTTCTCTACAGCGCTGCCGGAGCCTCCTGCCTGTTTGAAGCAGCCTGAGCTGTCAGTCTGCAAGGAGCTGCCAGTCTGCAAGGAGCTGCCAGTCTGCAAGGAGCTGCCAGTCTGCAAGGAGCTGTCAGCCTGCATGGAGCAGCCAGAGCTGTCAGTCTGCAAGGAGCTGTCAGTCTGCAAGGAGCTGCCAGTCTGCACGGAGCTGCCAGTCTGCAAGGAGCTGCCAGTCTGCAAGGAGCTGTCAGCCTGCATGGAGCAGTCAGAGCTGTCAGTCTGCAAGGAGCTGCCAGTCTGCAAGGAGCTGCCAGTCTGCAAGGAACTGTCAGTCTGCAAGGAGCTGTCAGCCTGCATGGAGCAGTCAGAGCTGTCAGTCTGCAAAGAGCTGCCAGTCTGCAAGGAGCTGTCAGCCTGCATGGAGCAGTCAGAGCTGTCAGTCTGCATAGAGCAGCTAGATCCGCCAGTCAACCAGAATCTTCCAGATCTGCTAGTCAACCTGAATCTTCCAGATCCGCCAGCCAGCCAGGATCTACCGGAGCCTACTACCTACCTGGGCTTCCTCTCAGTACTGGGCTTCCTCTCAGTACTGGGCTTCCTCTCAGTACTGGGCTTCCTCTCAGTACTGGGCTGCCCCTCAGTTCCGGGCTGCCCCTCAGTCCCGAGCTGCCCCTCAGTCCCGAGCTGCCCCTCAGTCCCGAGCTGCCTCAGTCCCGAGCTGCCCCTCAGTCCCGAGCTGCCCCTCAGTCCCGAGCTGCCCCTCAGTCCCGAGCTGCCCCTCAGTCCCGAGCTGTCCCTCAGTCCCGAGATGCCCCTCAGTCACGAGCTGCTCCTTAGTTCTGTGGGGTTCTGGGTGAGTACTATTAGGCCATGGTCGGCGGCGAGGGTGGATTATCCCAGGACGCGAAGGGGAGGAACTAGGACATTAATGAAGTGGGGTCCACGTCCCGAGCCGGAGCCGCCACCAATGACAGACGCCCACCCGGACCCTCCCTATGGTTTTGAGGTGCGTCCGGGAGTCCGCACCTTGGGGGGGGGGGGTTTCTGTCACGCCTTGGTCTTAGTGTTTTGTGTTTTCGTTATATTATTTGTTCAGGCCAGGGTGTGACATGGGTTTATGTTATTGTATTTCGTATTGGGTTGTAGTATTTGGGATCGCGGCTGATTAGGGGTGTTGTATAGGCTTGGCTGCCTGAGGCGGTTCTCAATCAGCTGTCAGGTGATTCTCGTTGCCTCTGATTGGGAACCGTATTTAGGTAGCCTGAGTTTCGCTTTGTCTTTCGTGGGTGATTGTTCCTGTCTCTATGTAGTGTTCACCAGATAGGCTGTATTAGGTTTCACGTTCCGTTTGTTGTTTTTGTATTTATTTATTTATTTCATGTATCGTCACTTTTTCCATTAAAGACATGAGTAACCACCACGCTGCATTTCGGTCCGACTCTCCTTCAACAAACGAAGAACGCCGTTACAGTTTGACAGTTGAACTATGCCAATGAGGCATTTATAAGTTATATTTTCCAAGAATCAATGGGTATATACAGTACCAGTTAAAAGTCTGGACTCACCTACTCATTCAAGGGTTTTTCTTTATTTTTATTATTTTCTACATTGTAGAATAATAGTGAAGACATCAAAACTATGAAATAACACATATGGAATCATGTAGTAACCAAGTGTTAAACAAATCAAAATATATTTGAGATTTGAGATTCTTCAACCCTTTGCCTTGATGACAGCTTTGCACACTCTTGGTATTCTCTCAACCAGCTTTATCTGGAATGCTTTTCCAACAGTCTTGTTGGATATTAGCCCTTGTTGGCTGCTTTTCCGTCACTCTGCGGTCCAACTCATCCCACACCATCTCAATTGGGTTGAGGTTGGGTGATTGTAGCGGCCAGCTCATCTGATACAGTACCATCACGCTCCTTCTTGGTCAAATAGCCTTACACAGTCTGGAGGTGTGTCATCTGTTCATCTACTCTGTGTCTCGCAGAGATACGGCGGTTAGAACCAAAAATCTCAAATTTGGACTCATCAGACAAAAGGACAGATTTCCACCGGTCTAATGTTCATTGCTAGTGTTTCTTGACCCAAGCAAGTTTCTTCTTATTGGTGTCATTTAGAAATGGTTTCTTTGCAGCAATTCGACCATGAAGGCCTGATTCACACAGTCTCCTCTGAACAGCTGATGTTGAGATGTGTCTGTTACTTGAATTCTGTGAAGCATTTATTTGGGCTGCAATCTGAGGTGCAGTTAACTCTAATGAATTTATCCTCTGCAGCAGAGGTAACTCTGGGTCGTCCTTTCCTGTGGCGGTCCTCATGAGAGCCAGTTTCATCATAGCGCTTGATGGTTTTTGCGACTGCACTTGAAGGAACTTGAAAAGTTCTTGAAATTTTCCGGATTGACTGACCTTCAAATCTTAAAGTAATAATAGACTGTCGTGTCTCTTTGCTTATTTGTTCTTGCCATAATATGGATTTGGTCTTTTACCAAATAGGGCTATCTTCTGTGTACCACCCCTACAGTACCTTGTCACAACACAATGCATTTGAGCCAATCAGCTAAGAACGAAAGAAATTCCACAAATTAACTTAACAAGGCGCAGCAGTTAATTGAAATGCATTCCAGGTGACTACTTCATGAAGCTGGTTGAGAGAATTTGTATTTTTATTCATCCTTTATTTAACTAGGTAAGTCAGTTAAGAACAAATTCTTATTTACAATGACGGCCTACCATAAGGCAAAAGTCCTCCTGGGGCTGGGATTAAAAATAATTACAAATAAATATATCCATGACTGAGTCTTTGAATGAAAAGATTGAGATAAAACTGTCCAGTTTGAGTGTTTGTTGCAGCTCGTTCCAGTCACTAGCTGCAGCAAACTGAAAAGAGGAGCGACCCAGGCATGTGTGTGCTTTGGGGGACCTTTAACAGAATGTGACTGGCAGAATGGGTGTTGTATGTGGAGAATGAGGGCTGCAGTAGATATCTCAGATAGGGGGGAGTGAGGCCTAAGAGGGTTTTAAAAATAAGCATCAACCAGTGGGTCTTGCGATGGGTATACAGAGATGACCAGTTTACAGAGGAGTATAGGGTGCAGTGATGTGTCCTATAAGGAGCATTGGTGGCAAATCTGATGGCCGAATGGTAAAGAACATCTAGCCGCTCGAGAGCACCCTTACCCGCCGATCTATAAATTATGTCTCCGTAATCTTTCATGGTTAGGATGGTCATCTGAATTAGGGTTAGTTTGGCAGCTTGGGTGAAATAGAAGCGATTACAATAGAGGAAACCAAGTCTAGATTTAACTCTAGCCTGCAGCTTTGATATGTGCTGAGATGTGCTGACAGTGTACAGTCTAGCCGTACTCACAAGCACTTGTGCGAGGTGACTACCTCAAGCTCTAAACCTTCAGAGGTAGTAATCACACCTGTGGGGAGTGGGGCATTATTCTTACCAAACCACATGACCTTTGTTTTGGAGGTGTTCAGAACAAGGTTAAGGGCAGAGAAAGCTTGTTGGACACTAAAAGTTTTTTATAGGGCATTTAACACAAAATCCGGGGAGGGGCCAGCTGAGTATAAGACTGTATCATCTGCATATAAATGGATGAGAGAGCTTCCTACTGCCTGAGCTATGTTGTTGATGTAAATTGAGAAGTGCGTGGGGCCTAGGATGGAGCCTTGGGGTACTCCCTTGGTGTGACAGGCAGTGGCTGAGACAGCAGATTTTTCTGACTTTATACACTGCACTCTTTGAGAGAGGTAGTTAACAAACCAGGCCAAAGACCCCTCAGAGACACCAATACTCCTTAGGCGGCCCACAAGAATGGAATGGTCTACCATATCAAAAGCTTTGGCCAAGTCAATAAAAATAGCAGCACAACATTGTTTGAGAATCAAGGGCAATGGTGACACCATTGAGGACCTTTAAGATTGCAGTGACACATCCATAACCTGAGAGGAAACCAGATTAAATACCAGAGAGAATACTATATCCATCAAGAAAGCCAGTCAGTTAATTATTGACAAGTTTTTCCAACACTTTTGATAAACAGGGCAAAATAGAAATAGGCCTATAACAGTTAGGCTCCTCTTGATCTGTGTGTGCAAAGCTCTCATCAAGGCAAAGGGTGGCTACTTTGAAGAATCTCAAATATAAAATATATTTTGATTTGTTTAACACTTTGTGTTGGTTACTACATGATTCCATATGTGTTATTTCATAGTTTTGATGTCTTGATCTCTTTCATAGTTTTGATGCCTACACTATTATTATTATTATACAATTTAGAAAATAGTAAAAATAAAGAAAAACCCTTGATTGATTAGGTGTGTCCAAACATTTCACTGGTAGTGTACATATAAAAATCATGAGCTGGCGCACACCAAGAAAAATGATTTTGTGTGGAGGTGCTGACTACACTCCATATACAGTATAAACTCCCAGTAATTTATTGAATAAATCACCAACGTTTCGGCATCACTGTGCCTTCTTCAGGTGATGCCGAAACGTTGCTGATTTAACCAATAAATTACTGGGAGTTTACATATGGAGTGTGTGACGCTCTTTATTTTTATGGTACTGTACATATAGCGTTCATTTAAAGTAAAAAATGGATGTGGCAATTAAGGATGTAGCAATCTAGCCTTAAGTTTGTATTTGTATTACTCTAGGCCCAGAAAGACCACGATAATACGACTACCTAATTATTATTTTTTTAAACAAAAATAGACATAGGCCAGGGGTATTCAGTCAGGGATCCAAGGAGGTACAGTAGGGGGTCTGGAAAATGTGCTTTTTAAAATTTATTTTTTATGAATATCGCTATCAACAGAATAAACACATTTATTTACATACCTAGAGTAGAGAATATGATAATTTCTTTCCAATGATGTCAACTTTATTTCTTTACTCCTAATATTGAGGAAATTACACTCATTGGAGTCAATTACTCCCACTGGAGTAACCGACATAGGCTTTGAAAAAGTCCCCGTGAATAGGCTGCTGGCTGCTGGTAAGCTTTCTTGACTTGGACATTCATTTTTGCCAACACATGGCTAACCTTTTTTTCAACCAGTTAAACAACTGCTCTTAGTGAAAAGAACCCTTCACTTTTTCCACATTTTGTTACATTACAGCCTTATTCTAAAATTGATCAAATTATTTTTTCCCCTCAATTTACACACAATACCCCATAATGACAAAAGCTAAAACATGTTTTCGGGAATTTTTGCAATAAGGCTGTAAAGTACCAAAATGTGGAAAAACTGAAGGGGTCTGAATATTTTCTGAATTAACTGTATGTTTGGAGTTAGCCTATTAGCTAGAAAGGTATGTTAGAGTTTACACTTCCAATTATAATGTGGGGAGGTGAAAATAATGAAAAACTATCTAACAAATCTATTCATTTTAAAATGTTGATTACTTGTCCTTGCCGTTATCATTCACTTGATGATAAGACATGCGAAAAAATGTATGTTTTGTCAACGTATGATTCGTGTCCCTGGGTTTTCCTGGGAGGGGGTCCCTGGGCAAGAAAAGGAGGAAGAACCCTGACATAGGCTATAACGTTGAACTCGATGGGCATGGCACTGAGCAACCTTTTCTTTCACGAGGGATATAATCTTGGCACAAAACTCTGGGTTACTCCAACTCAACTTGTTCTGATGGGAATATCCGATGACTAATAAGAAATAAATATACCTTAGTGAAATTCCACTTGATGCCACTGATGAGACAAAAAAACAAGGTCATTAGATGAAGCAATCATTAACACAGTGACAATAACCAAACTCGTACACGTTACATTAGAACATCTACTTATATACTGCATATAAGCCATTATGCTTATCTGAGCAATAGTAAGCAGTTGTAATTTTTTTTATATCATGTGTTTTAAGTCTTAACATATTTTCTATGTATGGTCAAAAATAATCATATGTGATGAGTCTAACCACTCCATTAGTAACACGTCTCTCCAATACGTCTCCACTTACTTTCCCAGGAAGCTTCTCCCCTTGGGCTGCTCCTTCAGCCACTTCCACACGGGGTGGGCGTTGGGCCCGTTCACATTGATCTTACTGAACATTGGGAAATCAGCATTGTAGGACTTGGCAAAATTCTTGATCTGAGATTCAGTGCCAGGTTCCTAAAATTAACACAAAATATACCATTGTAGTAACATAATAATAATCATGTTGTAAAAATGCTTTAGGTGTAGACTTGAGACTTGAAATAAATACAAATTAGATGTAGCTACCTGTCTCCCGAACTGGTTGGAGGGGAAGGCCAGGATGCGTAAACCTTTCTCAGCGTACTTCGCGTGCATCTCCGCAAACTGAGAGTAGTTTACTGGGGTTGTACTTCATTTAGAGGCAACATTGACGATAATAACAACGTCGCCCCTACACACACACACACACACACACACACACACATTAAAACACAGGAGATAACAGGTTCGGGGCTTTTGGAAGGGGTATGGTGAATGATGTATAACATGATTGTGGTTATTTAGCATTGCGATACTCGTTAGTATAGTAGCAAGGAAACACTTCTAGAGGAAAACGGTCCTAATGTTGGAAACAAACAACACAATATTTAACATACAGCAGGTTTTTAAAGGACCAAAGAGTTGTTTTCATTTTTGCCATGAAAAATAATATTTCAATACTGGTATCGTCACAGCCCTATTATATAGTATTTTGGAATGCTGAGTAACTTCTTCCACCTTCTCACCTGTATTTCTCGAGGGATACCTCGTTGCCATCAATATCCTTTGCAGAGAAGTCATAAATAGACGAGGCCATCTGCCAGTCCTCTGTCGGAGCAGACTGGGAAGGAAGAGAATAAAAGAAGAGTGAGTAAAATATTTGTTTGTTTGTCCTGTTTGGTGCTAGCTCATGAATACCTGTCTGATGTGGGTGCAGGCACATATGTGCGCTCTCTCACGCTCACTGTAAAGACAAACTAAGCCTGAGCCAGAATGTCAGCGAACCTCACTATCTCTCTGAAAGTGATATATAAAAGTGATATTAAAAAGTCAATATTCTAATAAAATGCCTTGGTGCTCATCCATTCTACACCGAAATCTGTCACACCCTGATCTGTTTCAACTGTCCTTATTTTCCCCGGTGTATATATCCCTGTGTTTCCTGTCTCTCTATGCCAGTTCGTCTTGTTTGCCAAGTCAACCAGCGTTTTTCCTTGCTCCTATTTTTTTCCCAGTCTCTTTTGGTTCTAGTCCTCCTGGTTTCGACCCTTGCCGAACCCACCTGCCTGTCCACTCTGCCTGTTCTGTCTTCAAGTCTGCCTATCCCCTTGTACTGTTTGGACTCGGATCTAGTTTTCTGAACCCCTGTCTGGCCTGACCTCGAGACTGCCCTTCGTCTGGTACTGTTTTGGACTCTGACCCGGTTTATGAACTCTCGCCTGTCCCCGACCTACCTTTTGCCTACCCCTTGGATGAATAAATATCGGAGCTCAACTATCTGCTTCCTGTGTCTGCATTTGGGTCTCGCCTTGTGTCCTTATAGAAATCCATGTAATAACACATTTGGAAAAGGTGTTTGAATGACAGAAAAGCAGCAATTCATATGTGTTAACGTTACTGATTACAAGGGTGTATTTTCCCCTTCCACAATAAACACTATGCACATGGCATACGTCCAGAGACAGATTCAACAGCAGAAAACCTTCCATAGTCAATATCTCCAAAACATTTTAATCAAAGTGCTGTTTTGATTCACCATTCCTTAGTAATCTTACCAATGTCGAGAGCATGACAGAGAAAAGGACAGCGGATCCTAGTAGATGCATGTCCCGTCAAGTCTTGCCAGCGTTTTTATCTGTGTTTTTTTCCTCTGTCTGGTTTTTGTTCTCGTCTCCCCGGTTACAACCTTTTGCCTGTCCTGACCCTGCCCGCCATCTACATCCGCCAACTATTTACCAGGATTACAAACCCATCCCTGTCATCGACCTGCCTTTTGCCAGCCCCTGTGTACTCAATAAATCTCTGAGACTTGAACCATCTGCCTCACTTGTCTGCATCTGGGTCTCACCCTGAGTCATGATAAGTATAGTATCCCTATGCTACAAAACCCCACTATTTCACCAAACTACACTGAACAAAAAGAAAGTGTAAAGTATAAAGTGTTGGTTCCATGTTTCATGAGCTGAAATAAAAATTCTTTGAATTTCTCCAATTTCTGCCAATATAATCCATCCACCTGATAGGTGTGGCATAGCAAGAAACTGATTAAACAGCATGATCATGAAATTGGTGCACCTTGTGCTGGGGACAATAAAAGGCCACTTTAAAATGTGCAGTTGTCACACAACACAATGCTACAAATGTCTCATGTTAAGGGAGAGTGCAATTGGCATGCTGACTGCAGGAATGTCCACCAGAGCTGTAAACAGATAATTGACTGTTAATGTCTCTACTATAAGCTGCCTCCAATGTCGTTTTAGAAAAATTGGCAGCACGTCCATCCGGCCTCACAACCGCAGACCACATGTAACCACGTCAGCTCAGGATCTTCACATTCAGCTTCTTCACCTGTGGAATTGACTGGGGGGGGGGGGGGGGCACCAGTGCGTGGGCTGGCAGCCAAGTGGGTGGGCCTATTCCTTCCGAGGCCCACCCGTGCCCAGTCATGTGAAATCCATAGATTAGGGCCTAATGAATTTATTTCAATTAACTGACTTATCTTAATTGTAAAATCTTTGACATTGTTGCAATTATATTTTTGTTCAATATCACTTCATAACATCTTTAGCATAACAATATGGTATAGAATAGAAACAACAGATGTGCTTATGTTTGCATTTTCGTGAGAAAATCTGAGAATCAGTATTTTCATATGAGGGTAGTGGTGCCAGGCAATGCCTTATATAACATGCCTGACAGTGGTAGGCAACAGAATTGATTCAGTAGAGGTAATTTCACCATTCTGAAAAGGTGAAGCCAGAGGAAAATATGAACCCTTCACAATGTTTCAACTTTACCACTCACTGATGTCATCTAACAAACAAGGTAAATCATATAGCCTACTCACACATATTGAGGATATAAAGGAAGGTTCTGACACCATACAGCAGGGATCGTCAACTAGATTCAGCTGGAACATAATTACAAATAATCTGTAGACCGCAAATTGACAGCAAGAAGCCCAAACAGATACAATATTTGACTAAAACAATTATTTCAAAACCTGCTTACATTTGTATACGGTCATATACACTGAGTGTACAAAACATTAGGAACATATTTCTACATGACATAGATTGCAGGTCAAAGTTATGATCCCTTATTGATTTCACTTGTTAAATCCACTTCAAATCAGTGTAGATGAAGTGGAGGAGACAGGTTAAAGAATGATTTTTAAGCCTTGAGACATGGATTGTGTATGTGTGCCGTTCAGAGGGTGAATGGGCAAGACAAAATACTTATGTGACATTGAACGGGGTATGGTAACAGGTGCCAGGCGCACCGGTTTGAGTGTGTCAAGAACTGCAACGCTGCTGGGTGCTCAACAGTTTCCCATGTGTATCAAGAATGGTCCACCATCCAAAGGACATCCAGCCAACTTGACACAACTATGGGAAGCATTGGAGTCAATATGGGCCAGCATCCCTGTGGAACACTTTCAAGACCTTGTAGAGTCCATGCTGCGATGAATTGAGGTTGTTCTGAGGGCAAAAGGGGGTGAAATTCAATATTAGGAAAGTGTTACTAATGTTTTGTACACTCAGTGTATATATACATTTCTATTTCTAATATGCGTGGGAATACTTTGGAACAGAAGGCTTGGGGGGCCAAATAAAAATCACCAACTGGCCGCCAGTTGGGTAACCCTGCCATATAGCCTACCCTCTGTATACCCCCATACCAAATAAATATCTAAACTGAAAACCAGACAGATGATACTTGTCCATATATTTTCCAATTTACAGACACAATATCCTTTAACACCCTGTATTTCCATAGCTTTTTTACAGACATCAAATGATGAATGCATCATCCAGAGTATAATGACATACTAAAACAAAAACTGCTAAATTGTCCTAATATGCACTGTAGGTTAGGCCACTTTGCTGATAGCAGGTTATCAGTACAAACCAGAAGGGCAGTGGAAGTAATGGTTTCATGACACATCCGATGTCCCCAGTTAATCTAATGTAGCGGGGGTGGAATAAAGTCCCCTGTAAACAAGAAAGGCAAAAACAATACAATAGCTACAATCAACAATGTTAGACACACTTGGAATTCAGTAAACTAATAATCTACATGTGTTTTTTTATTAGATAGCTAATGGTAAATGTTATGATATCAAATTCATTCTTAATACGACTAACAAGAAGGACTCCACAGCTTGCCAATGCCCCAAATATCAAGGCACAATTAATTTGCCATATTTTGTAACTAGATTGATGTAGCAATACATGGCTACGTACATAAGGGTTTGTTGGTTGTGAACATAGAGAATGATAGAGGCCTATAGTGTGTATTACCATTGGCTGTGCCATTGAGGGCATCCACCATTTTTTATGTAGACTAGGGATTCATATCACAGATGAGTTATACAAATCTTTGTTCATATTTTCCAGAACATCTACCAAGTTTCAATACCGGGAATAAATCATATTTATCTCAAGAAATACCTTTGAAAAAAATCGCACCCAGGGTTCTCCCAAAATAAAAATATTCTCTGCACCACTATGTAAAGGTTTCACAGCAAGTGAAACTGATATTTAGTAATGATAGAGTAACTTTGATCACCAATGACATTGTGATTATCATGTTTCTCAATTGATTCAGTGCATTTCATCAGTAGGCCTAGGCTTCAATTTGCATTCCGCCCAAACAGATCCACAGATGATGCAATCTCTATTGCACTCCACACTGCCCTTTCCCACCTGGACAAAAGGAACACCTATGTGAGAATGCTACTCATTGACTACAGCTCAGCATTCAACACCATAGTACCCTCAAAGCTCATCACTAAGCTAAGGAACCTGGAACTAAACACCTCCCACTGCAACTCGATCCTGGACTTCCTGACGGGCCGCCCCCCAGGTGGTGAGGGTAGGTAGCAACACATCTGCCACGCTGATCCTCAACACTGGAGCTCCCCCCCAACACTGGAGCCTGCCATCCAGGACCTCTACACCGGGCGGTGTCCGAGGAAGGCCCTAAAAATTGTCAAAGACCCCAGCCACTCCAGTCATAGACTGTTCTCTCTACCACTGCATGGCAAGCGGGACCGGAGTGCCAAGTCTAAGACAAAAAGGCTTCAACAGTTTTTACGCCCAAGCCATAAGACTCCTGAACAGGTAACCTAATGGTTACCCAGACTATTTGCATTGTGTGCCCTCCACCAACCCCTCTTTTACGCTGCTGTTACTCTCTGTTTATCATATATGTATAGTCACTTTAACTATACATTCATGTACATACTACCTCAATTGGCTCGACCAACCAGTGCTCCTGCACATTGGCTAACCGGGCTATCTGCATTGTGTCCCACCACCCGCCAAACCCCTCTTTTTACACTACTGCTACTCTCTGTTCATCATATATGCATAGTCACTTTAACCATACCTACATGTACATACTACCTCAATCAGCCTGACTAACTGGTGTCTGTATATAGCCTTGCTACTGTTATTTTCACATTTCTTTTTAGTGTTGTTTTATTTCTTTACTTACCTACACACATGCGCGCGCACACACACACACACCTTTTTTTCACACTATTGGTTAGGGCCTGTAAGTAAGCGTTTCACTGTAAGGTCTACTACAGGTCTACTGTATTCGGCACACGTGACAAGTAAACTTTGATTTGATTTGTTTATATTTTTGTTCAGTATAGTAGCTGCATCAACTTTCACAAATAGCTAACTTCATTAGTTGTAAAGAAGATATGACACCCAAATCACATAAAAGGAAGCAATTGATATTCACTAGTTGTTACGGTTTTCTTCCGTCGAAGGAGAGTCAGACCAAAATGCAGCGTGGTTAATAATATACATATTTAATAATGAAGGAAAGCGAACAATACAAAAACAACGAACGGAATGATATATACAGCCTATCTGGTGAACAACAAACACAGAGACAGGAACAATCACCCACAAAACACTCAAAGAACATGGCTGCCTAAATATGGTTCCCAATCAGAGACAACGAGAATCACCTGCCTCTGATTGAGAACCGCCTCAGGCAACCATAGACTATGCTAGAAAACCCCACTAAGCCACAATCCGAAAACCTACGAAAAACCCCCATACATAAACACAACTCAAAATAATCCCATTTCACACCCTGGCCTGGCCAAATAAATAAAGAAAACACAAAATACTAAGACCAGGGCGTGACACTAGTTATTGTTTTATGCTTCATGGTGTAATGGAGTATGAATGACCTGTCTTGTAGTAGCCAGAAAAGATGACAATTTGCTATAGTTTTAGCTATGCTTCATGGTTCAATGGATCCAGTATGAATGACCAGTCTTGCTGCCACATTATATGAAAAGGCTCACTGTACAACTATCTCCTTGTTGGTCAGCTGTGTCATGACGGAGGCTACCTGGTGAGCCAAGGTGATTTGGACCAGACCTTGTATGAGTTTAAAAGTCAGTTCGAGGACAAACCCAGCAAGGGTCGTCCATAACGGCAGACCCCATCGTACTGGTAGTACATAACAATGACCCCACGGACCAGATGTTTGTTTTCTTTCCTGGTAATGTTATTGACCGTGTAGCCACAACATTGGGAGTCGCCCAATGTAGGCCGTAATATTAACCAGGCAAATTAAATATGAGTCGGCACCTGTCAGTTTGCTTTAGTCCTGTAATTGTTAAAACAATATTGAATTCCTTCATTTTCACCCATGCAGAGAAGCCTGAAGTTGGTATCAAGACCGTCAAGATGTACTGCCAGCGGATGCAGGAGGAGAACATCACACGTGCTGTACTGCACTGTAGTTCAGATGGGAATGACACCTTCCGCTAAGCAGGTGAGGTTTTCAAATGAACAACTTTGATGTACATCTGTGTACATTTAAAACTTCCTGATGCACGGATCTCGCTAACGGGATCAAAATCGACAACATCCGGTGAAGCTGGAGCACGGCAAATTCAAATGACAAAATTGTAATATTAAACATTCATGAACATACAAGTGTCCTACATCATTTAAAAGCTTAACTTCTTTTTAATCCAACCACGTTGTCATTTTCAAAAAGGCTTTACGGCGAAAGCATAAAATGCGATTATCTGAGGACAGCGCCCCACACCAAAATACTTTTCCAAACCAGCACAGGCTTCACAAAAGTAACAAATAGCGATAAGATAAATCACTTACCCTTGAAGATCTTCCTCTGTTTGCAATCCCAAGGGTCCTCATTTTCAAAAAACAAGCCTGAGACCCTTTCTAAAGACTGTTGACATCTAGTGTAAACCATAGGAACTGTAATCTGGGTGCTATTTATTTGTATATCCCATAGACAAGAATTGAAATGGACTGTGACCTCAGAAAAACATTTTCCGGATGGATTTTCCTCAGATTTTCACCTGCCATATCAGTTCTGTTATACTCACAGACATTATTTTAACAGTTTTAGAAATGTCAGAGTCTATCCAAAGCTACCAATTATATATGCATATCCTAGCTTCTGGGCCTAGGTAACAGGCATTTTACTTTGGGCACGTCATTCATTGGAACTTCCGAACACTGCCCCCTAGCCCTAAGAGGATTCATTAAAGGCAATTTTTTCATATCATATTTTAGTCACTAGTTGACATGGCCCCCCAAGTACATCCTGGAACAGTTTCTACAGCAGGATCGTCTAATAAACATCACTGAGCATCAGGTAAGCGGATGGAAAAAAATCGGATTTTTGTTGATATGATATAGTCATTAAACAATATCACAGTAATCTAATATGATTGTCTTGCTTTTCTTCCTTTTGTTGCAGCTGGTTCCTGAACACATAGTCATGACAAAAGAGGAACTGTCTGAATTGCTGTTACTACAGTATCCTTTCACAGCATGGAATACAAACTCATATCTGGATGGAGTATAAATCCTCTATTGTATGGACTGTATTAACATGCATAGCCACCCCAAATTATCAAACTTTTAAATAAAAAATAAAAATGATTCACTTCGATAAATTACAAATTGGTGATATTATATCTATATATATAAATATATATATATATATATAAATATTAATCTAATACTGGATCGCATTATATAGATAGTTGTGTGTTGGGATTCCTTCACCGGTCTCTCAGTCAACTGAAGGAAAGCCAGCTGCCTATCGTATGCTCCAACAAGGAGACCCTGTGGCCCGGTACTTTGGATTGAAAAGAGGCCAGGTACAAATTCATCTCATAGACCTATTGCCTAAAATGCTGTTAAAGAGATTCTCTGTTAGTTTTGTATACTTTTTAGCCAGTAGTTCTGAAAGTAGCACTCACCAGCCAAAAGTAGTCCCTGAAAATTGTATACTATGTCACGTACAGTGCCTTCAGAGAGTATTTATACACCTTGACTTATTCCACATTTTGTTGTTACAGCTTGAATTCAAAATGGATAAAATATGTTTTTTTCTCACCCATCTACACACAACAGCCGATAATGACAAAGTGAAAACGTGTTTTTAGAAATATCTCATATTCATGATGTCTTTGTGAGACGCAGAGTAGGTGAACGGATGATCTCCACATGTGTGGTTCCCACCGTGAAGCATGGAGGAGGTGTGATGGTGCTTTGCTGGTGACACTGTCTGTGATTTATTTAGAATTCAAGGCACCCTTAACCAGCATGGTTACCACAGCATTCTACAGCGATACGCCGTCATATCTGGTTTGCGCTTAGTGGGACTATCATTTGCTTTTCAACAGGACAATGACACAAAACACACCTCCAGGCGGTGAATGGGCTATTTGACCAAGAAGGAGAGTGATGGTGCTGCATCAGATGACCTGGCCTCCACAATCACCCAACCTAAACCCAACTGAGATGGTTTGGGATGAGTTGGACCGCAGAGTGAAGGAAAAGTAACCTACAAGTGCTCAGCATATGTGGGACCTCCTTCAAGACTGTTGGAAAAGCATTCCAGGTGAAGCTGGTTGAGAGAATGCCAAGAGTGTACAAAGCTGTCTTCAAGGCAACGGGGGGCTACTTTGAAGAAGTTTTGATTTGTTTAACTTTTTTGGTTACTACATGAGTGCTATTTTATAGTGTTGATGTCTTCACTATTATTCTAAATAGTAAAAAATAAATAGGTGTGTCCAAACTTTTGCCTGGTACTGTAAGTAATCACACCTCGAGTCAATATGTTGTAGAAGCACCTTTGGCCGCGATTACCGCTGTGAGTCTTCCTGGGTAAGTTTCTCAGAGCTTTCCACACCTGGACTGTGCAACATTTGCCCATTCTTTTCAAAATTCTTCAAGCTCTGTCAAATTGGTTGTTGATCATTGCTACAACCATTCTCAGGTCTTGCCAAGTAGATTTAAGTCAAAACTGTAACTCGGCCACTCAGGAACATTCACTGTCTTCTTGGTGAGCAACTCCAGTGTAGATTTGGCCTTGTGTTTTAAGCTATTGTCCTGCTGGAAGGTGAATTTGTCTCCCAGTGTCTGGTGGAAAGCAGATTGAACCAGGTTTTCCTCTAGGATTTTGCCTGTACTTAGCTCTATTCCGTTTCTTTTTTATCCTGAAACAATCTCCAGTTCTTAACGATTACAAGCATACCCACAACATCATGCAGGCACCACTATGTTTGAATGGAGAGTGGTACTCAGTAATGTTTTGTATTTGCCCCAAACATAACACTTTGCATTCAGGACAACACGTTTATAGCTTTGCCACCTTTTTTGCAGTATTACTTTAGTGCCTTGTTGCAAACAGGATGCATGCTTTGGAACATTTTTATTCTGTGCAGGCTTCCTTTTCACTCTGTCAATTAGGTTAGTATTGTGGAGTATCTACGATGTTGTTGATCCATCCTCAGTATTCTCCTATCGCAGCCATTAAACACTGTAACTGTTTCAAAGTCACTATTATGAAATCCCTGAGCGGTTTCGTTCCTCTCCAGCAACTGATTTAGGCAGGAAGCCTGTATCTTTGTAGTGACGATGAATTGATACACCATCCAAAGATGAATTAATATCTTCACATGCTCAAAGGGATATTCAATGTCTGCTTTTTTAATTTTTACCCATCTACCAATAGGTGCCCTTCTTTGCGAGGCAATGGATCACCTCCCTGGTCTTTGTGGTTGAATCTGTGTTTGAAATTCACTGGTCAACTGAGGGACCTTACAGATAATTGTATGTGTGGGGTTTGAATACTTAGAGTCATACTTGGCACAGCACATCTTCAAGAAAGACTCTTTCAAACTAGGGATTTCGGGGCTAATTGGGGTTAGAGAGTAATTCTGCTCATAGATTATGCATATCTATAAACTACACATTGGTACATCCAGCCTAAAGCGGGAGGTTAAATAAAGCCTTAGTAGTCGCCGGAGCATGTCTTAAACATTTTAATGAAATGACTCAACACCGGTCATGACGTTAAGTGTTTTAACTGGGCTCTTGACTCTTTGCTGTGATAGGTAGTAAAGATCATCAGACCCAGTGAGACCGCTGGGTGACATATCACCAACAGGCTGGTCCAGAGAGGATTTCAATGTGTGAATATCTTGATTGCACTTTTAGGGCTGTTTCCTAACCGGTTTCTCTGCATTGTTAATAATTTATTATGACTACAATGCATTGTTTATTCAGATGTATTGGGGATTGTAGTACATTTGAAAAAGTTCCTTCTGATTCTACTCTTGTCCCTTTAGCTACACTGCGCTGTTTGTAAAGAGCAGTGGGTGAGCCAACACTGAGCCAATACGGTTGTTTACTCGTGGATTATTCTACAGCTGGCCTCACATTTCTTTGGATGAAGCGAGGGATTTTTTTTGTTAGTACAGGTTTGTAATTTTGTACAATAAATCTTTAAACAGACATCGTTGGAACAACACACGAATGGAAGTTGCTCACATTGATTGTGTCAAATGTCACATCACAATTGTTGTTAGGCTAATATAAAGGGGAACACAGTTAATAGATAATCTCAACTGGTGGAGTGCATAGCAAGTTTTAAAACTAGCAAGTAGAAATATAAGTCATGGGGGCCATTAGGTTGAAGGTGTTAATCTAATGACCTTAGCAAAAAAGTACAATATACTGAATCATGATAAATGAACTGTAAAAAGTTCATGTCCACATACCTCTTTCCTGAAGTGAGCCATCTACTGTAGTGTGTACTGTAGTGTGGGCAGCTCAGACTGAGCTAGGCAAAGGGCTTGAACAAAATTCAAATGTTGTGGATAATGTTTACGTCAATGGCCCTACAGGACTATTATTAAAACATTTGCCTAACCAGTTTCCGGATTACTAAACCAGCCTTCATTCTTTGTTTAGTGGGGGGGGAGGTCACAGTATGAGATGGACATTAGTCAACTGGCTTGGTTAACTTTCTGGTTCCTTCTTCCCTTTATAATGCCATTCTCTCATTGAACGGTGATACCGCGATCACACTTAATACTGTAGTCTGTTAGTGCCCAGAAGCCTCGTTTACACCTTATGCTAACATGTGAGTTTCATGATCTGAGCAATATGATCCAATAACTATCTGATCAAGGTTTGTCACGTCTACACATTGTATTAGAATGTCTCTTATCCTTCCACTGTGTCTGCATTGTGATCAGTTTAGCTGGTGCCTCGCTGTATGCAAATTACTTGACAGATATTATTTCAAAATAATATGAATTTATTATGACAATACTGCCTTAAGTTAATGCTGCTACCACTCAGTGGAGTTGAAGCCGGTATAATGATTTAAAAGTTGACCATTCAGATCTGTTTACACTTGATTGATATCCAGACCAGTGGAGGCTGGTGGTAGGGTCTATAGGACAGGCTCATTGTAATGGTTGGAATGGAGCGGTATCAAACATATGGAAACCACGTTTGACTTGTTTCCATTAATTTCAGTCCAGTCATTACAATGAGCCTGTCCTATAGAACCTACCACCAGGCTTGACTGATCCAGACAATACATGCCTGACTACCTCAGGTGGTGGTCAGGAAGATGATGATTAAGAAAGACAATGTGATCACTACACCTGTTCTTAAAATGTGCCCAATCAGAATGTGGATAAGATCAGGACAAAGGGTTAGCGCCAGGTATTAACGGGGCTATAGTTACAATGAAAGAGCTACAAGGACAAGGCATAACATTTATAATAGCATACTCTTTATTACAAAACATTGACAAAAAGTGATTAAACCGATAATGACAAATCCATCCAGCGCAAGGCAAAATGATACAATTTATAAAAACACAAAATGTAAAAATGCATTTTTTTTCAATTTTAGTGCTGAAATAAAACCAGCAGCACTTTAAATACCTGGAATAATTATCGTAGAAATGCATCGCGCACAAAAAAAAAAATCACACATACAAGACAAAGATCCCTCACGACTGGACATTATTCAAGCTTTAAAGAGCAACGTCCCTAAAGAAATATTTGAAATACAAACTGGCACAGCGATAATCTAGAAGGTATTTACTTTCCAAATTATTAAGTCACAGCTGGTTAGAACTATAATGAATGATGGCAGGAAACAGCTATAACTAAGTGTCTATGAGGGATGTGCCATGTAGTATATTCAATGCTGACATTCTATACCAAAGCTAAAACCAGGATCCATCCTCTTGAAGTACATATAAAACTTTAACTTCATATATCATGCAATTCCAGTAAAGACTTTCAGTGAGGTTGACACATTGCACAGGTCGTGTTTACACAAACTCTGGCTCCCTGTCCCTCGGCACCAAACTGAGATTCGCTCCACACATGGCCCAGAACATAGTTGTTGGACTGATTCATGTTGAGCTCAGCCAGGGAGATGCTCAGCTCTTGCTCGGACACCTCCAGGTCCGGGGGCTCGCTGTCTGGGGGCTCAGGGGGGTCGTGGTCCGAGGCATCGGGACCAGGACTCTCCTGGTCTTGGTCTGGTTCCGGGTCGGTCTGGGGTACAGACTGGCTGGAGAGTTCCAGACTATCCCTGCAGTTCAGTTGGTCATCCTCTGTGCTGACCTCGCTCTCCTGTTTGACCAGGCAGTGTGGGTGGTGTGTGGACCCCCTCCCAGTCTCATCCAGCTCTGAGTCAGAGTCCACAATCTGCTCACTGGAGCTCAGGGAACCTGGAAAACTTCCTGCATGGAGAAAAAGTTAAGGGCTGTAATGAAGTGGCACTGGTCACCTGGATAAATACAAGTTATAAAGATGTAACTCAAATCAAACGTGTAGTAATTCTTCTTCAAATCCATCTAAACACCTCTTACCACAGCCCTTCTCCATCTTGTCAGAGTCTGTTCTGCTCTGTTCCTCTTTGGCTTCCTGTTCCTCTCCTTCAGCTACCACGGCACTGCTGCCCTCCTCAACATCCACACTGACACTCTGCACCAGCAGTGGGAGACAAACAGGAGTTAAAACAGGGAACTTGAGTTCAAACCTTCCAACTCTGGTATTGGTTGAGCTATTGGGTGTGGCTGAAATGAAAGCATTCACATTCTTCCTGTATGTTACAAATATTATTAACCGTCACGCAGACACACAAAAACACACCTGTTGGATGGAGATGGAGGATGGGCGACTGCTGGTGCTAGAGGATTTGGACTGGAAGATGGCTGTGTAGAAGACGACGAGAGTCTCTATGATGCGGGCCTGGTGGGGGTAGTCCACTAGAGAGGACAGGGACACTGTGGCCCCTGTGGGCCGGGGCCTTATCAGAGAGGGGCCAAACACGATGCCCAGGTTACTGGGACTCATCTTATTGTCCTGCTCCAACTCCGCAATCCTGACGTCAGAGATGGGGAAGAACGATGATATGACGGAGGTTTAAACAAGTAATACATGATCACAGTTGTGAATCCTCTTTTGTAATGATCTGTGTCAGGTAATAAAAATAAAAAAAGTGAGTAAGCAATGTAGTATGCTCTTCTGAGCTGCTCACCTGCGCAGGTGACGTACGATGTAGCGCAGCGTGGCTACGTTAGCCTTGGGCAGCTCTTTCACCAGCTCCCTAAGTCTATCCACCACAGCCAGGACCGCTGGGTCCGTATCTGGTCCTAGGTCCACCAGCTCTGGCCCCTTCCCCGTCCCGGCCTCCCCTCCCTCAGTTTGCAGGCTCTCCTTGGCTAACCCCATGAGGCTGTTGTACAGGCGGAACGGCATGATGGGCTCTGGAAGCTGTAGAGGACAGAGCGGGAGATTTTTTTCATTTGTAGCCATCTTATCCAAAGACAACCCATGATAAGCGCAAATAAATATGGAGGCTGAAACAGCTACAAGGTACCTGTCGGAGGTAGAGCTTGAGGACGTTGCTGATGTCATGGGGGGAACACTGCGAGAGCTCCACTAGTTCCTTGCCATTCTCAAAGGCCTGACACAGCTTCTCTACACGAGTCTTCACCCCATTTACTCTGTAGATACCCTGCAGAGAGAGATGGAGACCAATGGGGAAGAGAGGGAAAATGTTATTGAGAGAAGGAGAAAGAAAACAATGCATTCATACAGCCAACCATTACACACCTTTCAAGAAACAGACCCTTCATCCCCCGTTCCCTCACCTTCGTCTTCAGGGCTCGTCTCTCGATCTCCGAAATGCACTTAGTGATGATGAATGGGATGCTGTCAGAGCTGCCGCTGGACACCTGGGAGAAGTCTCGGCCGAACAGCTGGAGTCTACCCTGCAGTTTCTTATGGCCACACTGGATGGCTAACGTCTCCAGACACCGCTTATGACATGCCAGGAAACACTGGTATAGAGGACAAGGGGCATAAAGTCGGTCAAGAGGTTAGAGGTCAGGATGATAACCAATGAAAGTCAGAGATGTCATTCACACAGAAAAACAGACGTAATCAGCTAATCAAGCAGCCAAAGTCTATTGCTTTCAAAGGTGACGGATGAGATGGTCTTACCTCCTCACACTCTGCTCCCTGGAAGTACACGTAGCTGTCGCACTCCCGACACTTGGACGGGGTGCGGAGTTTACGCAGCCGATGAGTCTGGGCGGCTTTGGAGAGCCCAATGTTACGGAAAGGTCCGGTTGGAACCGCAATCTCAGGCTCCATGCCATTTATGTCTGCAGATGAAGATTGATGGATAAATTGATAAATGCATGAATTATGTAATAATTGGCAAACAGAGAGGAGGTAGACCTCCGGTCTTACTTGGTGCTTCGAAGGAGGCCACGTTCCCGTCCTTCTCATCTGGATCCTCGTTGGACGACATGGTCCCGGTGGAGGAGGTGCGTGCCATTTTACTGATGTCACCTAAAACATACAAAACAATAACACACACATACACAGCTACAGCACTGCAGGAGATGGAGGGAGACATAGAGATAGAGAGACAGACAGAAAGCCTTACCTGAACTGGTGGTAGGAGATTCCAGGCCACCTTCCCCTTCTACACTGTCTGCATCACTCACTGTAGAACCCCACGATTTGTGGCCTTGTCCTGGGAAGGGGACACAAGGTTATCATGGACAGCACAAATACCTCATGTAGGTCTACATTGTTTGGTCTTGCATGGTGAGACGGCACAAGACAGCAAGAACCGCATCAATATCATACAAAATGACATACTCTTTCTGGCGTTTTCAGCGCTAAGGTCCTCCCCTGTCGTGGTCTCTCCGGTGCTGGGTTGACCCTCAGAGCTGCTCTGCTGGTCTGTGTTGAAGCTGTCATTAAGGGGTCGAGTGGGATGCCTGAATTAACAGATATAAAACATGATACTAATGTAAATCTATTACCTCTTATTTATTACTTGGTGTAAAGTGACCGAGTGCCCATAGACACCTAACAAACCAAAAGCTTGGAGGCTAGGAGTGACTCACTGTGTGGAGGCTGCAGTGGCAGTGTAGGGCTCAAACTGGTAGGTGACCTCAGGCTCCTCAGTGAGCTGCAGGTCTCTGACGTGGGCAGCGTACTGCTGTCCCGGGTCGTACAGCTTACTGCTCTCACACAGAGTCTGGTAGTGGACCGGCAACACCACCGTCTGCATGTGCATTATCTGGTAGTACGAGATGGTGGCCTGGAGGGAAGGAGAGGAATGGTTTAGTCATGTGGTGGAGAAGAAGGTTTAGCTTACATTCCATCACAGGGAGTGCAAGGAGTGGAACGTAAGCTAAACAGACTGGCCGCCAGGCGAAGGCACGCAGAATAAATTGTCTGCGTGTCTGTGTGTGTGCGTACTGACCGAGCGCAGTGTCTGGTCACTCTGTTTGATGACCTCCTGCAGCAGTCGGAGCACATTGACCTTGACGTGTTCCAGCTCCTGCTGCTGGGTGGTGGCGTCTGCTATACATGTCCTGTAGGTGGCCTCTGCCTCTTCAGCCTGAACACACACACGGTGGTCAATTCTCAGCTAGGCTAATGGCATACATACTCAATGAAATATGGCCATTGGCTTTGACAACGACTTGCAGTCATTCTGCTTTTTAGCAGATTTCCCTGGAGAGGCGAGGGAGAGAAGAGACTAGGCGAGACATGGAGAGGAGAGATGGGGGGAGGTGAGATGAGTAGAAGAGTGGAGAGGAGAGAGAATGGAGGAAAAACAACATATGCAGTGATGGGGACCTTGTTGCGAGCATCTTCCTCCACTCGTAACTTTTTGCCCAGAGACTTGGTGGTAGATCCTCCTCCATCCTCCTCTGCGGCTCTGCTAGCAGCTGCTTTGGCCTTGTCGTGCTCCTCACAGCGAGCCATGTAGGCATGCTTGGCCTTTCGCAGGTTAGACTCACATTCCATCTGGATCCCAAACACATAGGTACACAGAATCAGTCTTTGGGTACAAATTGGGCAACATCTTGAGAGAGAAAACAAAGTTGTTTCTTTAATAGATACTTTATGTTGATTTATTGTCAAATCATTCTCAAAACGGTAAAACATGTATACCTGTAAACTTCATGGCAATGTGAGAGAGATAATATAGAGAGATAACATACTGCATAAATAGCACTAGCAAGGAACTGACCAGTTTCCTCTTGGCACGGTACCACTGTTCCTTGACCTCCTTGCGTTTCTTCTCATGCTCGTGTTTACGCTGCATCAGAGGCTGTAGGAAGGTCTGGTTGTGCAGTGTGGTGGCGGCCTGCTGCATCCCACTGCTCTGCTCCAAGTCCTGCTCCAGAGCCAGAGAGTAGATGGAGTAGAAGGGCATGTGTGGCTGAGAGATAGGGAGTGGTGAGAGGGGAAATAGCATTGTCATCACAGGAGCCTCTTGAATTGGATGTAATCATTTTCACGAGAGTGAATTGGGTATTCCTTTCCTTAACTCCTTCTACTAGAAAATACAATATCACTAGGGCTTACATGTGTGATGCTGTGCTTGCTGGACTGGTACAGTCTTTGTAAGCCCTTGGCAAACTCCACCTCTGGATGGGGAAAGATACATGGGTGAATCAATAATACGTTACATTCAGGTTATAAGAGTCAACCTAAATCTCCACTATTATGTGTCTACCCACCCAGTGAGGTGTGTGTCTACCCACCCAGTGAGGTGTGTGTCTACCCACCCAGTGAGGTGTGTGTCTACCCACCCAGTGAGGTGTGTGTCTACCCACCCAGTGAGGTGTGTGTCTACCCACCCAGTGAGGTGTGTGTCTACCCACCCAGTGAGGTGTGTGTCTACCCACCCAGTGAGGTGTGTGTCTACCCACCCAGTGAGGTCCTCTTCTCCACGTAGCTCATCAAGTCCTTCATGTATTTAGAGATGGTCTTAGCGTAGGCCAGAGCAGAGTCCACTCCCCCTTCACTACGCTGCAGCATGATGTCCACCTCCTCGGCCCGGCCAAAGTCCTGCAGGTCACTCCTCATCTGAGCTCCCTCTAGCCCATGACCCGACACCCCGTACAGGTTCTCCATAGACTGGACACGCAGAAAGAAAGAGTTTCAGACCACTCAAGAATACTGCGGAACAGTACCTTATTCTGTACTATGTAGCAGACATTCCAATTCAATTATTGAATTCAATCATGAATTGAAGAGCTTACGTTGAATTCTAATTTCAACAATCTTCAAGTTATGAAATGGGAATAGAATTGGAATGAGACTGTTTATTTGAATTGAAATTGTGAAAACATTTGATCTTTAATTGAATTGGAATTCAATATTTTTACATTTATCAGTTATTGGAATGAATGCACTTAGTATAAAAACAATTAACTGCAGGATTTGTTTTTAATAATTTCAACATGTATTTCTATATTTCCAATAAAGCTAGGATGTCTGAACAGTTCCATGATCAGCCTGAAAGCCTTAATAAGGAATTGAATTCTTGGAAATGACCTAACATTGGAGTTGAGAGGATTTTAATTTTCTGAATTCAAAGACTGACCTTGAATTAAATGGAATTTACAGGGAGAATTTGTGGAATTAACCCCAACTTTGCCATATAGTATATTATAAACTGGGTGCTTCGAGTATTGAATGCTGATTGGCTGACAGCCGTGGTATATCAGGTATATATCGTACCCGTATACCACGGGTACGACAAGACATGCATTTTTACTGCTCTAATTATGTTAGTAACCAGTTTATAATAGCAATAAGGCACATCGGGGTTTGGGGTATATGGCCAATATACCACGGCTAAGGGCTGTGTCCAGCAACTCCGCGTTGCACATAAGAGCAGCCTTTAGCCGTGTTATATTGACCAAATACCACACCTCCTCGGACCTTGTTGCTTAATTAGTCGGTACACCGTGTTTACCAGAGCCAATACAAATAATGATGGAACAGAGCAATGCCAAGTGGCATCTCAGGGATGGGCATGTACAATTGAATGATGGATATTAAATACTGCACAATTTAAAACACTTGCTCCCTCATCCCCCCCTTCCCCAAAACACGTGTAAATATTGGACTATAAATCTCGCCTTCCTGTTTTATACTTCAGCTAAAATATTTATTATATTCTACTGAGCCATTTACTTTATGTTCATATTCTTATCTTTCATTATTTGTTGTAGCAACGTCGAGAAGGAACCTGCAAGTAAGTATCGTGTACATATGACTAATAGAAACTTGAAACTTCCAATGAAAATAGGATTTGGCACATAGACTGTAGGCAATAACCCCCCATTGTGTGTGTGCAGGCCTGTTGAATTCAGTGTGTCAGTATTGGAGCTGCATTGATGAATGAGATAGAAGGAACTGTATTATGTGGAGTCTCAGAGGCGGCCTGTGTGTGTTGTTATAACAGGAGAGCGAGGGAGAGGAACAGGCAGAGATAAAGACACACTGTGTCACTGCCAGGAAGCTGGCCTTGCTGCCCACAAACATCCGCTCTGAGAGCCGACACCTCCTGCCACATGCACACCAAGAAAGCCAAATGAACCCCCACTCACCCTGCTCTTCTCTGTTGGCAGCAGGGACAGTAGGGTACTGCTGTCCACCTCCCCCATCAGCAGCTCTGACACACTGAGGAGGACAGAGAGAGGCCATTACACCGACAGTACTTCCATCAGAGATGGAGAGAGAGGAAGGACTAAAATAAAAAGGGAAAATGTGTAGATCAAATAGGATTTGATCGGTTAAAGCAATGTGAAGGGTACATGTCGGGTTCTTTCCCCTACCGGTGGTCATGGAAAGAAAAGGAAACTAGGAAAGGAGACAAGGAGAGAGAAAACACATCAGGAAGTGGTTGATGCCAGGCTCTGTGCAATCGCACCGGCCATATAACTTCCTCTCTGTCTTCTTTGCCCTGTTGGGGTTGTATGTACTGTGCATGGCCAGGAAGTGAACAAGCGTTCTTTTGAATTATGTATGTATATTCCTATTTACAATTTTAAGATAGACATATAAAATAGACATATCAGAGCATATGTTTTACCTTGGCAGTATGTGGCTGGGAGTTAAAGCATTTATTTCACATGATCCATTCATTTTGACAAATGTGTCTGGGTAAGCGTCATCTAATATTTACTAAATATTTTTATCTGGACACTTCCTGTTGAACTGGAATTTTTCCTTATTGTAGGCTACTACTTTTACCACTTCTAGTCTTAATCTTTACTTCACTACTCACTGTTTAGCACATGACCTCACATGTGAATCTTTAAAAAGATAGATGGGGCTGGCTTAAGAGGGTGTGAACAATGCTGAATGGTTGTAGACAAAGGAGAGCTCTCCAGTAGGTACCAATAATTCAAAGGCCATTTTCTCAAAAAGTGAGTTTACAAGTTCATCAACTTTCAAAGCAGAATTACTTTCCCATTGTTCCTCAAATGCAGTGTATGATATACCATTTTGTAGCACCGAGTCTCTATTTTTATCCAATGTAAAAAAACAACACCACAATTTCAAAATGTTGCAACATAAGACTTATTTGAGCCAGTTGGGCGCAAATATATTCTTATTTTTTTGAGAGTGATATGTTTGCATCCAAACAACCATTATCACACCTACACATTGTATCCGAGGATAGAAGCACCTATTCTCTGTCTGTAGATAATCTGTTGAGACAACAGACGCCAAATGGCTGCGTTTTGGTTTTGTGTCCTAGGTTACGGAAGAGAAGAAAACCACCACTACACTTCCTGTTTTTTACTGAGCCACATGCAAATGTGTCACTGTGTTTTTTGCTCTAAGCTCCACTTCTCTATCGCACATATGCACACACACGTACATTGTACTTCTACAGTTCTACTGTCGTCATACACCACCACCCCGACCTGACCACTGAGGACACATGGTCATGTCCCATTACTCTGTACCAGAGAATAAAAAGTCAAAAGAGCATTGTGACACACAGTGGCAGCTTTGGTTTATTCCAGGATCCATGAAATACTTGTTACTAGCTCATGACAATACATACTGAGAAACGGATGTACCAAATACTTACCTGCTACTAAAAGCAACTGCAATGGTTTCAATGGCCTTCTCAAAGTCCTTCTTTTCTGTGTCATTACAAGTCTCATAGTGAAATCCTGCAATCAAAATAATGAATGTGTTCATTCTAGGCCATTTTAACTCATTGACTGTGCTAAAAATGTACTTTTTGCTAAAAATGTACTTTTTGACCCTAGGTAGTAGACCACTGATTGGTCCAGCCAGTAGTCTTACCTTTAACCTTAGATATGAGTTTGCCTGCAGCAGTAAGGGTCTCCACAGTGTTGAGGAGAGGGTAGGTGCTGATGACCTGTCGTAGGACCCTCAGGACCTCTCCCAGGCACTCATGGGCCAGAGGGCGACGGTTCTCCTGCTTGTCTACAGACAGAGAGAGCAAAAGAGACGGGACAGTCAGAGACACAGACAGGAGAGACATGGATCCTGTGCAATTCCTAATACACAGCACTCCACTTGTCTACAGCCACACACAAAGAGGACCGAGCCTAACCTACCATTTTGTACATCTATCGAGTACTAGTTACAACCGGAAGTGATAGGGTTGGTGTTGGGGAGATAGAAGGCTGTGTCTGAGGTCTGTGACGGGGCTCACCATCACAACACAGAATCCATATAACATGGAGATCATCTTTATAGACAGACTATTAGGGTTGGTCACAGTATTAGAGGTCATTACAGGTTATTAGAGGTTGAGAGGGTGTGATTCATGACCAATCTCTGGACATCATGAATAGTAACACGGACGGCAGACAGACGGGTTGTAGAGACAGCTTTGATGTCAGCAGTGACGTCTGCAGGCCACTTCCTCTTGTCTCTCTCTCACAGACAGCAGATCCTTTGGCCGGTAGAGCCCTCCTTCCTCCTCTTTTCCCCTTTGGCCCTCCATCTCAATGTCCATGTCTGTCAAAGTGGCTGGCCCATGGAATGGGACCAGGAGGCCATAGAGGGTGGACTAGTTAGATGGCATGTCAGAAGGAGGATGGTAAAAGGCTCCAAGACACTTACTATAGAAACTGAAACTGGCTAAATGAACATGTGGCATTATGTGACTGTGTGCATAGACTTGTATGTCAATTTAGTTCCTGGATAATCTCGTATCAAATATATTTCAGTTTTAGATGGTTGTGGTTTGTCAGAATTTAATTCAGAGATAGGTTCATAACTTAAGTTATCCTGTCTCAGCCTCCAGTATTTATGCTGCAGTAGTTTATGTGTCGGGGGGCTAGGGTCAGTTTGTTATATCTGGAGTACTTCTCCTGTCCTATTCGGTGTCCTGTGTGAATTTAAGTGTGCTCTCTCTAATTCTCTCTTTCTCTCTCTCTCAGAGGACCTGAGCCCTAGGACCATGCCTCAGGACTACCTGACATGACTCCTTGCTGTCCCCAGTCCACCTGGCCGTGTTGCTGCTCCAGTTTCAACTGTTCTGCCTTATTATTATTGGACCATGATGGTCATTTATGAACATCTTGGCCATGTTCTGTTATAATCTCCACCCGGCACAGCCAGAAGAGGACTGGCCACCCCACATAGCCTGGTTCCTCTCTAGGTTTCTTCCTAGGTTTTGGCCTTTCTAGGGAGTTTTTCCTAGCCACCGTGCTTCTACACCTGCATTGCTTGCTGTTTGGGGTTTTAAGCTGGGTTTCTGTACAGCACTTTGAGATATCAGCTGATGTATGAAGGGCTATATAAATACATTTGATTTGATTTGATTTAAGGGAGCACATCATTTCAGATATTGACCATGTGATAGGTTCAAACGGGGAGGTTAATCTCAGAACATCACAAGGATGGGCTGGAAGCAGTCTTGTGGTATTGACGGTGTCACAGATCAGACTAACGCAGTGGACTATGTGAGGGGGAAGTCTGAACGAGGTCGCTCTGCCATGCATCATTGCTTCCTGTTTAGATTAATACGACAGTCACGGGGGGGGGGGGGGGGTAATAAGTTCAAGGATAGACACCCTTTTAGAGCAATCAACCCATGTTCCAAAGTGAGACCATTTGTTGGCCTGACTCTCTCAAGCTGAAATTGTTACATCACTTGTTGCACATCTTGTATTTTATTGCATCCATAAAATAAATTACACATTATCAGCCTGCCTCATGAAAATGAAAAAAACCTTGATCTGAGGTAAACTATGACTGTTTTTGGGCCGAATTCATTTTTTGCAGAAAAACCGTTGGACCAGCCATTTTGCTTGAGTACAGACAGAAATGGCAGTAAACAGGAGACTGGTTTCCTGCTGGAGTGTGGTCGCTGTTACATCTCGAGCAAGAGAACTGGGTTGCTTGTGCAAAGCCAGCCAGCCCGCCCTTCCCCTCCCACACGCAACACGTGGTGAACAGGAGGGGTGAGGAGAGGAACCAAAACAGCATTGTTCTGAGCGCATGCTAACATGTGGCGCATCAGGTAGGAGTAGTGGAGAATTTAGACATCCACACAGAGAACAATAAGACTGGGAAACAATAGCAGATGGTCACGATGCAGCCAAAAGCAATCCCAATAACAAAGGCATATCATAATAGTAATACATCTAGCAGACTTTTATCCAAA
The DNA here is from genome assembly GCF_002021735.2 of Oncorhynchus kisutch. NCBI lineage: Eukaryota > Metazoa > Chordata > Actinopteri > Salmoniformes > Salmonidae > Oncorhynchus > Oncorhynchus kisutch. Next base: position 38,279,601 of record NC_034186.2, on the reverse strand, counting down.
GCGACTTACAGTCATGCGTGCATACATTTTATATACGGGTGGTCCCGGAAATCAAAACCCACTATATCCTGGCACTGCAAGCTCCACATTCTACCAATGGACCTACAGAGGACCACTCAATCATGTGCACAATGAAATATCTGACTAGAGTTCTGAAGATAAGTTGTCCCATCTATAAGCTCTTATGCCTCTCTAGCAGTCTTAGAGGAGCCAAATGAATAACAAGACTCCAGAGACTGACCATAGCAGTTGGTTAACTGTATTTTGAAAAGGTCCCCCCCCCCTGCCCCCTTTTACAATCTAAAGTGCTTTGAGCATTGGAGAAGCACCATGTTCAAACATGGCCTTTGTGTCCTCTACCTCTCTCAGAGCTAAACCTTAGCCAGACAAAGGAGAAGTGCATAAACCTATGTGAACCTATATCCACTCACCTTCCCCCAATACAACGTCCTTCAACTTCTCTACGGCCTCAGCAAAGCGGGCCACATTACTTAACAGAGAGGGGATGTCCTCCACCTCGATGGCCATGCTCTCTGAGCTGTCTTGGGGGGTGGTGGGGGTGATAGCCCCCTTTCCCTGGCCCTTGGTGAACACCCATGAGTGGATAGGGAACCCTGCGGCGCTGGCATGACGGCTGAGGCCGGTGGGCCTCTTCATGGTGGCCCCTGGGGTCGGGCAGCCCACCCCCACCAGCTTGCTGTGCTGGGCATTTGGGGTGCCAGGGCAGGACACGGAGGAGTCCGATGGGGCACCGGGAATGGGGAAGAGGGTGGAGGAGGATGAGGTTGAGGAAGGGGTGGTGTCGATAGCATCACGACGAGGCTGCTCCTGGAGAATAGACAGCTGGGTAAGAGAGAGGAGGGGGGAGAGGAGAGGGAGAAGAACTTGTGACATCTGTGGTAACACAAAAACATCAGGACAATAATGTGACTGATATTTTTGGCAGACTGTTGGTAAACAGACGAACAGAGACTTCAACAAGAGCCTGTGTTGTGTAACACTTCCTGACTCAGCTTCTTGCCACACCCTGAAACAGCTCTCCGAAAACAGAAACTCGGGCCACTTTAAGCAACATCAAGTTGTACGGTTTGATGAGACATGACGGAAAAGTTATGAAATCAACTCATCAAGTGTCCCAACTTGTCCATGGACTACAACACACCTAACATAAATGAGTTGATTAAATAATAGCTAAATCAGAGTCTAGCTGTTACAAGTCGTGGATGCAGTGTAGAGGCCTGAACCATACACATCTTAAAGTCTAAACAGTATCAATGGCAGGTGCACGGTGTGGTTATGAAACAGAAAATAGCGGCAGCATCACACCCTGCCAGTAGGAGGCGCAACTAAGACAACTAGAGCAGACCTTGCATCATGTTATTCCAAGAACACCTTTTATGGTACTGTATTCTAAACTTGAAAGTGTAGCATACTGTATGAAGCAGATACATGTTTTTATGAAGGGAAATAAGTATTTTAAGGACAGATGTTCTCAAAGCAGTGAGAATAATAACACTCATTCCTTCTCATGAGGAAAATGTATAAACACCTAGGTGGCTAACTGATTCAATTGGCAGTGTTTGACATACCTGTTTGAGCCAGACGTTGGGTCTATTGGGTTGTTTGTCCAATTTGTTCTTGGCTTTAGCCTCCTCTCTCTTAACTCTCTGGCCCGTGGAGTATGGGTTGTAACTATTCTTGCTACCACGTTTAAGCATGGTCTCTGTCCCTATTGTTTTCACATCATCTTTAGCAGGAGTCACTTTTTAAACTAGACTCATCTTGCAGGTGACGAACCAATACTGGCTTACTAACCCACAAAAATATTTTCCAATGAGTGAGAAACGAAAAAAAAAATGAGTCATTATGCTGACAAAGTTATCAGTGACTAACAGGTTTGTTTTGAATTGACTAATCCAACAAGTTTTAAGTATTCATCAACAACGTCCTCAAATATTCAACCAAATATCCCAATAGTGTAACATCTCTCCCCCACTAGGCTACTTTAAATGAATTAAATGATAGGCTACTGCCCATATAAATCACCTAAAATGCTCACCTTTAGCCTTCAAAAACACCCCACTAAATATGTCATTGCTGGTCCATAACCTACGATAAGTGAAGTCAATTTAATTGAGGTCAGGTCTAAACAATCTACTGAAGTTTGACATCTGTCATGCTGTCCCCCAACTCCCCTAGCTTCTCAGCAGCGGACAGACAGTATAGGAAATCTGTCTGAGTGACAGGAGGAAATCAGAGATGATGTGCTACTTACTGATGATGAGCTCTGTGGCCCGGGGCTTCCTGCTCGAGTCTTCTTCGAGATGGAAGGGGTTTTTATCAATTCCCTTTTCTTTCGGGAGAACATCTTCAACGTACCTTTGCCGTCCATCCCGACTTCTTTGAAATTCACATACAACCCCCCCACCCACCCCCCGATTCTCCACTTCTATGGTGCTCTGCCAGTTTACAGGCGCTGCTGTTCCATCGGTCCCAAGCTTCAGCCACGCTTTCTGCTGCCTCGCTACCACACATTGAGCGTAGAAACTCACTGACAGCTCACCACAAACAGTCAGTGCCGCCGCGACATCCGCTCCAGTGTTTTTTTTCTCAAGGGAAGAAAAGCGCATGTGATCTATTGCGCTCCATTTGATTGGGGCGCTCGAGGTTTGCAATACAATGTCTATAAAACAATTTTACAGAACATTTCTATAGTAAACCAGTCGAGTACAACGTATTCGATGCCTCCAATAAGAGTTAAATAGGTCCAACACCGATTGAGAATGCCTCACTATCCGATACTGTCAGAATGGTCTGGCAGCAGTCCTGGGCTGCGTACAGTACGATTTATGTTCTGTAACGTTCAATTGGAAAGGGTACTGAAAGGGTACTGTACTGAACGACCAATTGAAAAACGAGGAGGTTGTGGGTTGGAAAAACGCTGTCAGCATGGCCACTGCCCTTTAAATACGCCACTCATTGCCTCAAGACACGCCTTGCAGCACCCACCAAACGGGAGCAAACGTACCTCAACGTCCGTTCAAGAAGGTTGTGTGGAAACGTGCCATTCAGTACAAATCAAGAGAACTGAATGCACCTATAGTCGAACTGGAACTCACTTATATCGCCGTGTTCCAGAGAATCAAAACCGTAATGTATCTTAGGTAAATTGTGACTGGCTGACTGATTTACAAATAACAATGAGTAGTTATTTATGATGCAAGGTTATTTGTATATCAGTCAGTCGGCAGTCGCCTGCAATGTTCAACAAGCACAGTGTAGTCATAAAAAACGGAAATGAGTTGGCATTTTCTACCTCTGGTCATAGCCGCGGGAAGTAGGGGTGCTGAGGGGGCTGCAGCACCCCTTAAAAAATCTGAATAAAATAAAACATATATACTGAACAAAAATATAAATGCAACATATAAAGTGTTAGTCCCATGTTTCATGAGCTGAAATAAAAGATCCCAGAAATGTTCCATAAGCACAAAAATCTTATTTCTCTCAAATGTTGTGCACAAATGTGTTTACGTTCCTGTTTGTGTGCATTTCTCCTTGCCAAAATAATCCATCCACCTGACAGGTGTGGCATATCAAGAAGCTGAATAAACGGCACGATCACTACACAGGTGCACCTTGTGCTGGGAACATGTTTTTTTTTTAAACTCAAATGTGCAGCTTTGTCACACAACACAATGCCACAGATGTCTCAAGATTTGAGAGAGTGTGCAATTGGCATGCTGACTGCAGGAATGTCCCCCAGAGCTGTTGACAGAGAATTTAATGTTATTTCTCTACCATAAACCGCCTCCAACATTGTTTTAGAGTCCAACCGGCCTCAAAACCTCAGACCATTTGTAACCACCCCAGCCCAGGACATCCACATCTGGCTTCTTCACCTGTGGGGTCGTCTGAGACCAGCCACCCAGACAGCTGATGAAACTGTGGTTTGCACAACCCAATAATTTCTACACAAACTGTCAGAAACCGTTTCAGGAAAGCTTATATGTGTTCTCGTCTTCCTCACAAGGGTCTTGACCTGACAACAGTTCGACTTCAGTTGACAAATGCTCACCTTCGGTGGCCACTGTCATGCTGTAGAAGTGTGCTCTTCATGGATGATTCCCAGTTTCAACTGTATCGGGCAGTTGGTATGACATCGTGTGGGTGAGCGGTTTGCTGATGTCAACGTTGTGAACAGAGTGCCCCATGGTGTTGGTGGGGTTATGGTATGGGCATGCATAAACTACGGACAATGAACACAATTGCCTATTATCGATGGCAATTTGAATGCACAGAGATATCGGAGATATCGTGACGAGATCCTGAGGCCCATTGTTGTGCCATTCATCCACCGCCATCACATGTTTCAGCATGCAGGATCTGTATACAATTCCTGGAAGCTGAAAATGTCCCAGTTGTTACATGGTCTGCATACCCACCAGACATATCAACCATTGAGCATGTGTGAGATGCTCTGATCGACATGTATGACAGCATGTTCCAGTTTCCACCAATATCCAGCAACTTCGCACAGCCATTGAAGAGGAGTGGGACAACATTCCACAGATCACAATCAAGAGCCTGATCAACTGTATGCCAAGGAGACGTGTCGCAGCATGAGGCAAATGGTGGTCATACCAGATACTGACTGGTTTTCTGATCTACGCCTCTACCTTTTTTTAAGGTATCTGTGACCAACAGAAGCATATCTGTATTCCCAGTCAGGGGGAAATCCATATATTAGCACCTAATGCATTTATTACAATTGATTGATTTCCTTATGAACTGTAACTCAGTAAAATCTTTGAAATTGTTGCATGTTGCATTTATATTTTTGTTTCGTGTATATATATTTTTATTCTCACAAAAGCAGTGCACTGGGCCTTTATACTCCTGTATTAGTGGACCTGTGTGTGCAGTGCAGGAAACATGTATCTTTCTCACAAAATAGTGCACTGGGCCTTTACTACGGCAGTATTCAGGGCTGGTCCTGGCCATTCAGGGCTGGTCCGCCACAAGGAGTTGCTAGAGCACGATGAGCCAAGGAAATTCCCCCGGCCAAACCCTCCCCTAACCCGGACGATGCTGGCCCAATTGTATGCCACGCCATGGAGCTCCTGGTCACTGCCGGCTGGGACACTGCCTGGGATCGAACCCAAGGCTGAAGTGGCGCCTCAGCACTTCGATGTAGTGCCTTAGACCGCTGCACCACTCAGGAAATGTCGCCCTCTTTAATATTCCTCCATAGACCGCCGCCTTTAACCCTGCCTAATAAGTGAGCCAGCCCTGTCTGTATTAGAGGATCAATATAGCCCTCTGCTGCACTGGAAACATTTTCTCTCTCACAAAAGTAGTGCACCGTCTGCAACGAGGGGGACCTCGGACTTTCTCATCCAATGGGTTTTGGGAAGGAGGCAAGGACAGAAAGAGGACGCGAGGAGTATACAATTGAGATTTTCCCTTTGTCGCAAAGGCGGAAAGGCAGGTGGGAGGAGGCGAGATCAGGTGGGAACATTCTAGCCAATGAGATGTCATGTGCGTCCACTTACACTACATGACCGAAAGTATGTGGACACCTGCTTGCCATCTCATTCCAAAATATGGACTTGGTCCTCCCTTTGTTCCTATAACAGCATCCACTCTTCTGGAAAGGCTTTCCACTAGATGTTAGAACATTGCCGCGGGGACTGGCTTCCATTCAGCCACAAGAGCATTAGCGATTAGGCCTGGCTCGCAGTCGGCTCGCAGTTGGTGTTCTGGCTCGCAGTCTGTGTTCCAATTCATCCCAAAGGTGTTCGATGGGGTTGAGGTCAGGGCTCTGTGTAGGCCAGTCAAGTTCTTCCACACCGATCTCAACAAACGATTTCTGTATGAACCTCGCTTTGTGCACGGGGCATTGTCATGCTGAAATAGGAAAGGGCCTTCCCCAAACTGTTGCCACAAAGTTGGAAGCACAGAATTGTCTGTTGTATGTTGTAGTGTTAAGATTTCTCTTCACTGAAACTAAGGGGGCTAGCCCGAACCATGAAAACAGCCCCAGACCATTATTCCTCCTCCACCAAACTTTACAGCTGGCACTATGCAGTTGGGCAGGTTGCGTACTCCTGGTGTCCGCCAAACCCAGATTCCTCCTGTCAGACGGTGAAGCATGCTTTACACCACTCCAGTGGATACTTGGCATTGCGCATGGTGATTTTTTTTGCTCAGCCATGGAAACCCATTTCATTAAGCTCTCGACAAACTACCACATCGCGGCTGAGCCGTTGTGTGTCCTAGACATTTCCACTTTACAATAACAGCACTTACAGATGCCCGTGGCAGCTCTGGCAGGGCAGAAATTTGAACTGACTTGCTGGAAAGGTGGCATCCGATGACAGTGCCATGTTGAAAGTCACTGAGCTCTTCAGTAAATCCATTCTAATGTCAATGTTTGTCTATGGAGATTGCATGGTTGTGTGCCCGATTTAATACATCTGTTAGCAACGGGCGTGGCTGAAATAGCCAAATCAATTCATTAGAAGGGGTGTCGACATACTTTTGTATATATTGTGTACATCAAATCAAACTTTATTTGCCACATGTGCCGAATACAACAAGTGTAGACCTTACCGTGAAATGCTTACCTACAAGCCCTTAACCAACAGTGCATTTCAAGAAGAGTTAAGAAAATATTTACCAAACAAACTAAAGTAAAAAATAATTAAAAGTAACACAATAGCATTAAAATAACGAGACTATATACAGGGGGTGCCAGTACCGAGTCAGTGTGCGGAGGTACAGGTTAGTTGAGGTAATTTGTACATGTACATATCACTAAATTCATAACAACCTAAACATTAAAAAAACATATATTCTATAAAATAAGCCTCACTTAACAAATGAGCAATAAAAAAATTGTTAAACTAATCCAAAACGTTTAGCCTCTTCCTCTCTTCTGGTGCAATCATCCCCATTGCTCCGCATTTGACCCTCTTCACATTCTCACACGCCACACCCAGTGCTGCCAACTCCAAAGATGATGGATATACTGACAAGGTACATGTCCCTCCGCCCTACAAACGCCCTAACGGGAGTCGTTGTCCACAAAGCGGCACAGCGGGCTGTCTAGCTCTCGCCTATCCTTTCTTTGGATTGGTTGATACATCTCATTATTGTAATATTTTTTGAATATTCAATTTGTTTATTAAATGTTTTATATTCAATGAGGGATGTTGACAATTTCCGCCTGTATTAATGGAGAGAGATGCTATGCTACTAAGCCTTATGACATGAATGTGCATAGCAGTCTCCAGACAACTCCGATATAAAGTGTTTTTTCTCAAAGTTGCCGGGATGTCACGTGTACGCATTTGACCCTCTTCACAAGCTCACACCTTTTATTTCTCACGCATTCTATTTTCTAATTAATCCAGTGTATATTCAGTGCTTTAACTTTTCAATTGTGCCACCAAATATTTTTTTATATCAGACTATATGCACCTGCAATTCTCCATCACCAGCATTGTAACTGCGGCAGCATCACCCGGGAAATCCTCAATTTCCCGGCCACTGCACTGTTAACAGCGGCAGTTTGAAACTTGTGATTGGTTTAGTAAGGGTCTGGGACCAAGGCGATTGGATACACGTTTGTAAAGAAACACCCCTCATGATAAGAGTGGAGCAGACCGCCACGGCACACTGGATAGGGATGTTTGTTCTCCACGGAACAAACCCTTACAAAAAAATAACAAACCCTTACAAAAAAATAACAAACCCTTACAAAAAATAACAAACCCTTACAAAAAATAACAAACCCTTACAAAAAATAACAAACCCTTACAAAAAATAACAAACCCTTACAAAAAAAGATAGCTGCTGTAAAAGTGCAGTAACTACATAGGCTACATTATTATGCAGTCGACTGTGGTATTTTGGACGCGGTAATTTCAGAATTACTGCAGTGTACTGCAGTTGAACTGCAGTAATACTGCACTGTAACTGCAGTTAGAATGCAAAATTACTGCAGTAAAAAAATAGTTATTTTAAAAGCAGTATTTGCAGCATACTGCAATTATGCTGCAGTCTACCTACAGTTATTCTAGTGGACTGCAGTTATACTGCACTCTGACTGCAATGTTTTTTCATAAGGAAAGTTTATGATCTCAAGTGTCAAAAGAGCAGCACAGCAACATGTAGCGCTGTTTTGTGCACAATTGTCAACAAATTAATTTGCTGTCACTCCTGTTGCTGTTGCAGAACGCTTCCTTTTGACAGCATATGACAATATTATAGCCTATTACTAGTGATTGAATCCACCACTTTCATGAGCCCAGATCCATAGGCTACATTATTTACCTTGTTTGGTTCATTAGGCTGTAACATCGAAAAGGCAGCATTCAGTCGGAATTCTGGTAGAGCGACTTGGTTTGGCTCACTGCATTATGAACAGTATTTTTCCCTAACGGATTGTGAACCCAAATGTCTAACTGATTTTAGTGGAGGACAATACATTAAAATATAATTTGTGTTGGGTGTAAGGGCAGATTTAGGCTATGTCATTTTGTCTTTGGGAGATTTTAATATCTGTTTAATTTATTTGGTCTTTCACAATAGCTGATGAAAGTCATTAGAACAAGTAAGAGCAAGTAAACCTAAATGCATGCTCTTCAACTGATTGCTGCCCGCACCTGCCCGCCCGTCCAGCAATAGCTACTCTGGACGGTTCTGACGTAGAATATGTGGACAACTACAAATACCTAGGTACCTGGTTAGACTGTAAACTCTCCTTCCAGACTCACATTAAGCATCTCCAATCCAAAATCAAATCTAGAATCCGCTTCCTATTTCACAACAAAGCATCCTTCACTCATGCTGCCGAACATATCCTCGTTAAACTGACTATCCTGCCAATCCTTGACTTCGGTGATGTCATTTACAAAATAGCCTCCAACACTCTACTCAGCAAATTGGATGCAGTCTATCACAGTGCCATCCGTTTTGTCACCAAAGTCCCATATACTACCCACCACTGCGACCTGTATGCTCTCATTGGCTGGCCTTGGCTGCATATTCGTCGCTAAACCCACTGGCTCCAGGTCATCTATAAGTCTATGCTAGGTAAAGCCCCGCCTTATCTCCGCTCACTGGTCACCATAGCAACACCCACCCGTAGCACATGCTCCAGCAGGTATATTTCACTGGTCACCCCCAAAGCCAATTCCTCCTTTGGCCGCCTTTCCTTCCAGTTCTCTGCTGCCAATGACTGGAACGAATTGCAAAAATCTCTGAAGCTGGAGACTCACATCTCCCTCACTAACTTTAAGCACCAGCTGTCAGAGCAGCTCACAGATCACTGCACCGGTACATAGCCCATCTGTAAATAGCCCATCCAACTACCTCATCCCCATACTGTTATTTAATTTGATTTAATTTGCTCCTTTGCACCCCAGTATCTCTACTTGCACATTCATTGGAATCCAAGATGGCGTAGCAGTGCAGACGTGGTTTGTTGTCCTCTCGTTTACTTTTTGTATTTTTCATATTTTATTTTTCAATCTCTTTTCCCATTTTTTAATTAAATATACCTTCTGGTAACCCACCTCACTCAATGTGACACGGATCCACTATTTGTTTTAAACCCTATAGCCAAAACTTTCATCAGAAGGTAGCCAGCTAATTAGCTAAGTTACTAGCTATTTAGTCATTGTTAGCCATTGCTAGCGGCCTTTACCCTCTGCTCAGGCGGCAGCCGTTTCTTTTAGCCTGGATAAATCCTACCAGCCTCGAACTGTTTTACTCCACTACAACGCAAGATTCCTGTTGTAAAACCTGGACCATTGATCATCACAGCTAGCTAGCTGCCACTGAGTGACCCAGGCCCGAAGCTAGCCCTGAGCCAGGCGCATCTCCTGGCAAGCAAACAAAATTACCACAACTACAATACCTCTTTCGCCATCTGACCCGGTCCCTTCGTCGACACGGTGCCCCGCTGTACCACCACGACTGGTCCGCAGACATAATTCCATCAGCTGTACCTTCAGCCGGCCTCTGCCGGACGATGGAGCAGACGCTTCTACTTACCCTGACTGCTAACTTTAAACGCAGTGTCTCTCGCGTGCTAGCGTAGTAACGACTACCTAGCGGCTTCCCTGTTTCATCTATTGCTGTACACTGGACCCTATGATCACTTGGCTACATAGCTGATACCTGCTGGACTGTTCATTTATCACGGTACTCCACTTTGTTTACCTTTGTTTATCTGTCGGCCCTAGCCCTGAACTCAGGCCCTGTGTGTAGGTAACCGACCCTCTCTGCCCATTCATCGCCATTTTACCTGTTTTTGTTGTCTTAGATTAGATGTTGTCTGACCCGTTGTTAACTTAGCTAGCTCTTCCAATCAACACCTGTGATTGCTTTATGACTCGCTTTACATCTCTCTCAAATGCCAATTTGCCTTGTATACTGTTGTTTAGGATAATTATCATTGTTTTAGTTTACTGCAGAGCCCCTAGTTCCACTGTACATGCCTTAGATACCTCCTTTGTCCCACCTCGCACACATGTGGTGTCCTCACCCAGTATAACCAGCGTGTCCAGAGATGCAACCTCTCTTATCATCACCCAGTGCCTGGGCATACCTCCACTGTACCCACACCCCACCATACCCGTCTGCACATTATGCCCTGAATCTATTTTACCACGCCCAGAAATCTGCTCCTTTTATTCTCTGTCCCCAAACGCACTACACGACCAGTTTTGCTAGCCTTTAGCCGTAACCTCATCCTACTCCTCCTCTGTTCCTCGGGTGATGTGGAGGCTAACCCAGGCCCTGCATGCCCCCAGGCACTCTCATTTGTTGACTTATGTAATCGAAAAAGCCTTGGTTTCATGCATGTGAAGTTTGTTTTACTCACTGCTTTAGCACACTCCGTCAACCCCGATGTCCTTGCCATGTCTGAATCCTGCTTTAGGAAGGCCACCAAAAATTCTGAGATTTCCATACCCAACTACAACATTATCCGTCAAGATAGAACTGCCAAAGGGGGAGGAGTTGCAATCTACTCCAGAGATAGCTTGCAAAGTTCTGTCATACATTCCAGGTCTATGCCCAAACAGTTTGAGCTTCTAATAAAAACAATTAATCTCTCCAGAAATAAGTCTCACTGTTGCTGCCTGTTATAGACCCCCCTCAGCTCCCAGCTGTGCCCTGGACACCATATGTGAATTGATTGCCCCCATCCATCTTCCGAGTTCGTTCTGTTAGGTGACCTAAACTGGGATATGCTTAACACCCCAGCAGTCCTACAATCTAAGCTAGATGCCCTCAATCTCACACAAATTATCAAGGAAACCACCAGGTTCTACCCTAAATCCGTAAACATGTGCACCCTCATAGATATTATCCTGACCAACTTGCCCTCCAAATACACATCTGCTGTTTTCAATCAGGATCTCAGCAATCACCATCTCATTGCCTGCATCCGCTATAGGGTCCGCGGTCAAACGACCACCCCTCATCACTGTCAAACGCTCCCTAAAACACTTCAGCGAGCAGGCCTTTCTAATCAACCTGGCCCAGGTATCCTGGAAGGATATTGACCTCATCCCGTCAGTCGAGGATGCCTGATCCTTCTTTAAAAGTAATTTCCTCACCATCTTAAATAAGCATGCCCCTTTCAAAAAAATGTAGAACTAAGAACAGATATAGCCCTTGGTTCACTCCAGACCTGACTGCCCTTGAACAGCACAAAAACATCCTGTGGCGGACTGCAATAGCATCGAATAGTCCCCGCGATATGCAACTGTTCAGGGAAGTCAGGAACCAATACACACAGTCAGTCAAGAAAGCAAAGGCTAGCTTTTTCAAACAGAAATTTGCATCCTGTAGCTCTAACTCCAAAATGTTTTGGGACACTGTAAAGTCATTGGACAACAAGAGCACCTCCTCCCAGCTGCCCACTGCACTGAGGCTAACCACAGATAAATCCATGATAATCGAAATATTCAATAAGCATTTCTCTACGGCTGGCCATGCTTTCCTCCTGGCTACCCCAACCCCGGCCAACAGCTTCGCACCCCTTGCAGCTACTTACCCGAGCCTCCCCAGCTTCTCCTTCACCCAAATCCAGATAGCAGATGTTCTGAAAGAGCTGCAAAACTTGGACCTGTACAAATCAGCTGGGCTAGACAATCTGGACCCACTCTTTCTAAAATTATCCGCTGCCATTGTTGCAACCCCTATTACCAGTCTGTTCAACCTCTTTTACGTTTCGTCCGATGTCCCTAAAGATTGGAAAGCTGCCGTGGTCGTCCCCCTCTTCAAAGGGGGTAACACTCTAGACCCAAACTGTTACAGACCTATATCCATCCTGCCCTGCCTTTCTAAAGTCTTTAAAAGCCAAGTTAATAAACAGATCACTGACCATTTCGAATCCCACCGTACCTTCTCCGCTGTGCAATCTGGTTTCCGAGGTGGTCACAGGTGCACCTCAGCCACGCTCAAGGTCCTAAACGATATCATAACCGCCATCGATAAAAGACAGTACTGTGCAGCTGTCTTCATCGACCTGGCCAAGGCTTTCGACTCTGTCAATCACCATATTCTTATCGGCAGACTCAATAGCCTTGGTTTCTCAAATGACTGCCTGCCTGGTTCACCAACTACTTTGCAGACAGAGTTCAGTGTGTAAAATCGGAGGGCCTGTTGTCCGGACCTCTGGCAGTCTCTATGGGGGTACCACAGGGTTCAATTCTCGGGCCAACTCTTTTCTCTGTATTCATCAACGATGTCGCTCTTGCTGTGGGTGATTCCCTGATCTACCTCTACGCAGATGACACCATTCTGTACATCGGGCCCCTCTTTGGACACTGTGTTAACTAACCTCCAAACGAGCTTCAATGCCATACAACACTCCTTCTGTGGCTTCCAACTGCTCTTTAAACGCTAGCAAAACCAAATGCATGCTTTTAAACCGTTCGCTGCCCGCCCGCCCGACTAGCATCACTACTCTGGACGGTTCTGACCTAGAATACGTGGACAACTACAAATACCTAGGTGTCTGGCTAGACTCTAAACTCTCCTTCCAGACATATCAAATATCTCCAATCCAAAATCAAATCTAGAATTGGCTTTCTATTTCACAACAAAGCCTCCTTCACTCACGTCGCCAAACTTACGCTAGTAAAACTGACTATCCTACCAATCCTTGACTTTGGCGATGTCATCTACAAAATAGTTTCCAATACTCAGCAAATTGTATGCAGTCTATCACAGTGCCATCCGTTTTGTTACCAAAGTGCCTTATACCACCCACCACTGCGACCTGTATGCTCTAGTCGGCTGGCCCTGACTACATATTCGTCGCCAGACCCACTGGCTCCAAGTCATCTATAAGTCTATGCTAGGTAAAGCTCCGCCTTATCTCAGCTCACTGGTCACGATAACAACACCCACCCGTAGCACTCGCTCCAGCAGGTATATCTCACTGGTCATCCCCAAAGCCAACACCCCCTTTGGCCGCCTTTCCTTCCAGTCCTCTGCTGCCAGTGACTGGAACAAATTGCAAAAATCCCTGAAGCTGGACTTACATTTCCCTCACTAACTTTAAACATCAGCTATCTGAACAGCTAACAGATTGCTGCAGCTGTACATAGTCCATCTGTAAATAGCCCACCTAATCTACCTACCTCCTCCCCAAATCATTTTTATTTATTTTGCTGCTCTTTTGCACACCAGTATCACTACTTACACACCATCATCTGCTCATCTTTCACTCCAGTGTTAATCTGCTAAATTGAAATTACTTTGCTACTATGGCCTATTTATTGCCTTACCTACTCATGCCATTTAGACACACTGTATATAGACTCTTTTTTTATATTGTGTTATTGACTTTACGCTTGTTTATTCCATGTGTAACTCTGTGTTGTTGTTTCTGTCACACTGCTTTGCTTTATCTTGGCCAGGTCGCAGTTGTAAATGAGAACTTGTTCTCAACTAGCCTACCTGGTTAAATAAAGGTGAAATACATAAAAAAAAGAACAATTCCCCTACAATGGACTAATTAGTGTTTTTCTCAGCAAGAACATTAGTCATTCGCCAGACTTGAATTTTTTCACTTCTACCAATGTTGCTGGTGTAATTAGGCTATTTGAAATCTGATACGTCAACTCGTGTCTGCATTTTTGTAAGCATTTATGGACAGTGGCTGTCATAAAATGAGAATACGCTACATTGAAAATGCCCCTTGCCTCAAATATCCTGTTTTGTCATTTTAGTATTGTGCACAAGCTGCTAGGCAGAAATGGTAGGCATAAATGCAAAAGATGCTGCCTATGTAGAGCAGTTTCCCAACTCCAGTCCTCAAGTACCCCCAATAGCACACATTTCTGTTGCAGCCCCAGACAAACACATTGGATTCAACTTGTCAACTAATCATCAAGCCCTCAATGAGTTGAGTCAGGTGAGTTTGTCTGGGGCTACAACGTGTGCTGTTGGGGGTACTGGAGGACTGGCGTTGGGAAACACTGATGTAGATGAATATGATGGAAAGGTTTTGCAAATCAGCCTCAACCATCTGAAGATTGATATTCATTAGATGTATCTTGAATGTGGAGTAATTTGCAGAAATCAAATGTCACATGAACATATTGAAACCCCCAGTATTTGTAAACATAGATCAGGGGTGGCCAACCCACTTGGAGAGCTATCTCCAGGCAGGATTTTCTATGGTCCTATTTTAAAAGGGATAGTCTAGTTCACCCAAATGAATTACATATTTACATGTTTGTTTCTTATGGACAAGAAGAGACTGCAGTTCATCATATGGTTAGCCGCTATCACCAATTGTTAATATTGTCATTTTCTCTTTTAAATTGTACCCCCTTTTCGTGGTATCCAATTGTTAGTAATTACTATCTTGTCTCATCGCTACAACTCCCATATGGGCTCGGGAGAGACGAAGGTCGAAAGCCATGCATCCTCCGAAACACAACCCAACCAAGCTGCACTGCTTCTTAACACAGCGCGCCTCCAACCCAGAAGCACCAATGTGTCAGACGAAACACCGTGCACCTGGCCACCTTGGCTAGCGCGCACTACGCCCGGCCCGCCACAGGAGTCGCTGGTGCGCGATGAGACAAGGATATCCCTTCCGGCCAAACCCTCCCTAACCCGGACGACGCTAGGCCAATTGTGCGTTGCTCCACGGTCCTCCCGGTCACGGCCAGCTTCGACAGAGCCTGGGCGCGAACCCAGAGTCTCTGGTGGCACAGCTTGTGCTGCGATGCAGTGCCCTAGACCACTCCGCCACCCGGGAGGCCAATATTGGCATTTTCTAACCAAAAAAACAAATGTCATTCAATGTCTCCCAGTTTATCGTCGCAATCCATGCGGCGCATCACAACTAAAATTATCATAATACACATACACACTTTCTTCAGTGGTTTATCTACTTCTGTTTCTGATACCGCACGGCAAAGCAACCCACAACTTGGAAAAATCCAACGAATGCGACACACTGCACATACCGCAACCTAGTCCGGCAGATGAGTTGTGGCGGCGCATATTGCCTCCCATTGAAATGAATAGGTTTCCTCCGCAACGCATATGGTGGCCGCAGTTGGTGTGCATGAGGCTTTAAGGCAACCTGGTTGTGTTCCCCTGCTTAGACTTTGCATTCATCAGCCAATGGTTGCGTGCCACAGCATCGACTGTGCCGTTGGATACCAGATTGCTATAACATGTGATGTGGTAAGCTGATAAATAAAATACCTATCCAGGCACTGTAAGATCTGTCAGGCATCAGTAAAGTCTGAGGAGAGGAACGCACCCAATGACCCTCAGCGCCTCGCACTTAAGATTATAGATGGTTCCCCCTCGTTATAATTGGTTTGCGTTAATAAAAAAGTAAACAAGAGGATTTCATTTTTTAGGGTTTAAGAATATAATGAGCTCAGGCTGCCATTATATAAATTGCAGCTAAGCTGTGTTTCATTATTCCACTATCCAGAAACATGTTGGTTCATTCAACCAAGATGTTTGGTAACACAGTGGTGTTAAAATTACAAGAGTGATGGACGAGGTGAGGATTTTCTACTATGTTCTAGACATGATGAAAAACAATGACAAGAGCAGATATTTTTTCACCAGATCTGTAATATTTAATGAACAAAATGTGTTCTCTTTACAAATGAATCATAATTTAGAAAATGGAGCTTTGATATATTTAGTGTTCTGTGAATGTCCATAACTGTTTTTGAAGCAGTTCTCATGAAAGCTTGAATCGTTAGTTGTTACATAATTGGACTTATAAATGAATGATGTAGCTATCTATATGCATTGATTCTTGAAGAATAACTTCTAAATGCCTAATGAGCTTTAGTTCAACTGTCGTACACCATCAGAACCCAACATTTAAGCTTGTCATCACATTTTTGTAAACAAACACTGTGTAGCCTCAAAACAGGGTTAAAACTATAATTCTGATATCATGGATGGTCAGTCCATAGTGCTTGCTTTGAATTTGAGAGTTGTTACATTTCTCCAGGCCCATCATCCCTCAGCTTTTTACCAAAACATAGGCAGTGTGACTGCTTTGTTATTGTTTCAATTAAGGATTCCAGCTTTTAGTTCAATTGACATCCTTGACATCAAAGTTGCCCGTGTTGGTAAAATCTCCAAAGTTTTGATCAAAAATAGCATTCATTAAAAAGTTACATGCAATACAAATAAAATGTTTGCTTTACTGCAAGTACCAAACCCTGAGGTTTTTATTAGAATTTCCATTAAAATTAACTTCCACTCTTGGAATTCGGCATTTAGAAAGGTGTGAGCCCTGGTTTGCAGAAGCCATTGCCTGAATTCCCATGTCTGAAGGCAGGTCTGACAGTTGCCCTCCAACCTACCTCTCCAAAAGTTATCCTCAAAGGCTGAAGTTAAGAGCATTTCACATCTCCCATTTAAGAGGCAAAGGCTGTGCTCTGGAACTGTATGGGCTACAACTGTAGTTCTGCAGTTCTGGAACTTTGTGCATTAGAGTTGTAGTTCTGGAATGGTGTGCTCCAGCATTCTTGTTTTGTAGTCCTGGAACAGTGTTTTCTAATCTAAAGTTCTGTAGCTGGACCCCACTCGAAGTCCTCAGTCTCGTCATTGTCATCGGAGCTGTCACTGCCTCGGATCTGAGTGCGTCTCGTCTGGACAGCCTGGTGGTGAGCCAACCTATGAGGAGATAGAAGAGAAAGACACATCATTTACTGTCTCGTCAGTCATACTCAACTTGGACAGAACAATTTGGACTAGAAGTAGTTTCTCACTTTCGAGTTGCTAAGGTTGGTTTATAGACATGGATTTGGATGATTATCCAATTAAACAAATACCGTCACACATATTAATATGATCAGATATAGGCCTACTTCACTTACACAATGAATGATGGGGAAGCTTTCCTCTCCTGAGGTTCTGCCATATGGGTCTGAAAGAGGGAACGTAGTCATGGGTCAAAATCACCGGAGACATAAGTTAACAGAGTATTTGAGCCTTTGGAAGTAAACTAAGAGCTTATGGGAGATCTGTAAGAGTTTAGTGATATGATGGACTGAGACATTCCCATCAGTACCTGTTGGAGTTTCTTCTCTATGACTGACATTGTGACGGATGGGGGGCTCTCTGGCAGCAGCTCGGCTGACGGGGGCTCAGGGACAAAGATTCTGGGGTTAGGGGCTATGAAGTCAGGGTGTTCATCCGAGTGGGTGGTCGGAACAGCCGGGTCAATGGCGCTGAAGTCCGAATCTGAAAAGCTATGATAGGACGGGGTGTCATCAGTGACAACATCGTGAGGAGAGCTGTCAGATGGACGACGGGTCGACCTGGGCTCAGGCACATGCATCAGGGGTGGGACCTCTCCCAGAGGCTCGGGGGATGGGTCGGGGCTGTGGTACTCGGCGGCAGGCTCTGAGGAGCGGGCCAGAGCGGTGGGCCTGGATATCCGGGGCTGGTTGCTGGAGTCAAATGGTTCCTCCAGGTCCTCATTGTCAGTGTAGACCTCTCCGTCTGTAAACGCCTCTCCATCCGTGTCCTCTAGGTCACTGGCAGCACTCAGGTAGTCCGAGTGAGTCCGGTCCAACGCATCCAGCTCCTCCTCTCCGCCTCCCTCCAGCTAAACACACAGACATGTATTTACTTTAGTCTTTATTTTGCCAGGTAATTCATTGAGAGCAAATTCCCAGTTTGACTGTGAGCTGGGATCTGTCTGTCTTACCGTGACTTCTGAGACCCAGACAGGTTTGGCCTGCTGGTGTCTGATCTTGTCTTTCAGAGTCTCATACCACACATTAGAGCTGGGCTGGAGGGCAATACGAGCTGGGAAATATGGGAATGATGGGACATAGTTATGAATAAAACTATAAAACCACTTGACCTTTTTTAACAGATAAACTGCTTAAGAGCAAAAACAACATGTACAGTTGAAGTCGGAAGTTTACATACACTTAAGTTGGAGTCATTAAAACTTGTTTTTCAACCACTCCACAAATTTCTTGTTAACAAACTATAGTTTTGGCAAGTCGGTTAGGACATCTACTTTGTGCATGACAAGTAATTTTTCCAACAATTGTTTACAGACAGATGATTTCACTTAAAATTCACTGTATCACAATTCAAGTAGGTCAGAAGTTTACATACACCAAGTTGACTGTGCTTTTAAACAGCTTGGAAAATTCCAGAAAATGATGTCATGGCTTTAGAAGCTTCTGATATACTAATTGATATCATTTGAGTCAATTGGAGGTGTACCTGTGGATGTATTTTAAGGCCTACCTTCAGACTCAGTGCCTCTTTGCTTGACATCATGGGAAAAATCCAAATAAATCAGCCAAGACCTCAGAAAAAAAATTGTAGACCTCCACAAGTCTGGTTCATCCTTGGGAGCAATTTCCAAATGCCTGAAGGTACCACGTTCATCTCTACAAACAATAGTACGCAAGTATAAACACTATGGGACCATGCAGCCGTCATACCGCTCAGGAAAGAGACGCGTTCTGTCTCCTAGAGATGAACGTACTTTTGTGTGAAAAAAGCAAATCAATCCCAGAACAACAGCAAAGGACCTTGTGAAGATGCTGGAGGAAACAGGTACAGAAGTATCTATATCCACAGTAAAACGAGTCCTATATCGACATAACCTGAAAGGCCGCTCAGCAAGGAAGAAGCCACTGCTCCAAAACCACCATAAAAAAAGCCAGACTACGGTTTGCAACTGCACATGGAGAAATGTCCTCTGGTCTGATGAAACAAAAATAGAACTGTTTGGCCATAATGACCATCGTTATGTTTGGAGGAAAAAGGGGGAAGCTTGCAAGCCGAAGAACATCATCTCAAAATTCATCCAACTTATTGTGGGAAGTTTGTGAAAGGCTACCCGAAACATTTGACCCAAGTTAAACAATTTAAAGGCAATGCTACCAAATACTAATTGAGTGTATGTAAACTTCTGACCCACTGGGAATGTGATGAAAGAAATAAAAGCTGAAATAAATCAATCACTCTCTCTACTATTATTCTGACATTTCACATTCTTAAAATAAAGTGTTGATCCTAAGATCAGGGAATGTTTACAAGGATTAAATGTCAGGAATTGTGAAAAACTGAGTTTAAATATATTTGGCTAAGGTGTATGTAAACTTCCGACTTCAACTGTATGTGTTTTGATAACACATGTGTGTGTGTTTACCTGCGAACAGATGGCCGCAGTGCCTCCTCATCTTGAGGGCTTGTGCGTAGAGGCGTCTGGAGCTCTTGTTGGAGTTGGGGCACATTCTCTGCCTCATGACCTTGACGTCCTTCCTGCTGTGTGGGTCCAGGAACAGCACCATGGGGTGGTATTGGATGTAGTTCAGACGCTCCACTGCAGTAGGAGTAATGTCCAGCAGAGGGTGCTTGTTCTGGACACAGAGGCGTGAAGAAACATACAATTAGGCATTGTTCTTCAATTGCGAGGTGCATAAATGGAGGAATTCAGATATTACGTAATTGTTTTAGCAATACCCACAGAGTTTTTAATCTACGGTGCGCGACATGGTTCAATGTGCCAATAAACCAGCACAATCTACTTGTTTCCTTTCTCTCAATTTGTCTAGAGTTAACTTCTAATGCGGATACAAAAAAAGAGTAATGGAGAGTACAGTATAATACGGCGAACTTAAAAAATAAAGCATTTGTGGTAACATGGGAGCCGCCATCTTTATGCATGTACGCCATTCTGGTCCTGGATTCAAACAAGCATATAGTTGTACATCTGTCTCACACCACAACAGGTCACATCATCCCAGTTTGTTTCATCACCTTCTCTGCAATCCTTCGGACTGTGTCCAGCTTGATGACCGTAGAAGCGCTGTCTGCTCCACTACTACGAGGAACCATCTCTGCCACCTCATATTCATCAGGCATCTCTCTGGCCAGCTTCTCCATGGCCACATCATTCAGAGGACCCAAGATGACGATTGGCCGTTTGAAATTAGCTGGAGATAAACATGGGTCCACGTACATGTGTTGATTCACAATACAAAATGTTTAGTACACAAACTTGTTTAAAAGTGTTTGACTAATATGTGAACTATTATGTAATATAACCTTCTCTGAGCAGAACTCTCTCGTACGCTGGGAATTTGCCCTGGATAGTGAGTTGGAGCAGGTCGTCGCGGGTCCGGCGGACGTTCTTCTTGGCCCCTCTAAGCCCCCGTAGTTTCCAGAACTCTGCCCTGGGCCCTGAGACCTGGCGATCCCCTCCTCCTCCACTGGCCCTCTGAGCCTGCTCCATACTGGCCAGTGTCTCAGCCCTGGGTGAGAGACAGAATGATTGTACAATTACTGCTACCCTAATGACAGTATGAGGCTGCGTTTACATAGGCAGCTCAATTCTGATCTTTTCTTTCTTTTGACCAATCAGATCACTCGTTTGCCAATAATTGGGTAAAATACAAGAATTGGGCTGACTGTGTAAATGCAGCATAAGTATACAAATTGGAAATACGTTGCCATCAGATGTCATCCTTTGTAACCTAATGTATCTTTTAAACGTTTATCTTTTAACATCCAAATCCAACCAATCATATAATCAATAACTCACTCATTCTAGTCTCAACTCACCCGGCCTGGTTGGGGATGGTGCCCTTGTCCAGCTCGTGCAGGTCGTTGCCCATGCGTATAGCCAGCCACTTCCCCAGCTTGCCCCTGTGCATGGTGTCCACCACCCTGAACACCTCTCCCCTGGTGAAGGCTAGGCTGTTGTGGCCCTCTGCCTCGTTGTCAAAGTGGGTCCGGATATAGAACGAGTCCCCCAAGTTGGACTTCAGTATCTTCTTGTATACTGACAAGAGAGGAAGAATCATTTAATAATTTGTATGTACCTTATTTGTTACTGGGTGGAGTTATTACATAGTAATTATCACACGGGCAAGTCCTCTGAAATCAACCACAAATCTTCCCCCCCTGCACCTACTTCTGCCTTTAAGGACGTTATACTCACTGTCCATCTTGTTCTGAGTACGGATGTCCACCGGCTCCCCTCTCTTAATGTTGATCAGGAACATAGCAGCTTCCTCACGGTTGAAATGACCAAAGTCCACCCCATTTACCTAGAACAAGACCATAGCCCATAAGTGGGCGAGAGATGTGTTGCATATACTTGTACTGTAGACAGTGACCACTGAAGTGCTGACTTACACTAACACTTGTCCCAGAGAGCTAGTGTGCACAGGATTTTGCTTCAGCACGTCATAGAAAAAAACTGAATGAACTAATATAGATCTTAATCGAATCAGATGTGTTAGTGCTGGGCAGGAACAAAAGCCTGCACACCATGTACCGGTGGTGACCGCAACAGCGAGTCTCACCTGCATGATCTGGTCCCCCTCCTTCATGCCTTGCTCATGGGCAGGACTGTTGGGCTGAACCCCCCCAACAAAGATGCCCACGTCATTACCCCCCACCAGCCTCAGGCCTACGCTGCCCTCCTTCACAAACGACACTGTGTTCAGATCGGAGCTGTATCTGAGAGAAGATAGTACAGATCAAAAGGAGTATTTATTAAAAGGAGCATTGTCCAGTCATATTCAATAGACTATAGAAAACCGAACAAATAAATCACTTATGGTGGTCTGCATTGTGAATGGGTTGTACATGTTTTATATTTGACATTTCTTCTAAGGCTATACTGTATGGGTATAAATAAATAAATAAACTTACCCCAAGTTAGGTGTGGGGATGGAGTCTGGGGGTAAGGAGTAGATGGGTTCCTCGGTCTTGGCTGAAATGGAAATAACAGTTAAGACCTTGCTTCCATCCACAGAGTTACTAATACGTTATAAAGAGGACATTGGAGAGCTGATACAAGAGAGTTGGTACTTACAGTAGGCTGGAGGGTTGCTCTTCACTGATATCCCATAGCGGACAGTTCCATTGGCTCTGCGTGGAATACTACAAGAGAAGAGATACCATTCACTGACATTTCCACAATAAGTGAGTTAGAGGTCATAGAAGGTGGAAGTGTAGACACACACTTGTGATCAGATTGACAGGACTTGTCACAGAGGATGTTTCTTGGAGGTGTGCATTCCTTTTGTTTATGGTGGTTTATTAAACTATCCGTTCTTTACCTGGTTGTCTACAGTGGTTTCTAGTGTTTTACCTGTGGTTGCTCTCCACATCGGTACTCCCAGACCTCCGAGGGGGTGAAGGTGCACGGTCTGACTCAGAGGAATCTGAAGAGAGCAAAAACACAGAAGATGAGGATACAGACTTCCAACCACAAGTTCCACCACTAGACAGTGCCCATCTTTCATAGGAGGGACACTGACCTGAGACTGGTCTGGAGGGGGTCATGCCTCGTAGAGGGGGGTCCTGTCTCACTACTGGAGCTGGAGAAGACTGCACCTCAGGCAGAGCTCTGGGAGAGAGAGAGGAGAGTGAGAGAGCGCAATCATACTCAATACAATGCCCTTATCGTGTCAACTACTATAGAAATCCTGTAGTTCAATACTAGCTAATTGGACTGAAAGGGGTTATCAAGAGTGTGACATTGACCGACTTCAAACAGTGTGTGCTCTTAGCATGCAGAACTATGCATGTTAAATGTGTCAATGTTGATTCAGTTCCTTGTCCAAATAGACCAACCAGTCTAGCATCCTGGATTTATCCTCTGAACATATGATGTTCTGAAGCAGTCACCTATTGAAACCGTTTTTAATCAACATGTATGTGTACCAACGTCTTTAACTTGCCATTTTGCCCTCAACTAAGTTTACGCATCGCAGTATTATCTTAGCCAGTTTCATCACATTCTCCTGTTAACGGGGTGGTGTGTTCGTCTGTCAGCATTACCTGTAACTGTCCTTGGATCCCTGGGAACTGGAGCCTCCACTGTCTGCAAATTCCCGTCGAGGTACGGTTGCATAACTTGCCTCCGACTCTGATCCTGAGCGCCCTGTGGACATGGCAAGACACACACACATACAGTACCGATCAAAAGTTTGGACTCACCTACTCATTCAAGGGTTTTTCTTTCTTTATACTATTTTCTACATTGTATGTAGAATAATAGTGAAGACGTCAAAACTATGAAATAACACAAATAGAATCAAAGTAGCCACCCGTTGCCTTGATGACAGCTTTGCACACTCTTGGTATTCTCTTAACCAGCTTCATGAGGTAGTCACCTGGAATGCATTTCAATTAACAGGTGTGCCATGTTAAAAGTTAATTTGTGGAATTTCTTTCATTCTTAATGCGTTTGAGCCAATCAGTTGTGTTGTGACAAGACAGGGGTGGTATACAGAAGATAGCCCTATATGGTAAAAGATCAAGTCCATATTATGACAAGAACAGCTCAAATAAGCAAAGAGAAACAGTCCATCATTACTTTAAGACATGGAGGTCAGTCAATACGGAAAATTAAGAACTTTGAAAGTTTCTTCAAGTGCAGTCACAAAAACCATCAAGCGCTATGAGGACCGCCACAGGAAAGGAAGACTCAGAGTTAACTCTGCTGCAGAGGATAAGTTCATTAGAGTTAACTGCACCTCAGATCGCAGCCAAAATAAATGCTTCAGAGTTCAAGTAACAAACATCTCAACATCAACTATTCAGAGAACACTGCATGAAATCAGGCCTTCACGGTCAAATAGCTGCAAAGAACCCACTATTAAAAGGACACCAATAGTAAGAAGAGACTTGCTTGGGCCAAGAAACACAAGACATGGACATCGGACCGGTGGTAATCTGTCCTTTGGTCTGATGAGTCCAAATTTGACATTTTTGGTTGCAACCGCCATGTCTTTGTGAGACGCAGAGTAGGTGAACGGATGATCTCTGCATGTATGGTTCCCACCGTGAAGCATGGAGGAGGTGGTGTGATGGTGCTTTGCTGGTGACACTGTCTGTGATTTATTTAGAATTGAAGGCACACTTAACCAGCATGGTTATCACAGCATTCTGCAGCGATACGCAATCCAATCTGGTTTGCACTTAGTGGGACTATCATTTGTTTATCAAAAAGACAATGACCCAAAACACACCTGCAGGCTGTGTAAGGACTATTTGACTAAGGGGAAGAGTGATGGAGTGCTACATCAGATGACCTGGCCTCTACAATCACCCAACCTTTTATTTAACTAGGCAAGTCAGTTAAGAACAAATTCTTATTTACAATGACGGCCTGCCCTGACCCGATGCTGGGCCAATTGTGCGCCGCCCTATGGGACTCCCAATCACGGCCGGTTGTGATAAAGCCTGGAATCGAACCAGGGTCTGCAGTGATGCCTCTAGCACTAAAATGCAGTGCCGTAGACTGCTGCGCCACTTGAGATGGTTTGGGATGAGTTGGACCGCAGAGTGAAGGAAAATCAGCCAACAAGGGCTCAGCATATGTGGGAACTCCTTCAAGACTGTTGGTTGAGAGAATGCCAAGAGTGGGAAAAGCTGTCATCAAGGCAAAGGGTGGCTACTTTGAAGAATCTTAAATATAAAATATATTTAGATTTGTTTAACATTTTTTTGGGTTACTACAGGATTCCATATGTGTTATTTCATAGTTTTGAGGTCTTCACTATTATTCTACAATGTAGAAAATAGTAAAAATAAAGTAAAACCCTTGAATAAATAAGAGTCCAAACTTTTGTTTTATACTGTAGGTAA
Source organism: Oncorhynchus kisutch (assembly GCF_002021735.2). Lineage (NCBI taxonomy): Eukaryota > Metazoa > Chordata > Actinopteri > Salmoniformes > Salmonidae > Oncorhynchus > Oncorhynchus kisutch. The sequence goes on along the minus strand of NC_034186.2, from coordinate 38,254,434 downwards.
ACAAAAACAAATCATGAACATACCAAACATGAGCAATAATATAGGCATAAGTTACACGTAAGTAATTGTCAATATGCACACAACGCACCCTTAGAATGTTTGCTCATTGTGACACTGGGGGCCTTCCACTTGGGGGGCTCCACTTGGGGCTCCACAGCTACTAAAGGAGTGGCTCTGGAATAGAAGAGTGAGGGAGGAGGAAGACAACAGAACTCAGAGAATGGCCAGCATCCCGGAGTCGCCTCTTCACTGTTGACGTTGAGACTGGTGTTTTGTGTGTACTATTTAATGAAGCTGCCAGTTGAGGACTTGTGAGGCATCTGTTTCTCAAACTAGACACTCGAATGTACTTCGCCTCTTGCTCAGTTGTGCACCGGGGCCTCCCACTCCTCTATTCTGGTTAGAGCCCGTTTGCGCTGTTCTGTCAAGGGAGTAGTACACAGCGTTGTACGAGATCTTCAGTTTCTTTGCAATTTCTCGCATGGAATAGCCTTAATTTCTCAGAACAAGAAAAGACTGACGAGTTTCAGAAGAAAGTTATTTGTTTCTGGCCATTTTGAGCCTGTAATCAAACCCACAAATGCTGACGCTCCAGATACTCAACTAGTCTAAAAAAAGGCTAGTTTTATTGCTTCTTTAAATCAGCACAACAGTTTTCAGCTGTGCTAATATAATTGCAAAAGGGTTTTCTAATGATCAATTAGCCTTATAAACTTGGATTAGCTAACACAACATACCATTGGAACACAGGAGTGATGGTTGCTGATAATGGGCCTCTGTACGTCTATGTAGATATTCCTTTTTTTTTTTTAAGATTTAAATTAAATTCAAAATAAAAAATATGCCATTTCCAACTACAATAGTCATTTACAACATTAACAATGTCTACACTGTTTTTCTGATCAATTTTATGTTATTTTAATGGACCAAAAATTAGCTTCTCTTTCAAAAACAAGGACATTTCTAAGTGACCCCAAACTTTTGAACGGTAGTGTACACATTACCTCAATTACCTCGACTAACTGGTGCCCCCGCACATTGACTCTGTACCGGTACCCCCTGTATATAGCCTTGCTACTGTTATTTTACTGCTGCTCTTTAACTATGTTAGTTTTATATTTTTTACTTAACACTTATTTTTCTTAAAACTGAGTTGTTGGTTAAGGGCTTGTAAGTAAGTATTTCACGGTAAGGTCTACTACACCTGTTGTATTTGGCGCATGTGAAAAATAAAATTAGATTTGAGTTAGCACAAGTTAGGTGTTAGGCCTCATCTGTACCTGTATCTGCTCCGGGTGTCCTGCCTGTGGGTGGTGCCCTGTCTCTGGGGGGGCCCGGAGCTGCTGTCCGACTCAGTCTCAGAGTCTGGGGAGAGAGCAAGGGTAATGCTCCAATTATGTGGCTCTTTCTACTTCCTTTGAATGTACTTATAATGTTATGTCAAGGTATTACTGTTGTGGAAGTTGAGGCAAGGGGTGTAATGTTACTAACCTGGAGGTGGGGCTTTGACAGGAGAGGAGACCCGTCGGGGGGGATCCTGACGAATGGAGATGGGGGAGGCGCTCAGTGTCCCAGGGTGGGGCAGGTCAGGGAGCACTCTGTATCTGGAGTGGTCCTCTGTGACTCTGGAACTCTCTCCTCTTCTAGGGGGTGGCGAGGCACTGCGGTCCGAGTCCGACTCTGACACCACTGCATAGAGAGAAACAGGGGAGGAGAGAGAGAACATGTTATTATCATCATGATCCACTCATCGAGAATGTGCCATTTGATGAGATTTCCCTATTGCCTATGTTGTGCGTTTACCTTTACGAGTTCGCAAGGCGGAGGAGGGACGGGAAGGACGTGGGGCGGCCCAGTCGAGGACGGCAGGTAAGGCTTTGGGGTTGGGGAGCATGGACACCCCTGAAAGAGTTCTACAGCAAGAAAGAAAAACACCTCAATGAAACACAGATCTCAAAACATCGAAACAACAGTGTCTGGTTTGAGGTTGAACCCACCTGTATTTGTCGGCTATGTCTGGGCTGTCCTTCCTGACAAGAGGGGGTGAGGCACTGCGGTCAGACTCGGACTCTGAGGGGGCTGGAGAAAAACAACACACAGTTCAGGTCAAGCTCGACACGGTACAGATTACACACGAGTGGGATGGGCCAATGTTTATGAAGGAGTTGAGACGCTCGTCTCTGGACTGACCTCGGCGAGAGGGGTAGGCTTTAGCAGCAGGCCGGGACAGTGTCGAACGCACCGGGGACTGGTCACGAGACTTAGGTACTAGAGGAGGTTGCTCAGCTCTTCTGCAACAGAACCGAGAGAGAAAGCCTCATCATACGTACAGTTGCAGTCAGAAGTTTACATACACCTTAGCCAAATACATTTAAACTCAGTTTTTCACAATTCCTGACATTTAATCCATTTAATTCCCTGTATTAGGTCAGTTAGGGTCACCACTTTATTTTAAGAATGTGAAATGTCAGAATAATAGTAGGGCGAATGATTTATTTCAGCTTTTATTTCTTTCATCACATTCCCAGTGGGTCAGAAGTTTACATACACTCAATTAGTATTTGGTCGCATTGCCTTTAAATGGTTGAACTTGGGTCAAACGTTTTGGGTAGCCTTCCACAAACTTCCCACAATAAGTTGGGTGAATTTTGGCCCATTCCTCCTGACAGAGCTGGTGTAACTGAGTCAGGTTTGTAGTTCTCCTTGCTCAGGGCTTTGTGATGGCCACTCCAATACCTTGACTTTGTTGTCCTAAAGCCATTTTGCCACAACTTTGGAAGTATGCTTGGGGTCATTGTCCATTTGGAGGACCCATTTGCGACCAAGCTTTAACTTTAACTGATGTCTTGAGATGTTTCTTCAATATATCCACATAATTTTCCTGCCTCATGTTGCCATCTATTTTGTGAAGTGCACCAGTCCCTCCTACAGCAAAGCACCCTCACAACATGATGCTGCCACCCCGTGCTTCACAGTTGGGATGATGTTCTTCGGCTTGCAAGCCTTGCCCTTTTTCCTCCAAACATAACAATGGTCATTATGGCCAAACAGTTCTATTTTTGTTTCCTCAGACCAGAGAACATTTCTCCAAAAAGTACGATCTTTGTTCCCATGTGCAGTTGCAAATCGTAGTCTGGCTTTTTAATGGCGGTTTTGGAGCAGTGGCTTCTTCCTTGCTGAGCGACCTTTCATGTTATGTCAATATAGGACTCGTTTTACTGTGGATATAGATACTTTTGGCCCCGTTTCCTCCATCATCTTCACAAGATCCTTTGCCTTTTTTCTGGGATTGATTTGCACTTTTCGCTCCAAAGTACGTTTATCTCTAGGAGACAGAACGCATCTCCTTCCTGAGTGGTATGACGGCTGCATGGTCCCATGGTGTTTATACTTGCGTACTATTGTATGTACAGATGAACGTGGTACCTTCAGGCATTTGGAAATTGCTCCCAAAGATTAACCAGACTTGTGGAGATCTACAAATGTTTTTTCTGAGGTCTTGGCTGATTTATTTTTATTTTCCTATGATGTCAAGCAAAGAGGCACTGAGTTTGAAGGTAGGCCTTGAAATACATCCACAGATACACCTCCAATTGACTCAAATGATGTGGCGGCAGGGTAGCCTAGTGGTTAGAGTGTTGGACTAGTAACCGGAAGGTTGCAAGTTCAAACCCCCGAGCTGACAAGGTACAAATCTGTCGTTCTGCCCCTGAACAGGCAGTTCACTGTTCCTAGGCCGTCATTGAAAATAAGAATTTGTTCTTAACTGACTTGCCTAGTTAGATAAAGGTAAAAAAAAAAAAAAAAAAAATGCCTATCAGAAGCTTCTTAAAGCCATGACATAATTTTCTGGAATTTTCCAAGCTGTTTAAAAGCACAGTCAACTTAGTGTATGTAAACTTCTGGAATTGTGATACAGTGAGTTATAAGTGAAATAATCTGTCTGTAAACAATTGATGGAAAAATTACTTGTGTCATGCACAAAGTAGGATTCTAACCGACTTGCCAAAACCATAGTTTGTTAACAAGAAATGTGTGGAGTGGTTGAAAAACGAGTTTTAATGACTACAACCTAAGTGTATGTAAACTTCCGACTTCAACTGTAGGTAAAAAGGAGACTTGTCACTTAAGGAAATGTTGGATCAAGTGCAGACTTCTCAATACGAAGATACTAGAAGTAGATCAGAATAGATGAAATAAACATGTTTCAGGTGAGGTTACCTGCGTGTGCGTCGTTCTCTAGTGGCGGAGCGTGACACTCTGTTTCTAGGAGTGGGGATGTCTGTATCCAGGTCTGAAATGTCTGAGGAGATCAGAGGAAAGCCATTAAAACACTGAGGATTCACATACTGGAGCAGCTGAACCAACGTTTACTTTGCTTTTCAGGAGCTGCTTCTGACTCTACATTCATATCTCTCATTTACTACTTTCCTCCTTTTCTCCTTCCCCCTCTTGCCACCATCCTCCTTCCAATCCTGAGGTGCTGATGCTACATTCTCTCACTCATACACTACTGTCCCTATTGTCTTTCCCCTTTGCCCTTGCTCCCTCACCCTCCAGTTCAGAGCTGCTGTGGCTACGGCGGTCCTCCTCGCTGTTGGGGGCGCTGTCATCCACCTCGGGGATGCTGACCAGGAACTTGCGGTCGTCTCTCAGGACCATCATGGTCAGCTTCCCCCGGGACTTCTCCACCAGGTGCTTGGTCTCAAGCAGGGACAGGTTCTCTGTTGTCATCCCATTGATCTGGACAGGAAGTAGAAAAACTTCAAAGTTCACAGAATGCGGAAATCGTCCTTTGGCTTCATACCATGACATTGACGAAAACAGACATAATTAAAACAGCAGGAAAATCTGTCATCAAAAGCATTCTGGTTTATGGTCCCAGTATAGAATCATATCTATGTACAAAGCAAAGATGCAATGTTTTGTGATGAAATATCATATAGACCTTAAGAATGAGGTCTCCCTCCTGCAGAGTGCCCTCCTTGGCAGCCAGACCCGTCTCAGTCATGTGTTTGATGAAGATTTGGCTTCCCAACTTCAGTCCATACTCTGGAACAGGAAGAGAAAGGCAACATGAAATCGTTGTAACGGAGGCCTTGAATTCACTTGTCTATACAATCACGTCCGATCTGTGATTACAATTTGAAACATTTTGCTGCAGCGTGGCCTAATGAACACAACCCAGATGTTATTCATCCTTACCATCTGTGAGTTTCTTCTTCAGCAGGGTGGTTTTGATTGGCTTGTCTAGGAAGTCCTGGTGTGGCAGCCGTTTGTACCCTGACATAAGTGGCAGGGCATGAGCCGTCCCGTTGCGATCGGAGGTAGTGCTACGAGCGCTGTAGTGGTCAGGGTTGCGGGCCTGGTCGGAGCCATCAGAGTAGCGTCGGATCCTCCGTGGGGGGTCCTGATCCAGCAGGTTGGAGTGGGAGGCGGCACGCGACGGTCTGGTGCTGGCTGGGAGCTGGACCTTACGAGGACGCTTCACTGTCTGAGAGAGAGAGAGAGAGAGAGAGAGAGAGAGAGAGACCTGTATTACCTATATTTTGTCTGGTAAGTGGACTGACATTATGTTCTTACAGCAATAAGCTGGGGTTGGAGTTGCTCACAAATCACATGAATATGGAAGAGCCAACCATGCTTAACAGTACAGTACATAAGGCTACTCACTATGTTGGCTGTTTTGCCACATGACTTAAGGTTCTGGATGGTGAAGGTAGAGTAGACATTGTCCATGGACACTCCATTGACCATGACGATCTGATCTCTGACGCTGTTGGAGAGGAACGAGAGGTAAAACAAGGTAATAGAGCACTCCTATACCCTTAAGTAAAACCCTTCGAGGCATGTGCCTGTATGCCTGAAGTGTATAGCTGTAGGGTGTAGGCCACTTACAACAGCCGTCCCATAGCAGGTCCGTTCCGCACCACATCTGAAACCATCACAGCTGTGCCCCCTGAGTCTGGGTTCGGCTTGTCTCTGCCCCCTGATATCGCAAAGCCAAACCCCATCTTGGAATCCTGCCATAGCAAGAGGAGGAGGGTGGGTGATAAGCGAGAAAGAGGGAGAGAGAGAAAAAAATGAAAGAAAGAGCAGGTGAGAGAGATGGAGAAAGCAGGGAGTCCGAGTGATGGAAAAAGCAAGAGAAAAAGAGAGGGTGATAAAGAACAAGGGATGTAGGAAAGAGGCAGGGAGAGCACATTCCATCAGCACTGAAGTGTGTCACCTGACCTGTACCAAGAGTTACAGGGAGCAGTAGGGCGTGACTTTGTTACTCAAATTTCTGCAGTTAGCCACAGAAGTTGATCGTATTGAAGTCCATTCCAATTGAAGTGGTTCAGTATCTCTATCGGTACACCTTGAGTATGTCTGTAACTACATGCTGTTGTGTTTTAGGTCCACATCAAAGTATATCATCAAATGCTGACTGACAAAACAACAAAAGATACACTTACTTTGCTTAGTGTTATAGTATGCTGCTCCCATATCATTAATTCTTCCATCTCTGGTTTCTGAAAAACAACATCAAACCTATTACAACATGTAAAACCAATCGCAAAGCACAGACATTCTCCATTTACCATCAACAAACCATAACATGAATAAACTCCAGCAACTTAATCACAACAGAAGCAGCAGTTGTTTCATGTCCTTACATTGACAGTTGCCAAGCCCCACTGTGTTGTTTGTGAGACTGAGGAGAGGAGTCAAAATGAGCCGACTGCAGCGTGCTCTCACCTGTCTCATTCCATTCCTCTGACAGGTACGGGGGAGGGGCCACAAAGGGAGAGACTCATCTGGCTGCCCGTATGCTGTGACATACGACACCAGGGCATTGTTCAATGGGGGGCAACGTTATAGAACGCTGCAGGTAGAAACTCAATGTATAGAGCTGACTAGAGTTGTTCTCCATGGCTCTCTAGTCATATGGAATAGAGAATTATGTCTGTGCTACACAATTAATTTCTATCTGCAATGTTTTTCGATTGAACACGCCTCTGGATACAAACAGAGGACATTCACGAACCGACGACAGTGCCACACTAACAGACTGAACACATTCCACATCTAATTTCAAAACTAAACAACATTGCAGGTCATATCTCTGATATTATAAACTGGGTGGTTCGAGCCCTGAATGCTGATTGGCTGACAGCCATGGTATATCAGACTGTATACCATGGGTATGACAAAACATGTATTTTTTGCTGCTCTAATTATGTTGGTAACCAGTTTATAATAGCAATAAGGCACATCAGGGGGTTTGTGGTATTTGGCCAATATACCACGGCTAAGGGCTTTACCCAGGCACTGCGTATAAGAACAACCCTTAGCCGTGGCATGTTGGGCATATACCGCACACCCTCGGGCCTTATTGCTTAAGTATCCTACTACTACAGTACTAATTGCCTAAACTGGTACAGCAAGATGGACTACACTGAAGGACAAGAGAAGTATTGCAGAGATGTGTGAAACCTTGCCCCACACACGCACACACTTCATTCAAATGAATGTATTGGGACAAAGAAAGTTGTAATGTACACTACAGCAGAATACACATTTACAGCATCGGAAATTAAATGTAACCAGAAGACGACTTTTACAAATCAGAAATTCTGTGTATGCTTGACCATCTGTCTGACTCAATAACATACATACTGGAAATATATTGTGCATGTTCCTACTACTCTACATAGGTTCAATTACACGAACAGGCATTGTTGCATTGAGATGAGTGTTAGTTGTCTGTGGGCAATTCCACGGTAACGGAATTATGCTGAGACTTATTTTCCAATTTAAAATGTATGCCAAACAAAAATAATTGATTTCAAAGTCTAACAAACCATACAGCACTATGCACAATGACTACTTTGAACAACCCACACAGTAAATCCATTACAAAAATATTTACTGGAAATATTATGCAGATGCAAACTTAGCTAAAATAATTATGTTAAAATCTCGCTCAGTTTTATTCTGTTACCAAACTTTGTATCTGCATAGTTCTTCCTGTAAATGGGCTTTTGTAAAATAGTCTGTGGAGATGGTTAAAAGTAGTCCTTGTGCATAGAGTTTAGCAGTTTGCTAAACTTTTAAAAATCAATCGTTTTTGTTAGGTATACATTTTAAAGTGAAAAATCTGATTCTCAGCATAATTCCGTTACCATGGAATTGTTAGCTGTCCTACAGGGTCAGGACAAACATACAGGTCAGAGAACGGTCAACAAGGTGAGACAGACATGGTCAGGTAGCCACTGAGGAGGACAAGCATCCTCAATAAATCACTAGTATTTTACTAATGGTGGAGTAGCAGGTGGAATACCTGCTATAGATGGTATGTTTATGATCAAAAATACTTGGGCTAAGGGTTAACCTAGTATAATTTCTTACAACAGTCTAATTAACGTTAGACTGAAGGACTAGATATCAACAGTCCCACAGCTCTTCAACTGTTTGATCATCCCATGATAAGCAAGGACTCCAAATTACGGTGGTTTATCTCTAAAAATGACACTAGAGCAACATAGTTTTAATCATGGGTCAAGTCTATTACTGTAATAGAATTAAATGAATAAAGAGGATATAGTTGACATGCATCCTCCGGTGGACACCTTTCATCTGCTTTGAGAGGTCGAGGGGCCGACTGCCAGTATGCAAATATCATTGACGCTATCAGTCTACAGTCTAATCAGTGTCACTATTCCTGAAAACATGTCTGTCTCCATGACTACAACATTAACAAAGAAGGGTAGTGAACAAGCATTCATGAGTGTATTTTGCTTGGGATTCTGACAAATCGACAATCTTGGCTTTGGTTGCTGAAACTCACTTGTGCCCAAAATAATACAAATAGGTTACATTATCAAGAAATCTACACAGAATTGCCCAACGTTCTGCATAATCCCACTTGACAATTACTACGGTATATGTATACTTTAACAGCCGAAAAGGTCACCAGCACAGGGAAACACTTTGTGTAACAGAATTGGCAAGGGCAGCCCCAGTTAATGCCACCCTATAGCCAGTGTGCTGGCCTTGGCCCCAACATGAGGAATAAACCTTTCCCTGACCACCAAGTATATTTATCCCCCACCTGGCTATTCCAGGGGAGATGCTCTATGTTAGAAATAACCTTTACCTGCTGACCCTCAGCGGGGCCGAATGCACCCGGATGCCTCCGGTTTTCAGGGGAATAGGAAAGAGAGCCTGTGATGTCACTTCTGCTTTTGGACATCACAACACTCCACCTGAACTCCTCCTTCACATTTACTTAATTGGTTGAGCAGTGCAGAAGAGAACCTCCCCCAACAGTTTTTTTCTCTCATCTTGAACAGGAAGAAGCGTTTAATTTACACATGCTACGTTAGGTTCTTACCTACTAGGCTGCATGATATTAAGGGAGGCTAGCCAGCCATAACAAGGCTAACTCTTTCAGACATAGGAAGTAGATAAGCTTGGAGAGTGAAAGTAAAAAGATAACGCCGTAAAGCCTACATAACAAGATCAAAAAGGCCACACTTTCTTAAATAGGAAGCAACAAAATCTTCAGGTACTTTCCTGCCTTTCATAAAAGACCATAAAAGCTGTTTGTCCTTTTTACTCACCACTTCTTCTCTGAACCTCACTTCCATTCCCCACTGGGAGTTGAGCCTAGCAACACACACACCTGTGGCTTCCTCACATTACCTCTACTCAAAAACACCCTGGTTTTTATTCCATGTCATAATCCATGTTGGAGGCCAAGAAATTAAAGACCCTGTGCTTCAAATCAAATAAATGTGGATTATCAATAGCTAAGGGTCCTGAGCACTATAGCTTTGTGGGTAAAAAACACCTAGCAGAAACAAATCCCACCTGGATCAATGAGAGGCTCCTCCCCTTCCAGCACTTTCTATTGCCCCTTTGTTGCCAGGGATTTAAGGCGGAACCAATTTTGCCAGTGTGAAACTCTATATAGTGCCACGTGGAAAAGATGAAACACCTTAATTAAAAAGGTTCAGATGGAAAATATTACAGTATGTGAGTCACTGTAGTCCAGTCATCAGATAAACAGTTGTATGTGAAACTTAAACAAGACTTGAGAAATAACATACTCATTTACACACATTATCATATTACTAAGGGGGCGTTACAGCCAGAAACTCACATTGTTTGATCATAACAGTACATAAGCCTTTAAACACTTCCCTAACCTAATGGTTAGCTTAAATGGTGGTGACACGGACGGTAGACAAGACCGGTAAAAACCAACCCATTATGGATAAACTGATTCAATTTTTACACCACACTATAAAATTAGATTTAGCAATTTCACAGAGGACTTGATTTTCCAGATACAAGATAACCCCCGGGCGAGAGAGAGACCACTTACCGGTGGTGTCACCGAATAACTGACCAGTTTTAGCGCCTGTTTCAGATTCATGACAAATCAGTAACGTCCTGTTTGGTTTCAACAACAACCGGCTGACAGAATATGACCAAGTCACCTCTGCTCTGTCCAGCTGACACACTGAAGCTGTCCTAATCACATGGTTGTCTGTCCATGCGAGCTTTACACCTTATCTAAGCAAGCCACCGTCTCTGATACCCCCCAGTCCCCATACTGTCTAGGTGACACAGAAGAGACAGAGGTAGTCTCCAAATGACACCTAGCCTCTACAGTTTGCAAAAGCTATTTCATAATCATATATCCGATGTTGCTTGTATAGGCCTATGCACCGAGAGGAAGGATATTCCCATTCTGGCGTGAGCTCAGTCAGGTACTACTTTCCCATGGAAGCCCAGGTTATGGGACTGGATTAGTCATGCCTGGTACTATGGTTACCAGAGGGTATGAGTACACTGGGCTATTAATAATTAAAAGAGTGTTTACTTCACCAAAGGCCCTAGCAAAGGTCTCTTTATATAGACCACTGTCATTGTGCTTTGTGATGAGGAAGTACAAGGTTTAGATTGTATCTCTACATAATAATGCATGTTATTTATTTATACCCATCTCCCCTATTTGGTTGGGGAGGAGGGGGGAGGGGTTAAATATGAAATATAGATTTGTCATTTGAAGGCCTTCAGAGGTAAATTGCAGGACCAAGGGGGCATTCTCTATTGTGAGACTTTGGTAGTAATACGGAAGTAGGATCAGAACGGCTGCATAGTCTCCCTGTTTTTACTCCACTTACTTTACCTACTGGCCTTTGGACAGTCACAACACAGACCCATACTGAATCATGAATTATTAATAGACCTGAGGAAAATAGAGGTAGAGTAAAAAAAAAAAAACACATAGTATTCCTAGAGGCCTGCAAAAAAAGCAAACACCCCTTAAGAATAGGCGCTCTTACAGCAGCTAAACAATCACTCACACTTCAGTCAGTAGGCCCCAGCTGCACTAGGTTAGCACGCATGGGCAAATACGTGTCATGTTCCTAGCAGAGCAAATATTGTACTTCAAGTTTACATCAACCTAGCAAACCACTGTTGCTCTACTACTGGGAAGCTTGCTTTCAGTGCAAGTGAGGGCTGCTGAGCTATGGCTAATGTTTTACTACATTAGGCATAGTTCCACCACAATGTATAGTCGGAAATCTTCACAGTACACTGCCCAAGCATGCCAAGAATCTTCAGATATTTTGGAATGTAAGAGAAAACACGGATTGAGACCGATTAATCAGAATTAATTAATCATATTTAGACTAAATACGGAATGGTTCTGTATATCACTGAAAGAATAAACGTCTTGTTTTCGAGATGATAGTTTCCAGATTCGACCATATTAATGACCTAAGGCGCGTATTTCTGTGTGTTATTATGTTATAACTAAGTCTATAATTTGATAGAGCAGTCTGACTGAGCGGTGGTAGGCAGCAGCAGGCTCGTAAGCATTCATTCAAACAGCACTTTCGTGCGTTTTGCCAGCAGCTCTTCGTTGTGTGTCAAGCATTGCGCTGTTTATGACTTAAAGCCTATCAACTCCCGAGATTAGGCTGGTGTAACCAATGTGAAATGGCTAGCTAGTTAGCGGGGTGCGCGCTAATAGCGTTTCAAACCACTTGGAGTGGTTGTTCCCCTTGCAAGGGCCGTGGCTTTTGTGGAGCGATGGGTAACGCTGCTTCGAGGGTGGCTGTTGTTGTTGTGTTCCTGGTTCGAACCCAGGGAGGAGCGAGGAGAGGGACGGAAGCTATACTGTTACACTGGCAATACTAAAGTGCCTATAAGAACATCCAATAGTCAAAGGTTAATGAAATACAAATGGTATAGAGAGAAATAGTCCTATAATTCCTATAATAACTACAACCTAAAACCCTTTACCTGGGAATATTGAAGACTCATGTTAAAAGGAACCACCAGCTTTCATATGTTCTCATGTTCTGAGCAAGGAACTTAAACATTAGCTTTCTTACATGGCACATATTGCACTTTTACTTTCTTCTCCAACACTTTGTTTTTGCATTATTTAAACCAAATTGAACATGTTTATTTATTTGAGGCTAAATTGATTTTATTAAGTTAAAATAAGTGTTCATTCAGTATTGTTGTAATTGTCATTATTACAAATAAATGTACAAATAAATAATAATAAAAAAACGACCCGTTCATCGGTATCGGCATTTTTTTGGACCTCCAATAATCGGTATGGGCGTTGAAAAATCCTAATCGGCCGACCTCTAATTGAGACCCATTTATGAAGACTCATTGTCATTTCTGTTTACATTTCTCCTACAACCACCTCAGATGAGGTGTTTGGTCAAGAGTTCAACACAACACAAAATTAACAAAATCCCTAACATAAGTGAAAAACAGAAGTAAAAAGAGGATGCTATGTAGTCAGTGGCAATTTTAGCATGTAAATCTTGGTGGGGCAAACAAACAAAAAGCAAAGCCAGTACATAACACTAAACAATACATTAATTGCACTTTAACGGTGACAAACTGTGCCCACAAACTGTTAGGGCCTACAAACTGTTAGGGCCTGAAAGTATGATGTTGACATGATCAGTCCAATAAAAGTTACTGTATGTGATTTATCGTAATTTTATTTGTGGCCAATGACAATGAGCCTTCTAGGATGGGCACTTCTAATGTAACTCTATGGCAGCACCCAAGGGGCTTGAATTTACGTATTTTCTGCTGGCTTGCCCCACCACCACAGAAAGCACTGAGCAAGGCTAAAACGTCGGCATTTTGGAGCCGCCTTACTCAAGAAAACAAAGAAAAGATGTTTGTAAGTGGCTTTATTAACTTACACACACACACAGCTGAAGTCGGAAGTTTACATACACCTTAGCCAAATACATTAAAACTCCGGTTCACAATTCCTGACATTTAATTCTAGTAAAATGTCCCTGTCTTAGGTCAGCCACCACTTTATTTTAAGAATGTGAAAAGTCAGAATATTAGTATTTGGCATTGCCTTTAAATTGTTTAACTTGGGTCAAAAGTTTTGGGTAGCCTTCCACAATGTTCCCACAATAAATTGGGTGAATTTTGGCCAATTCCTCCTGACAGAGCTGGTGTAACTGAGTCAGGTTTGTAGACCTCCTTGCTCACATGCTTTTTCAGTTCTACCCACACATTTTCTATAGGATTGAGGTCAGGGCTTTGTGATGGCCACTCCAATACCTTGACTTTGTTGTCCTAAAGCCATTTTGCCACAAATTTGGAAGTATGCTTGGGGTCATTGTCCATTTGGAAGACCCATTTGCAACCAAGCTTTAACTTCCTGACTGATGTCTTGAGATGTTGCTTCCGATATATCCACATAATTTTCCTGCCTCATGATGCCATCTATTTTGTGAAGTGCACCAGTCCCTCCTGCAGAAAAGCACCCACACAACATGATGCTGCCACCCCCGTGCTTCACGGTTGGGATGGTGTTCTTCGGCTTGCAAGCTTCCCCCTTTTTCCTCCAAACATAACGATGGTCATTATGGCCAAACAGTTCTATTTTTGTTTCATCAGACCAGAGGAAATTTCTACAAAAAATGCGATCTTTGTCCCCATGTGCAGTTGCAAACTGTAGTCTGGCTTTTTTATGGCGGTTTTGGAGCAGTGGATTCTTCCATGCTGAGCGGCCTTTCAGGTTATGTCGATATAGGACTCATTTTACTGTGGATATAGATACTTTTGTACCAGTTTCCACCAGCTTCTTCGCAAGGTCCTTTGCTGTTGTTCTGGGATTGATTTGCACTTTTCGTACATCCACAGATACACTTCCAATTGACTCAAACTATGTCAATCAGCCTGTCAGAAGCTTCTAAAGACATGACATCAGTGTATGTATACTTCTGACCCACTGGAATTGTGAGACAGTGAATTATAAGTGAAATAATCTGTCTGTAAACAATTGTTGGAAAAATGACTTGTCATGCAGAAAGTAGATGTCCTAACCGACTTGACAAAACTATAGTTTGTTAACAAGACATTTTGAGTGGTTGAAAAACAAGTTTTAATGACTCCAATCTAAATGCATGTAAACTTCTGACTTCAACTGTGTATATATATATTTGACATTGTTTGCAAACTGATATGTGACACGTATGAATGCCAAAATAACATGCAAAACAGGCAAGCCCAAAAATGTAAAATGGTGGTTTGCAGAGCCAGAAGCCACATTGTGATTGCAGTGGACCTACAGTCTCAGTTTAATTACTCAGAAGAGCGATTACGTAGGCTACCACTGACAATTACATTGTTTGCAGAATATATGCACTACATGAACAAAAGGTATGTGGATACCTGCTCGTTGAACATCTCATTCAAATATCATGGGAATTAATATGGAGTTGGTCCATTGCTGCTATAACAGCTTACACTCTTCTGGGAAGGCTTTCCACTAGATGTTTGAACATTGCGGCGGGAACTTGCTTCCATTCAGCCACAAGAGCATTAGTGAGGTTGGACACGGATGTTGGGCGATTAGGCCTGGCTCGCAGTCGGCGTTCCAATTCATCCCAAAGGTGTTCGGTGGGGTTGAGGTCAGGGCTCTGTGCAGACCAGTCAAGTTCTTCCACAAACCATTTCTGTATGGACCTTTCTTCGTGCACGGGTGCATTGTTATGCTGAAATAGGAAAGGGCCTTCCCTAAACTGCTGCCCCAAAGTTGGTAGCACCTGTGCATTGTCAAGAATGTCATTGTATGCTGTAGCCTTAAGATTTCCTTTCACTGGAACTAAGTGGCCTGTGTGAGGCTGCTCGGCCCTGGAAACCCATTTCATAAAACTCCAGACGAACAGTTAATGTGCTGATGTTGCTTCCAGAGGCAGTTTGGAACTTGGTAGTGAATGTTGCAACCGAGGACAGACATTTTTTACACTCTACACGTTTCAGCAGTCCCGTTCTGTGAGTTTGTGTGGCCTACCACTTCGCGGCTAAGCCGTTGTTTGTCCTAGACGTTTCCACTTCACAATAACAACACTTATAGCTGACTGGGGCAGCTCCAGCATGGTAGAAATTTGACGAACTGACTTGTTGGAAAGGTGGCATCCTATGATGGTGCTACATTGAAAGTCACAGAGCTCTTTCTATAAGGCCATTCTATTGCCAATGTTTGTCTATGGAGATTGCATGGCGGTGTATTTGATTTTATGCACCAGTCAGCCATGGGTGTGGCTGAAATAGCTGAATCCACTAATTCGAAGGAGTGTCCACATACTTTTGTATATGTATAGTGTACATTGTACAACCATTCACAACATGCTTTACAACTACAATAGGCTTATAATCTTAGGGAATGTGATTAATTACCATGGGCCTTCAACCTTAGATTAACTCCTTTAAAGAGTTGAGGATTACTGACCACTTACATTGTTTACATAGGCTGGTAATTTAATCTAACATTTATTGTTAACTCAATAATATACTCATTGCTGTTAATGTGTGTGCATCCTGTGACATTAGCTTCAGTTACACCATGACTGGATAGTTTGAATGAGACAATTCCTGAGAAAGTCAATTAGCCAAAAAGCAACCTTGGATTTAGGTGAAACTAGTAGATTAGAGAATAGATTTATGAAGCCAGCTTTGAACGAATCAACAGATAAGACGCAGGCATTTGGGAATGCAGCGTCGAAACTGTTGTGAAAGTCCTCGGCAGGCAGAAACCTGCATGTGTGGCAGAACCAGTAGGGTAGGGTGAGGAGGCGGGTGAGGGGGAGTGGGACATTCAGCTGACAGCCTGGCCTCCCTCTCTCAAACAGACCAGCTACCTCTCAACCCGGTCACCCCAAAGTAAAGACAGGACCCCCTGTACCGTTATCACCACCGAGGCTGACCCACTAGAGTTATCAACTGAACAGATTTACACCCCTTTCAGACTGAACACCCTTCACTAGTCCAATGAGGCCTTCTAGCAAGCTATTTTCTTAAGCAAGCGTTATGAGAGATATTGTATTGATTACTTTGACAGCCAGAGTCAGCAAATAATCAAATAATTGTAGAGTAGTTAGATACAATGTCATTGTCATCCCTAATCTGTTTATACAATTTACTCAGTGGGACCTTCTAATAATAGCTTAACGAAACATAGAATAGTATTGCGCTGACATTTCCCTAGCAAAAACTCCCAACAGTACATTGTTCAGGAGACAGTTCAGTAATGGTTTGTGGACTAAAATGTTATCATGCTGCTATGAGTGTCATATGTAGTGGTGGAAAAAGTATCCAATTTTCATATTTGAGTAAAAGTAAAGATACCTTAAAATGACTCAAGTAAAAGTCATCTTGTAAAATACCACTAGAGTAAAAGTCTTTGGTTTCATATATACTTAACTATCAAAGGTAAATGTAATTGCAAAAATATACTTAAAAAGTAAAAAATAATTTCACATTCCAAACGCACAATTTTCTTATTTTAATTTATGGATAGCCAGGGGCATACTCCAAGACTCAGACAGCATTTACAAAGTAAGTCAGATCAGAGGCTTTAGGCATGACCAGGGATATTCTCTTAATAAGTGCGTAAATTTGACTATTTTCCTGTCCTGCAAAGCATTCGAAATGTATGGAGTCTTTAGGGTGTCAGGGGAACTGTACATTGTTTTCTTTAGGAATGTAGTGGAGTAAAAGTTGTCAAAAATATAAATAGTAAAGTACAGATACCCCAAAATACGAATTAAGTATGTAGTACTTTAAGTATTTTTACACCACTGGTCATATGACATGTTGACAGAACTCAAATGAAAATGTTAATGGTTGTTGAGATAGAAAAAGTGATCGAAATGTGTTTTCGTTGCCTACCTGTAAAACGTCAAAGCAACTGCAGTAAAGTCAAACTCAAAATAATAGTTCGTGGTTTACACACTTGCCGCTGTCAACAGATTTAGCATTAAATAAATGAAATCGTTGAAAAAGCTACCTGAAGAGCATAAAGGGGTTTATCCATTTGGCGGTACAGCGTGCAGGTGAGTTTCTTGACGTCATCACGCACGTTGTGTGACTTTCAGGAAGTAGGTCAATGCCCGTCTTTTTTTCGGGAAACACTTTTCACGGAACTTCAGGTTTTGAATGTCGTATGTACAAAAGTACTGTTAAATGTCTATCTTGCAAGCTCTAACGCCAACAATGCAGTGATTAACAACGTAGCACTAAAAATAACAAGGTAGAACAAAAACACACGAGATAAAAAAAAATAAGAACATGATAAAGTAAGTATACTAAATACAGGGTTAGTGCCATTACCGTATTTACAATGGGCAGGGATACTGGATCGAGGGGTTGATATTTACAGGGTAAGGTGACTACGCATCAGGATATATGATAAACAGTAGCAGCAGCTTATATGAGGAGTGTATGTGTGTGTATTATGTATGCGTGAGTAAATGATGGATATGTGTTTATATGTGTGTTGGAGTATCAGTGGGAGTACTTTGTAGGGACCTGTGAATGTGCATAGAGAGTGCAAAAATAATAATACAATTCAAAGTCAACTCTGTCAGCATAACCATTTTGTTAGCAATCTTATTGTATGGGATAGAAGCTGTTCATGATCCTGGTGGTGTCAGACTTGATGCCTGCTGTGCGGAAGCAGTGCAAACAGTCTATGGCTTGGGTGGTTGGAGTTTAACGATTTCCCGGGCCTTTCTTTCACACAGCCTGATAGAGGTCCTGGATGGCAGGGAGCTGTACTGGGCTGTCCAGGCAACCCTCTGTAGCGCCATGCGATCGAGGGCGGTGCTATTGTCATAAGCAGTGATACAGCCAGTCAAGATGCTCTCAATGGTACAGCTGTAGAACTTGAGGATTTGAGGGCACATGCCAAACCTTTTCAACCTCCTTAGGGGAGGGGGGCGCTGGCGTGACTTCTCCACAACTGCGCGAGTGGGTGTGGACCATTTTAAGTCCTTAGTGATTCGGACGCCGAGGTACTTGAAGCACTCGACCCATTCCCCTGCTGCCCTGTCGATGTGAATAGGGGCGTGCTTTCACCAAAACTACCATTTCTTGCCTTCTCAAATGTCAACCAAAACTTAACATACTTTGTCTATTGGGCTTCAGTGCTTGACCGTCCAACTGAAGAAGATTGTTGGCTTTCACCGAGGTAACCCTAGGAAGACAAAGATAAAAAAAAATATCAGTGTTAGGGAAACTAAAACTAGCTTCAAGCTATTTTGTGTGCAAATGCATATAGTTATTGTCTGAGATTTTTTAATATTCATTTTAACAGATGTTGACCCCCAGCTAGGAGCGAAAGAGCAGCGAGGTTTTCCAGGTCTCACCTTCCTTTCGCGCTTCTTCCAAACCAAGTAATTTGCCCGGATGTTGTAGTACTTGGTCCCCTTCTTGATTCTGCTCCGGTAGTTCTCCTTCTGTTTCTCCTGCGTCTTGTCCATGTTCAGTCACCTTGATTGATAACAGGAATAAATGCAATTATATTTCATATTACAAAGACATTTCTTACATATGCCTTGGAGGGCCATAAAATAAAATAACGGACAATAATTTTTACCTGGTCAGAAACCTCCACATCCTTCTCAGCCCGTGCCTGAAGGTGGTCCTCGAAGGCGTTCTGATCTGGTTCGACAACTTCCACCACATCAGGTAGAGTTTCAGTGATCTGAAAGTACGTTATACAAAAATAGCAATAGACAAACACTGAGTCAATCACATTTGAAAGACTACAGTATATGCAATAATTGTATATATAATTGCATTGTTTACCTCAGTCAACAGCTGCAGCCCCCAGTCCGTAGTCAGTGGAGGGCGGATGCTGCTGTTGTGTTCAAAGAGAATTACATTCAGGTTGTTCGCCCACCCTTCCTGGTACCAATCAAGGGACTTGCCCATGGCAGTCTTGAGGGTCTGGTTGGTCCATTCACCAAACCTGGAGGGGGTAGGAAAGCGATATCTACTGACAATGTAAGATAGTGAAATATGTCCATAGAAAAACAACAAATTGTAAAAAATAAAACAATTGGTGACAGAATATAACATCTGTACCTTGTTCCGGCGTTCCTAACCTTGGTCACTCAAGATGACCTCAGGAGAACCATGGGTGTTGAAGATGTCCATCATTGCCTTGGAGATGGCCTTGCTAGTCTCGTCCTTGATGGGTATCATGCAAAACAAATATCTATTTTTGGTTCCAAGAACCCTTTTTAATGAGTTACAGAAGAGAATTTAGATTTAAGCACATACTCTTCCTTTACTGACCTTAATGGATATTGCCTCCAACCACTTGGTAAAGTGATCGGTCGCTGTCAGACACCAGCTGTTGCCATTGCTGGATTCAGTGAAGGGTCCGATAAGGTCCACCCCTAACATTTAAAGTGTTAGAGAGAAGATTACGTTATTCTTACCCATCTGTGTCATACAGTATGCATATTTTCATATTTGTAAGCATGCTGACACACATTATATAATATTTAACTCTGCTGTGGTCAAAGCTCGAGGCGGCAGGGTAGCCTAGTGGTTAGAGCATTGGACTAGTAACTGAAAGGTTGCAAGTTCAAATCCCCGAGCTGACAAGGTACAAATCTGTCGTTCTGCCCCTGAACAGGCAGTTAACCCACTGTTCCTAGGCAGTCATTGAAAATAAGAATTTGTTCTTAACTGACTTGCCTAGTAAAATAAAAAGGTAAAATAAGAAAATATATAAAAAATAAAGCAACCATTAAAAAACTTCAGTGAAAATTTTGAATTGGGACACTTACCGATCATGTGCCATGGTATAACAACTTCAATGGGCTTCAAGTCCGGCGCGACAGTCTTCGCCCTCTCAAACTTCTGGACAGGGTACTGACCTTTAAGCAAAAGTGACAAATTGAAACATTATGTGCTCTCTGAAATGACATTAATTGAAATCATATTAATTGAAATCATAATCATTTCAGATATAATAGAATGTGATTGATAAACAAAAGGTAACTTCCCTTGCCCAGCTGTCCACCTCTTTGACAATTCCCCATCAGGGGGCCCCCCGGGTGGCGCAGTGGTTAAGGGCGCTGTACTGCAGCAGAAACCCCGGGTTCCCTACCAGGCTCTGTCGTAATTGGAGAGGTCCATGGGGCGACGCACAATTGGCCTAGCGTCGTCCGGATTAGGGAGGGTTTGGCCGGTAGGGATATCCTTGTCTCATCACGCACCAGTGACTCCTGTGGTGGGCCGGGTGCAGTGCACGCTAACCAAGGTTGCCAGGTGCACCCTCCCACACATTGGTGCGGCTGGCTTCCGGGTTGGATGCGTGCTGTTTTAAGAAGCAGTGCTGCTTGGTTGGGTTGTGTATTGGAGGACGCATGACTTTCAACCTTCGTCTCTCCCGAGCCCGTACGGGAGTTGTAGCGATGAGACAAGATAGTAGCTACTAACAATTGGATACCACGAAATTGGGGAGAAAGGGCTTATTATTTTTAAAGACAATTCCTCATCAGAAGAAGCGCAGGTTGATTTTGGCAATCATGCGCTTCACTCCGAAATTGCCACCATGCATCGGTCAGCACGGCCTCCTTAGTAAAAATCACCCTCCTATATGATTGCCTAACAAGTTGGAAGAGAAGAGTTGTTGAAATACTCAAGTCGAAGTACATTTGTGTCACAGGCCAGCTCATAGCCTGTGGCAAAAATGAGGGGACACGAACAACAGGTATAGGCCAATCAAAAAGGTTCTTTATTGTAAATCAAAACTATTAACTTTAAACAAAGAAAAAGGAATGAGGTGTGAAAGTATCATAATGTAAGGTGTATGTAAAGTGCAGGGATGCATGAATCTGTGTGTGTGAACATGAAATATTAAGTAAAAGTAAAGTAAAACTACAAAGGAACAAACAAACAAACAGAATCATACCTGGAGGAGCAGAGAGAGAGAAGAGTGATTAGTGAAGCAGTTTAAATACCCTGAGCCCAGGTGACTCCAATCACTAACGACCCTCCTCTGCCTGCAGGAGGAACCGCCCCTGCAATGCAGAGGAGGGGCCGTGACATTTGGAATTACCATGATTGCTTACACCTATCCATTTGATTTATCAGGTTTAACTTACAGATAGATACCTCAATATGACAGACATAACTATATCAGTGGAGGCTGCTGAGGGGAGGACGGCTCATAATAATGGCTGGAATGGAGTCAATGGAATGGTATCAATCACATGTGTTTGATACCATGCCATTTACTCAATTCCAGACATTATTATAAGCCATCCTCCCCTCAGCAGCCTCCACTGAACTATATGTATAGCTAGCAACATGTAGATGACCAACTAGCTAGATGGAAAATGGTTGTTGAAGAACAGTTGTACAAAGCTAAATCTGTCCAGGTATGTAATAGTAGTTAACTGCTTAACAAATTTCTCTGAATGTTGCGCCTCTTGAAGTGGTGCCTTCATAGTACTTCGCCTAGTTGGAAAGATAAAATAAAAAATAAAATCTCCTCAAGGAATGCCATTGAAGTGCAATCTACATTCAATAGCAGTTACAGTAGCTATCTAGCTAATGTTTTATTTAGCTGTCTGGCTAGCTAGATGGTGAGGTAAATAAGTACAGTAGTTAGCAACGTCAATCTAAAAACAGCTTACAATTTTTTGGGGCAGGGGGACATGATTTGGCCTTTTCAGCTGTTGCGACTTCTTTACAACGGTGTGCGTGTGTGTGGACCATTTTAAATTCTTAGTGGACATGGAGGAACTTGAAGCTCTTAACCCGCTCCACTGCAGCCCGTCCATGGGACGTGCTCGCCCCCCGTTTTCTAACGTTGAGGGAGAGATTGTGGTTCTGGTCTCATCGTCGCCGGTGATCCGGCCTACCACCGTTGTGCGTGGCCACGCAGTCGTGGGTGAACAGGGAGTACAGAAGGGGACTAAGCATACACCCCTGTGGGGCCCCCGTGTTGAGGGTTAGCAGGATGCAGGTGATGTTTAAACCAAAGTTACTTTTTCGCAGTAGGTTAGGATAATTAACATAGCAGATTAGGAGACTGAGGTTAAGGTTAGGGAAAATAAGTTTGTTAAGGTTAGGGAAAATAAGTTTGTATCATCCAGTCCTGCCCACTAGCTACCAACCAATCCATAACCACACTGCTGACCTTATGCCTAACCCTAACCTTAAATTAAGACCTAAAAGCATTATTTTTTACAGACAGATTTTTTCACTTCTATTTCACGTTATCACAATTCCAGTGGAATGGCTAGCTAGTTAACAGTGGTGCTCGTTAATAGCGTTTCAATCGGTGACATCACTCGCTCTGAGACCTTGAAGTAGTGGTTCCCCGTGGCTTTTGTGGCGCGATGCTTCGAGGGTGGCTATTGTAGATATGTGCAGAGGGTCCCTGATTCGAGCCCAGGTAGGGGTGAGGAGAGGGACGGAAGCTATACTGTTACACGAGGAAGGAAAATGATGTGGAAATATTGAAGCAACATCTCATGACATCAGTCAGGAAGTTAAAGCTTCGTCGCAAATGGGTCTTCTAAATGGACAATGACCCAAAGCATACTTCCAAAGTTGTGGTGGCAAAATCGCTTAAGGACAACAAAGTCAAGGTATTGGAGTGGCCATCACAAAGCCCTGACCTCAAACCTATAGAAAATTGTGGGCGAGCAAGGAGGCCTACAAACCTGACTCAGTTACACCAGCTCTGTCAGGAAGAATGGAAAAATTCACCCAACTTATTGTGGGAAGCTTGTGGAAGGCTACCCGAAACGTTTGACCCAAGTTAAACAATTTAAAGGCAATGCTACCAAATACTAATTGAGTGTATGTAAACTTCTGACCCAATGGGGATGTGATGAAATAAATAAAAGCTTAAATAAATCACTCTGTACTATTATTGACATTTCACATTCTTAAAATGAAGTGGTGATCCTAACGGACCTAAAACAGGGAATTTTTACTAGGATTAAATGAAAGTTATTGAATGTGCTAGAAAGCTAAATAGCATAGTTACCTACAGTAGCTATTTGAACTCTGTGGCTCGTCAAAAATGACTCGTTTTGAAGGTTGGATTATGATCTTTTCCTTAGAGGCTTTAAAAGTGTTCGTACACTATGATTTTGAACATTCAAAGCAATTGGGAAACGTCCATGGCATGAATTGTTGTCACCTTTGATTGCTGCATAACTTTGAAGCACGAGCACCACCACCAGGGTAGACCTTGAAACTAGCCCAAACATTTATTTTCGCAGCAAGAGGAGTTGACATATTTAGCCTATAAACCCCTTCCCCACGTTATCGAGTGAATTAAGAAGAAATGTCGATTTAACTCCTAATGACCTAAGAAGCGAAATTGTGTTTTCAATCAAAATAATAATTATTGTGAGCTAATGTGACTAATAAAGGAATTTGGATATGTCTCAAGACAAATATAATTCACCCTTATTAAACGAAACAAATCGAATGTTAGGCTATTGTGTGTCAATTGTGGCGTTTTTACACAAACCGTTATAAATGGCCTATTTACGAGATTGACTTGGCATTTCAATAGACCGTGGCTAGGCCTACTGACTAAAATACAAGTAGCATATAGCACTTGATAGGCCTACATCTAATTGTAGCCTGGGCAAAATGAACGATTTAGCAGCTTGCTTAGTTCAAAATGGTAGACTAGTTTGTTTAACATGAAGTGAGGCAATTTCATGGTATAGGCTACTGAGGATGTTTCATCATCATTGAAAATAAGATTTTGTTCTTAACTGACTTGCCTAATTAAATAAAGGTAAAAAAAAAAAATATTCCTATGGAGGACTGCACCTTCTGAGGAGTACCAAATTGGCACATCTCAGGAGTAGTCATTCATAGCTAATGCTAATAATTGGCCAATTAGAGGCTTTGAAACTACCGGCTGCCATGTGGAAGTGTCATAATACCCAGAAAACCTAGCGGTCAAACAGGGAAATGGTTCCAATCATTTTTCCCATAAGGGATTTTAGAAACACTTAAAATAAGGGCTGTGTTTCGTGTAGGCTTACCCTGGCGTGACGTTTTGGTAACCATGTAAATCTCAGATTCAAAAATGCAAATTAGCATAATGTAAAACTACAAATCCCTGGATGTCATCTCTAGCAGATACATTTGCCAACAGGTTGTGTCAATTTAAAGGAATCGAACCTATTTATTCATTACTACATTTAGCTAACAGATAGATTCATACCTTTGCCTCAATTCAGCAGTCTCGTCCAGATTATCATGGCATTTGCAGTTCTTTATGATAGCCACATTAGCAGCTGATTAGTTTTATTTTGGAGGATAAATCCAGGTGAATATATTGAAAAGTCACCTTTTCCTAGAGAGATTTACACGGTTATCAAAACCTCACCAGGATAAGCCTACACCAATCACAGCCCTTATTTGAAGTGTTTCTAAAATCCCCTATGGGAAAAATGAATGGTGGAAAAATGATTGGAACAATTTCCGTTTGACCTCTAGGTTTTATGGGTATTATAAGTCATACTGTGGTATTCTATAGCAGGGTTTCCCAAAGTCATCCTGGGGCCCCTCCCTGGGTGGACATTGTTTTTTGCTTGAGCACTACACAGCTGATTAAAATAACCAACTCATCAAGCTTTGGGTATCTGAATCAGCTATGTAGTGCTAGGGCAAAAAAACAACTTTGGGAAACCCAGCTCTATAGAATAAGTGGCTTCAAAGCCTCTAATTGTCCAATACACAGCATCAACAATCCAGGGTTTATATACACATAATTGGTACTGCCTCTATTTTGGAAAGAATTGAGAGTTAACCCAAGTAGTTCTAAAATCAGTCACATGACTCCAGTGCCGTGAGGACTTGCAAGGACTCTGCATAACAAAGTCAGTCTGTCACATGAAATAAAGGCCTTGGGCTGTATTTACACAGGCAGCCGATTCAGAACTTTTCCCACATATTGGTCTTTTGACAATAATTGGACAAAAGATCCGAATTGGGCTGTGTAAACTGAAAAGATCCGAATTGTGTAAACGGAGCCGTAGTCAGAAGTAATCACCATCTGTCTAAGAAGTGTATGTGTTCGATTATGCACGTATAGGCCACAGCTGCTCCAGAAGGTCTTTATTCACAATAAAAAAAAGGTAAACACCATTTTCGCAATCTTCAGTTTTATTTGTTGTTGGTTTACAAAGTTAAGATTGCACTATGATATATTCCTTCCTTTTGTTATGAGTAGAAAACCTTTAAAGAATTAGTCGAAAGGCTTTTAATATATTTTTTTACAATATATACATTTCGATCTAAATTATAAATATATAGAAAAACAAAAGCACAACCCAGAATAAAAGTGCTGAACAGTTTACAGAAAAAATAGCCTTTGTTTAAAAATACATACAATCAGTAGCATGTTTTTAGTTTCGTTTTTGTTAGCAATAAATTATTTTAATGTGATACTTCAAAAAAAACGTGTACTATTTTTTTTTTTTTTTTTTTTAAAGCTGAAGAAACAAGGATGGTTACAGTTATACAAAAATGCAATCCATCAAAAGGTCAGGAATACAACAAGCTTGCAACTCTCAATGTTAACAGACAACAGTAACTTGATTATGCCATTCTTAGTGCAAATTTCGGAAAATGAAAAACACCTAGCTAAAAGATAAATTGCCGTTAATTTTTTCAAACCGTGTTTGTCCGTTTCCCCAGGTTTATAATGCATATTACTTCATGTGAGCATTATACCACACAGTCCATTGGCCATAGGTGAAGCATGGGACACAAACTGTTAGATTGAGAAAATGTTTGGATTTATTGGAATGTGCCTGATGAGGAATTATATTTAGGACAATCTGAAGCACAAGAAAGAGAGAGGGCTATGAGTTGGGTAACTACGAGAACACGGGCCTGAGCTATTGGATGTCTGGGTTATGTTTGAATCTGTCAGAAAGTGGGTAAAGAATCTGCACATACAAGTATATCCAAGTGCAAATCTGCTCAAAATCTTTGTCAGCATTAAAATGTAAAAAAAAAAAGAAGACAAAAGATAATGTTCCATAAAATAAACAGAATTTGATCTTTGCCCTAAGATAGCATAAACACTTAAAATCACCAACAATTCACAACACTTACCGACAAACAAACCCATCACAAGTCTCAAACATTTAAAAAAATACAATAAAAAAAAAATACAGCAAGAGTCGCAGCACAGAATGAAGAAATAAAATAGTACTAAAATGTGTATTGGTTAGTTTCACCACTGTTGTTAGGGAAAACAATAACATTTCTCTTAACTCCCCGCCAATCAATACATGTCTAAGATTTCTTCCTGAGATTGCTATAATAGGTCAGATCTAGCCAGTAACTACAGGGGGGTGGAATACTTTGGTATCTCTTTGCATTCTAAAGTTCTGGCAGAAGCTGTAAAAGTTGGAACGATTCTACTTAAGTCACAAGCAGAATCAGATAAAAGAACTGAAAAGAAACAAACCAACCACCCTGTACAGCACAGTGCAATATTATTTGGTGGCAGGTTATAAACTTATTTTTTTGTTTTTATAATCTTGAAAACTAGAAACATCCCTGACCAAAAGTATCATCAGGATAACAATCTAAAAACAACATGTCCCTTAAATATAAATAACAATTATAATTATCATAATAACAAGGATGACAAAAACATCAAGAGCACATTGCTTTTATCCCCATCACAATGTTTATACAAAGTTCATAAGTATTTCAGATGTCTTTAACTACAGACTACGAGTAGAACAGAAAGAAAGAGGAATACAATTCTTACCATGCACAGGTGAATCTATAACCTTCGGCTGTGGAGCATAAACAGTACTTAGACTTCTAAAACATCTGCTATTCAAAATGTCTTGTTTATTGCTTTTGATTGGTTGAACTTACCCAGGCTTCTCATGAACAAAATACAGTGCATCCATTTCACAAAGACAGACAGATCTCACAGATTCTGAAATGTAATATACGATAAACATATAATATGGACTAAAACAAATTCATATTAATATTGGTCAGAAAGTTGAAAACAATAACAAATGCACTCGACACTTTCCTGAGAACTTCAAAAGAAAAGCAAACCATGGGTCACATCGTTGGATGAATGTTGTGTAGACTTAAAGTAGGATATTTGACACCATTTTAAAACCATCCACCCAATTGCATTAAACCAGCAGTATCTATCCCATCTAACCCCTGTTCTCGGTTTATCACAAGGCCTGGGAAAGCAGGGTTCCAACACAGTCTGCCGATGGGCTGAAGAGACCGCTATAGTGTAGGGTCCACAGACAGGCATACACATACTGAGTTGTGGTGTGGGGGCTATCCCTGGCCCACCACCATCATAGATTCAACAGTGGGGTAAGTTAAATACAAATATAATAAATTAAGATGCCAATGCTTCGAGTATAAATCTATACATTAGGCCTATATGGGTTTCAAAGAGTAGGTTTCCAAAGGCACTGTTACAATGGCAGACTTTTCTTTTCCTCCTCCCTTCTTTTTTTAAAAGCGAGACACAGGCGTGAGTGATGATAGAAACTGCAGGGAGAGGGGGACACAAGGGAGAGGAAGAGGCTAAAACTAAAACATTTCACCCCTATGAACCAATCTGCCCTGTGTTGATTTTTCCAGTTTGAAGTTTTTGAGTGGAGCCCTTGGTTTAAACAAACCAAGCGTTGCAAGATAGCCCAATTCAAGTCGATGCAATGGTGATGAGGCAACACAGAAAAGCAAACACACAACAGATGTGCATGAAAGGCAGTTGGAAGCCAGCAACGTTACCAATGATACCCAACATAACCAGAAGGGGAAGCTGTGGTTCTAGAAAAATATGTTTATACATTGTGATTTCCTCAACAAAGCAACACAATTCCAACTGTGATGGATAATTTAAAAAGCACGTGCGCTTTTGATATTCTTAAAAACAAAATCAAACCCAGGTGGAATTGTGTTTCTTCAAATGAGTCAAGTCTCGGTGTAGAAACTGTGGTTTTGAGCCCCCCTACTCTCTCAATGAAGGGACCCGGCCAATTCCACCCGGGTCATTCGTTCACCATCTCTGAATGAGGCCAAACCATTTGGTCTCGTGAACGTGCCCCTGGCCTGTGGATCCAGAGCCTGGAGAGGGATGGGGAAGAGAAGAGCACAGGACAGGCAGTGGTGTGACTAGGCCCTGAGGGGAGCGTTCCCGCTCAGCAGCTAGAGGACAGACAGACAGCCACACTGAAGAGGTTGTTACGCAGAGTCCCATTCGTTCGGCTGGTACTGGATAACCGACTGGCGGTCCACACTGGTCCGCATCATGTTGTCCAGGACCTCACGCGCGTTGATGAGTGTGTCCGTGCTGCAGTGGCTGTTGGCTAGAGGGAGGGGCTGCTGTTCTGAGGGGGCAAGGGCCGAGGAGGAGAAGTGAGAGGGGGTGGAGGGGGACGAGACGTGAGCCACTGTGTTGGAGGAAGAGGAGGAGGTAGAAGAGGTGGAGGGGTTAGTAGCTGTCTGGCTGGACAGAGAGTAAGGCAGAGAGTCTGGATGGTCAAGGATATAGTAGTCCTGGTGGGCGCTGTTGATTAAAGGCTGATCTGACCACTGCTGTAGCTGTGGTTGTATCTGCTGTGGCGACTGTAGCTGCCGCTGTTTGATCAGCGGTGGCTGTAGAGGTTGCTGCAGAATGTGTGCTGTGTTCTGGGCGGCGAGTGCGTGCCGCGATATCAGTCTCTCCAGGTCAAAGTCGGAGCCCCCTGTCAGGCTGATCAGGCCCAGGACTCCCTCCGTGCTGTCTGGGGAGGGAGAGGAGCTCACCGTCAGGTCCAGGACCTCCTCCCCAACCCGGAAGGGCTTGGTGGTGGAGGTTGGAGCGGGCTGCATTGGGGGCAGGGAGGGGAAGTGGTGGGGGAAGTGGGAGAAGATGCTGGCCATGCTGGGGAGCTGGTTGATCGGGCTGGGCTGGGGTTTGGGCTGTAGTAGAGGCTTGACCTGTAAAGGCTTGGCCTGGATCAGGCTCTGGTAGAAGTTCTGAGTCCTCTGGCTGTGGGGCTGGCTGTAGGGCTTGGCAAGCAGGTGTATGTCCTGAAGCTGCCGCTGCTCGGCTAGCCTCTGCTCCTGGGCATGCTGCTCCCTCTCCTTGCGCCTCCTCTTTACCTCCTCATCCATTTTAAGAAGCTCCACTCGCACACGGGCCACGCAGTTTTCTGGGATCTTGATACCTAGGAGAGAAAGAGAGGGTATTAGGTTTACATTTGTTTATACAAGTCGATAATTTGGCTCAGTTGATAGCAGTTGAAAAAACACATTTGCCAAGACATTCAGTGATGGTGTGTGTGTGTGTGTGTGTGTGTGTGTGTGTGTGTGTGTGTGTGTGTGTGTGTGTGTATTGCATGAAGTTGTTGAGTACTCACCGACTTGCTTGTTACTATTTTTGGTTTTGAGGCGTACGATCTGCAGGATGCTGGAGCTGGTGATGTCAGAGACCACGTCAGCCACGCGCTTCCAGACACGCAGCAGCGCCCCGCACAGCATGTGGTACTGGCGCAGACGCATACCCTGCAGACACTCCTGTCCCTCCTCGATCTTCTTACACTTCCCGTTCCAGTTAGCATGGCTACATTTCCCAAAGGAGAAATTGAACTGGCTCTCCCAGCTGTCCTTGGCTTGGTCTGGGGTCACCTAGGAGGGGAACCCCATGTTAAACACCTGTTTGTATGTATATTGGACCTTACAGCCCTGTTTCTATCCTGTAATGTATTTCCTGTTTCACTACTTTGTTTATTCCACTAGAGGGAAGCATACACTACAGAAAACCACAACAGAGACATTTCCCGCAAAACAACAAAGACAAATCTCTTTGCCATGTTCTGAGTGGAAACCTGTGTGCATGTCAGTAAACCCGATAGCTGTTCCTTCAGCCGACCAACAGACCTCTATCCGTGTGGGTGTGTCCCTGTGTGTGCGTGTCAGACTGAGCCCTACCTTGCGGTAGCGTTGCTGCAGGTTGTCCAGGCTCTCAGGGTGGGCCTGCTTGCCGATGTTGGGCTTGTAGACGATGAAGTTCCTCCCTCGGCCCTGCTCCGCCAGCAGCACACAAGGGTGGTTCCCCCGCAACTGAGGAACACATAGGAGACGGAAATTATTTTAAAGTTCTGTAAAATACTTTCATGTGTTTTCCTCTGGGCACTATTGAACTCCGTCTGTACAATTGTTTTAAACCACCAATAAATCAAATCAAGAAAGAAGCGGAAGATTTATAGTGCGTTTAACTGGGACACTGGCAGTGTGAAAGTGTTTGCCTGGAGGGTAATTGTAGACTGAATAGTAATTTCTTTGTTGAATTGTAGTATGAACCAAGTGAATGTAACTACAGTATAATTGAAAAAAACAGCATCAGGAAGGACGAGACAGTGTATATTGTTCACTCTTGCCACTACAATTAATACTGAATAAAAATGATCCTTCTTTAGGTTCACAATTCCATTCTACTCCCTTGATGTGGGATGAAAGAGCCCCACTCCAAAGAACAGAGAATTGAACAGAGGAAACTGGACCCATCTGAACTGTCATTCACCTCTGGGAAACAGCCAGTCTGGAAGCTATTCCAGCGCTGATTGAGCCCTGAGGAGGTACAGGGACTCACAGTATCACAGGCTTCCTGGTACTGCATCAGTATGCGTGCTGGGACATGCAGAGCATCGCTCTCTGCTCTATGGTAGCCAGCTAGACTCACCTTGTAGGAGAGGTAGAAGCCTTCGTCAGGACTGTTGAGGTTCTGGGCCTTCTCGTAGGCCTCCTCCCAGGGCATCCCTCTATCCACGCTGATCTATAGGGGTGACAGGGCAGAGGGCAAAGGTTAGAGTAGCTGCCCTATGGGAAAGCAATACGCAGAAAGTACCCACTATAGGCATGAGTCAATATTCTAACACACAAAAATCAGTGCCCAAACCCACCCCCCCCCCCTCCCGCACCTGCACGCACAGCTCTCGGTCCTGGTTGTGTTGGTTTGAAATGTCAACTCTAGGTTAGCCTGCAGCGAAGGCAAGGCAGGAAGCCGGAGACACTAGTAATTATCTCTTTGCCTCTTTGGTTGTGTATGTGGGAAACACTACTCTTTTGTTGTGTCGCGTCAATGATAGGAAGTGTTTTGTTTTTATTTCTAGGTTTAGTCTCTGAGATGTAATGTCTACTTTTCAGGCCAGAGAAGAGGCAACAGCACTGATTTAGTTACAAAACACAGATCAGCATGCAAATCTATGTACATTTGGTATGAGGCGTCACTGCAAAAATATAGATTGATAATCATATTGTACATGAATAATGTACCAATGTACCATGGGAGTGATGCCTACCTTGTAGAGCACAACCTGTCCGTCCTGGGGGTTACCCACTGTCATGAAGGTTTCCTGTTTCTCCTCATAGATTTCATCGTTACCTGGGGCCAGATCTGAAAGACAGGACAGTGTTCCAGTCAGGAGACATATCTATCATCTCTATACAGAGCCTCAGTACCATCACAAGCTATCAGCCTCATGCTTCTGTTCATGGAAGAATATTCTAGGAAGGCCAAATGCAGCACGGCGGATTTGTTTGAATGGTATGTGGAATGCTATTCATATGCAGCATATGGTTCTAAATGTGTATAGTTGGCCTTTACTATACAACCTAAGGGGCTCCAGAGTGGCACAGGGGTTTAAGGCACTGCATCTTAGTGCTAGAGGCGTCACTACAGACCCTGGTTCGATTCCAGGCTGTATCACAACCGGCTGTGATTGAGAGTCCCATAGGGCGGCGCACAATTGGACCAGCGTCGTACGGGTTAGGGTTTGGCAAGGGGGAGGCAGTCACTGTAAATAAGAATTTGTTCCTAACCGATTTGCCTAGTTAAATAAATACTAATTAAATAAATAAATATGGGAAAGTGCACCCTTTTAATTGACTCGGGTTTTATGTGTAGACATAAAATATCCAAGCACCACTACCACCTCATGTTAAGAGTCTCCATACTGTAATGTAGAAATGCTGCCTAGTGTGAGTGTTGGAACTCTATACCTAAGATGCCCATGTCGTATTTGCCCTCCTTCTTGTCCTTTTCGATCAGGTAGTCAAAGTTGTCAGTGAAGTACTGGAACAGAGAGTTCTGCTTGTGGACCTCCAGGCCCAGGATCCTGTTGAGGAACTTGGTGATGCTGCAGTCTTTCTCAGTACTGAGACCAAAGCGAGGCTCCTTGCAGAAGATGCCCACGTCCATCATGCCATGCTTCATGTCTGAAACAGGGAATAAAGTCATTATTTCAATGTAGCTTTGGACAGGACTTGCGTAATGTTTGGGACACGCACTCAACATACCTCTGAAGAACAGGGAATCGCCCCCGGGGTAGCCTTTGGGAGGGGACACCTTGCTCTCAATGTGACCCAGGATGGCTTTGGTGATCTTATCTAGAGCCTTGGTACCATACTACAGAGAATACAAATAGGGATACAGGTCATTTAAGAGGTCAGGACACTGTCCATCCCCCCAGAATCTCCAATACAACGAATCACAGGTAATGCCAATTTGACTTCTATACAAGCGGAAGCATGATCACTGTTGGCGTAATTCAAGCCAGTGCATACCTTGTTTTCAAAGTTGTATTTGCTCAGGTCTCTGGACTCTGTGGCTCTCCTGTCACCGTGGGTCAATGCACCCTGGACATAGGAACACACTGTTAGCACTAAAGTCTTATTTATTTATATATATATATATATATATATATATCACGTACTGAAACACCAGCTACAAACACACATTTTTCTCAACTTCATCAGACACCTAAAGCATAGAGGCACTGAATTGACACCACTGCCAAAACATGATAAATTCACAGATTGTGACTGAAGGTCCACTTGAAGCCAGCTGCTGCATTAGCTGGTGCCCACAAAGGAATGTTCTGGGATGAAAACAAAGGGGTGTTTCTGCCAGATATGAGGTCACTGCTCATCTGGAGGCAGCCAAACATGTATTCAGCAGCTAGGAGAGAGGGGAAGAAGAGAGGCTGGGTCCTGGCATGGCATAACCCATTCTGAGGCTGGCAGAGACACCTCCCTCCCCCCTCCCTTCAGAGAGAGAATGCAAATGAATGACTGGAGTAAAGACATTACAATATGGAAAACTGTCTCATAGGAATCTCATAATTACCCAGACCTGGGTGTGTTCCAAAGTCTGAAAATAACCTTATTATTCAGACCAAAGGAGGACCGGAGGCATTTCCTGGGTTTGAAATGTTGCGTGAAAGGTGTTTATGTGAACTCAGGTGACTATACAGAGCAGCTGGTCAATAGGACAGAGCAGTGCCTAGACAGGGTGTGATAGTGGGGGGGTGGGGGGAGAGATATACTGACTACGGGAGAAAAGGGTGGCCCCTGCTCCTAAGTTATTAGCTCAGCATACCAATCTTCACTCCAGTAAAACACAGACGTATGGGATGTGTAGTAGTTGAGGTAAGAGCCACACGTACCAGGCTCTCCAGTCTCTTGGCCACGATGGAGGCAAAGCGTCTCTCCCCGGCCAGCTCAGAGATGAGGAAGATGTACTCTGGAGCCGTCACCTGGTTGGAGCGATGGGTACGACCT
This sequence comes from Oncorhynchus kisutch, assembly GCF_002021735.2. Classification (NCBI taxonomy): domain Eukaryota; kingdom Metazoa; phylum Chordata; class Actinopteri; order Salmoniformes; family Salmonidae; genus Oncorhynchus; species Oncorhynchus kisutch. The sequence continues at coordinate 38,220,474 of NC_034186.2, read as the reverse complement.
GGTGAATCACACACAGAGGAGGAAGACCAGTCAGAACAGACAGACTCAGATGGAACAAGTTGGTTAGGTTGATTTCAATGATATATGAACAGAGGCTGATTTCCTGGTAAATCTGTCTCTGAATAGAGAAGTGTCTTACTAAGAGCCACCCAGCACATCTTTTCTATGGAACATATTTTTCCTGGAACACCTAGGCCACCTGACTGTTTGTGTGTGTGTGTATTGTTGTTAGTGTAAACAGTGTCTGTCAATCAGGCCCACACATGCCAACCCACGCAGTAAGTTGCTCCCCAAGGGAGCACGGCTGACGGGAAGTCAGTTAATTACTGCAAACAATTCATTCACAGACGCACAGTGTGTGCGCACAGGCCTGCTTTTCCACTGTTGTTGGGTGCAAAATTGCTGTATATCTAGCAGACAGCACCGGATATTAAGGCTAATTATATTATTCTGATTTAGTCGAACACCTCTCTCCCTGCAGCCAGACAAAACTGCACCACCTCCAAATTAAGTTTCTCAGCATTAATAAATGTGACTCATTCTAATCATTAGAATGTCTCACCTCCTTAGGTCCAAAAAGACAAAACATTTTAATTTGATATACATCAAATGATGAAATCTGTCTTTAGGGAAGGCCATTTGAAGAGGCAGCAGATACTAATGAAATGACATTTTATCAGGCTAGGGTGAAACACATCTAGCAGTGGATTGTGTGAAGAGAGATTACAGGTTACACACACTGAGTGACAGTGTGTGTGTAACCTGCATTGAGGAGAGTCTAACCCTGACCCTAACCATGAACACGACCTAACCTATCTGACTCCTGACCTTTAACCCCTGGTCCTCTCCAGACTCACCAAACTGCTGAATGGCTCTGTCTGCACTCCAGGGCAGCTCCAGCGTCATGTGGACCCTCCGACACTGGTTCTTCACCCGCTTGTCTGCCTGCAGGGAGATGCCCGAGCTGGCCGCCTCTGAGATGATGGCCACCAGCTGGGGAGAGGAGGAGAGAGGGTTGGAGGAGAGCGGGAAGGAGGTTAGCGGATAGAAAAAAAAACACTAACACTGCAAGACAGACCACAGAATAAATGTTGTGGTATGCTGTCATAAGATATCACAGGATCGTGATTTTCTAAGCAAGAACAAACACATTCTGTGAGCGAGGCCCTTCGACTCACAGAGCCACTTGTGATACATGTTGAATGTTTCTAGAGAGGTTGCCTGGTGCTCAAATAGCGGTCCAGTCCAGTGTCTCACCTTCTCTCCGCACATGAAGCGGTCCTTCTCCTTAAGGTTGATGTGGTCGATGGTATGGCTCTGCTCCGCACGCGACTCGTAGCGCACGCTCCCGTCAGGCCGTCGCACCACACGCCCCTTACGACCAGTCATCTACAAAAGAGGTTAGAAGGCATCAACGGAGAACTACAGCCCAGTTCGTATCCAGTATTCATCTCACACTTTTTCTGATGGAGCCCTTACATTACACGTACTTCATTCAAATGTCTCTCTTTCAGAGTACACTTTTTCTATCAGGTTGAATGAACACTTCTCTGCAACATAGGGGTACGTACCTCCGAGACTTTCTCTGGACCTCCCAACTTGTCGATGAGTTCATCCAGAGTGTTCAGCGGTAGCTCCTTCCCCAGGTCAGCGATCTTGTTCAGGAGGTCCTGCTTCATCTCCTCTATCCTGGCTGTAGAGAACCCAACCAAACCCAGACAGAGAGGCATGTTAACGACTGTAACCAGAGTCACACACAGTCATAAAACCACCAAGGAGAGACCACAGGAAGATGCCCCCCAAATGTCTGCCAAGTGTTTTTACTGTCAACGAAGATGACGTCGTCGTCGTTGTTGTTGTCCAGCAGGGAGTCGGGTGAGGAGTTGGAGTCGGTGTCCATGCCGTCCGTGTCCGTGCTGCTGTCGTCACTGATGTTGATTACACCCCCCGGATCCACCATGGTGTGCTTTGGGAACTTGGGCTGCCGGCCCCTGGGCTTACCTAGTGGACAGAACGCACATGAGTGAATTCAGACTGTGGCTCAGTGGCTTCACCTGAATAGTCCATGATGAGATTTTAACCGGATGTGATGAGGCAACACTTTGCAGCATATAAAAATAAAATTGCTATTATCATTATATAATAGGTGTGTAACGGTTCACCACTTATTGTGGTTTTGGGGTCACACGGTTCGGTTTTGGTAAGACAGGAAAATTAAATGCCACCCATAATGTTCAGCATTTGCAATGTTCCTGGCATGGTCTGTTGTGACCGGATTGTTATGTTGGGCCTTTCAAGTTTCCACTCGGACGCTGTGAGGTGGGACCACGTAGGATGTGGAAATTTAACCATTATGACGTTGTAAATAACAGTTGGATGCATTTATGTGATTTGAACTCGTTGAGAACTGCCGATTGGCTAAATGGTTCTAAATGCTTCTAAACCAATTCTAGAGTTCAAAAACCACATTAGTAGATGGCTTTTGATAAATTATGTTTTGTTGTTGCATTTAACTGCCCGGAAATACTGTTATAGAGGCCATTTCCTTAATAGTTGACGTCAGAGGTCAGCATGTGGGAGAAGTGTGTGCTCAGGATGGACGAGTTTCCCACTAGTAATTACCAGTTTGAGGGGCCGTTCATGTGGTAAATTCCCACTTGGTTACAAACGCACCACAACACTGCCTCCATCAGATGCGGACTCTCATAAAAGGGGGTGTGTCTGTAGCACGGTACATCTCTCGCTTTGGGGTAATCTCCCGCTTTGGGGTAATCTCCCGCAAGAGGGAAGTTCATAACATGTCTCTAGCACTTTCACAAGGTGCTAAAACCCCCTATTCTCAACCACCGAGAATGGGCGCATATCTGCGGTGTAAAGAATAAACATAGCCTACCTATTGCTCTTGTCATTTGTTTGGCCCAGGCAGAATCAGCTGCCAAGGGCTGATTGGATATGGAGGGGAGACCGTTGTTGTTGTTGTTTCTGACACGCTGATCAGACCACCCGCCTTGCATGCGCATACATTCAATCATTTCATCCAAACTGCTCGTGAATGTCAACGGGCGTCTGCATAGCCAGGCGCTATAATAGGACTTGGTTCTATTTTAAACGCTTGACGCAATGCAAGTCCCGCCTCTCCCATCTACTCATTGGTTTTTCCGAGCATATACCCACATGGGTGATTGAACAATGAACGAGGTCCATACTCTAGTCCAGTTGGTGGCGGTAATGCATCTTAAAAGTGGCCAACCACCATATAAAATCCACAGAAGAAGAATGAACGAGACAAGATTAATCAAAGGAAAACAAACTAAAAACTAATTAGGTTTCCCCTTTTATCTTTGGATAAAATGTCGGTGTAGAGAACACACGATGTTGTGTGACCATACTGTACCCATTTCAGGTAAAACAACAACCCAATGTTAATCTCACAGGACAGATCAGCTAGCATAGTTGGTTTTGGTATTTTAACCTGTGTGTCATGAACACGTCCGGTAGGGATAGACAAAATCAACACGCACCCGCGGAACTGGTTTGGTCATCATGTTAGCGTTTCCGTCTTGCTCCGGTATACAGGGATGACGTAAATGTGTCAACATATTTGAGGTGTTGGCAGCTGCATATTCTCATTGAGCGTGGCATCATACCGTTAATGTGTTATCCACAACTCTCTGTCCATCGTCGTTGGAATCTACCAGGAAGCCAAGATTTCGCAAACCACTCAACCTCGTACAGAACTAGTTCCCGTCCGCGCCTCACAAAAGGACAGTTTGAAATGTGCCAATTAAGATTTAAACTTTGATTACAACATAGTTGTTTTAATAGAATTATCTTAGATTTACTCATGAGGCAGAGGCCTACAACGCAGCACATCCCATAGGCCTTGTGTTTTTTAATGTATTAGTTTGAGTTGTGGACAGAAGCGAGGTCCCCGTACCGTACGGTCGGTACTAATACCGTTACACCCCTGTTATATAAGCAAACTCTTGACCTGACAACACAAATGCTAATTTAGACAAAGCACCTCACAGGGGGAGCGCAGAGCTCTTAGTATTTTAGTTGACGTACGTTTTCTCTTGTTTCCAGGCGCTTTCTCTCTCCTCGGCTTCTCAGAGGGAAAGTGTTTCTGTACCAGAGCTTTGAACACCCCCCTGAGGAGAAAAGACCAGACAGACAGACAGTTATCATTTGAATCTACCACTGTGGGAGGCTGACAGGATGTCAGTATAGTTCTGACAGGTTATAGAGATGTGAGTAACAAACTCTGATTGACCTTATCATATACATTTCATGTCTCCCAGGGTCAGACGGTCCAGACAGACAGAGAGGGTAATTTCCAGCCTGACACCAAGCTATGCTCCCGGGTAGAACATGACTGCAGGTAGAGATCTAGGATCAGCTTACCCTCGCCAAATCCTAGCCCTTAACCATTAGCTGGGAAAACAGATTAATTGAATTTGGATCAGGGGAAGATTCATCCTACACCCTCAGGTAGTGGTGTTTGAGAAAAGTGACAGGTTCTGACTAAACCTTTGACTGAAGCTGGAGAGTGACAAATGGAATGTCTTTTAACTAGGAACCGGTAATGTACCCGGCAACAGACAACTGATTCATGTGAAAACCACAGGCGCGTCAGACAGAAAAGTTCAGGTTACACTAGATGAAAGCTGTGGTGTGTGAGGTTTGAGTCAGGGCTGAGACAAAGATCAATTTGCTCCAATACTCTACTTAACCAAGGCTTCAGAGAGCCAAGGACACAGGACTTACTCTGCTGCGGATACGAATCTGTCCAGGTGTCCATCGTTCTCATCCAGGACCTCTCTGGTTCGGGCCTCTCCTGTAGACTGCAGACCAATCACAATGCACTGGGGAGGGGAGAAACAAGACATGAGCAGAGTGTCACACTTAAACATATCAACAATGAAAAACATGGCTCTATTTTCCTTGCACATTCAAATGCAGGGATAATTGTGATAACGCCTCTTGGCCAGAGATTCCCATCTAAATGACAATCATGGTTAAATAAAGGATTAATAAATTAATACAAGTGCTGGTCAGTCTCACCTTGCCAGCCTCCAGCTCCTTATTGGCCAGCTCCACCAGGCAGCGGACCTTGGCGGCGATGCAGAGGTATTTGAAGAAGCGCTGGTGAGAAGACCAGAACTGACCCCACAGGGACTTCCTGCTGACCAAGCACAGCTCATCTGCTGCACGCATGAACACGGCCAGAGTCTCCGCCCACTGAGGACACACATATACAAGTCACATCTTTAGACATACTGTAACAGGGCAGTTACACACAGTTCACACATCACTACACACACACACACACACACACACACACACACACTGGTAAAATTACACAGTCTACACACAAACAAATGCAGTCACCGGTCACATTTCTCCACATAAAAACAAATCACACATTCTACCTACCTGCATGCACACTAGTGATGGGGGCCAAAAAAAAATCTGAAGTTAAATATATTATTTTTGCACTAGTTGGTGATACCTGCACCAAAACATCAGTATTGGTCCTTCATATATCTTACTTCCAGCCATGAGTCCTGCGCGTGATCGGGAGCGCACCAACAAAACAGAGGTTTTTGGACATAAAGGAGGGATATTATCGAACAAAACAAACATTTGTCTAACAAGGAGACCTGGGAGTGCCACCAGATGAAGATCAAAGGTAAGTGATTAATTTTAATGCTATTTCTGACTTTTGTGAGCCTTCTCCTTGGCTGTTTGGTTTTAGTGGCTAGGCAATGACCTAACAATCGCGTCGTGTGCTTTCGCCGTAAAGCCTTTTTGAAATCTGACCCAGAGGTTGCATTAAGGAGAAGTTTATCTTTAAACGTATGTTAAACACTTGTATCTTTGATCAATGTTTATTTCTGTAATTTGACGTGGCTCTCTGCCGGATGTTTGTTTGAGACAATGATTACTGTACATAACGTGCCAATTTCAACTGAGGTTTTTGGACATAAAGATGAACTTTATCGAACAAAATGTAACATGAAGTCCTTTGAGTGCCATCTGATGAAGATCAAAGGTTAGTGATTCATTTAATTGCTATTTCTGACTTTTGTGAGCCCTCTCCTTGGCTGGAAAATGGCTGTATAGTTTTCTGTGACTAGGCACTGACCTAACATAATCGCATGGTGTGCTTTCTCCGTAAAGCCTTTTTGAACTTGGACACTGTGGTTGGATTTACAAGAAGTTATCTTTAAAATGGTGTATAATACTTGTATGTTGGAGGAATTTTAATTATGGCATTTGTTGTATTGAATTTGGCGCCCTGCAATTTCACTGGCTGTTGTCGAGGTGGGACGCTAGTGTCCGGAATTCAATCCCATTGAGCACGTCTGGGACCTGTTGGATCGGAGGGTGAGGGCAAGGGCCATTACCCCAGAAATATCAGGGAACTTGCAGGTGCCTTGGTGGAAGAGTGGGGTAACATCTCACAGCAAGAACTGGCAAATCTGGTGCAGTCCATGAGGAGATGCACCGCAGTACTTAATGCAGCTGGTGGACACACCAGATACTGACTGTTAATTTTGACCACCCCCCTTTGTTCAGGGACACATTATCCCATGTCTGCGGAACTTGTTCAGTTTGTCTCAGTTGTTGAATCTTGTTATGATCATACAAATATTTACACGTTAAGTTTGCTTTAAATAAACGCAGTTGACAGTAAGAGGACTTTTTTGTTGTTGCTGAGTTTACATGCATACATATAGTGATCAAACAATATGTTTGGAACATAAAATCACAGTATTGAATAGCAATACATATAGAATCGTAAGAATCTCATTACATATTGTATCGGCACCGAAGTATTGTGATATCGTACCGCGAGGTCCTTGGCAATTCCTGGATCTAACACACGCATGCACACGTCTTCAGTCGCTCACCAGTTTGGCAGATTTGTTGTAGACCAGTTTGAAGTCATCGTCCAGGCTGATTTCCTCAATGCGGAAGGACACCCCTGAGAAGCTCAGCTGCCGGGCGATGTACATCCCACTCACCTTCATGTCCATTGCAACAATCTCCATGGCGCCCACACCCCTGTCAACCAAAAAGCCAAACCACACAGACTGTCAGCTATGCTGTATTCTAAATACCAGGACTGGTCTGGTAGCCAAACCATTACAAGATGTTATTCTCACAACATATATAATCATATACATTTTAATTATAAGATAGTGATATAAATCAGGAAAAGGGCGTGTGGAATGAGGCCAGACCTCTTCTCGATGGCGTGCAGGAAATCATCAAAGGTCTTGAAAGGCGTGCCGTCGCCCCAGATCCCCAGGCGGCTCATATAAATCATGTTCTTTGGCTCAGAGGCACCTGAAGGGCGACAGAGAAGCAGGGGTGAGATATTGATACAGAGAGACAGAGAATTAGTATAACTAAGAGAACCAGAGGAATTGAAAGAAAGACCGGGAGGGAGAGGAAGACAAAAACAGGCTGAATGAGATAAAACGTGAAAACAGACAGGAACAAGTAGACAAACAGTCCTAAAGTACAGGCATTGTGAGAAAGAGCGATAGTGAAAGAGAAGACAGAGGTCCAGGTACAGTGTGAGAAAGGCCCACCTGTGGCACTGGCATAAACCACCCTGGCCAGGGGCAGCTTGTGCTGCAGGTCCAGCACGGCCTTGCCCATCTTGGTGGACGTGGCATTCTTGGCCTTGTGGCATTCGTCAAACACAATCTAGGAACATGGTCAAGGGGAAAACGCTGCTACAATGTGAACCTGACCAGCGTAAACATGCTGATTGAGCTAAACTTATGTTCAAGGATAATTGGTGGTCACTGGACGAGATGGCCATGCTAGACGGGCAATTTCATCAGGACGTATTTGTTCTTATTTTAGGGCTCGCTTCAGTAATAGCGGTTAGAACATGCAGTAGTTCTAGGATGGCCAGTGCATTAACTGGATTGTCAATTTACAACAATTCTATACGTAGACAGAAATCCTGATAGAGCCACGGACCCGGATCATCTACAATCAGATATTATCAGGTTAATAGTGACCATGGTGGTAGTGTAGTGTATAAGGATACGACGCCGTCAAAGCCGGGTTTGCACCAGTCCAGGATCTGCTTGAGTCTGGTGCGGCGCTGCCCTCCTGCTTGACTCTCACCAATCAGAGCAGAGTATGTCGCAAACAGGACTCCTTCTGAGGTAGCTGTGTCGCCATACTTTATCTACAGAAAGCGACACAAGCAGAGGTTAAACAAGACAGCATTTGTGCTTACAGACCCTCAGAAGACAACATACAGTAATTGTAATGGTTGTTTGACATATTCCTTTCTCATTGTCTCACCTTGTTTAAGGCATGCACAGGAATAGTGGGAGCATTTATGTCTTTGAGATCTCTCTCTGCGTCGTATTTCAGGTCATTGGACACACTGAACCTGAGGGGTGGAAGAGGAGAATGAGTGCATCTTTACAAAACAAGCATGACGCACAAGTGAAACAGGTTTATTTCAGAGTTGGTAGTAATCAATGGCACTGACTTTCATTGATGGTTTCTAATGCAGGTCACAAAGGCCCCAGTCTGACGCAATATCCATTACAACTAACGTTTTACAATCGAAACCACTCAAACTTAAATCTATTAGGCAGGGAGACACCCACCTACGTAATGGTAGGATATAACTATAAGGTAGGGAGAAACAGAGCTAGGCTGGGTAATGTATTGAGTGTAGTAATAGTAGAAGGAATATAGTGTCTTACCATAGTGCTTTCTTCCTTCCTTTAAGGTAATTCTCCAGGATGATGCCGGCCACCGTACGGCCCTTCCCCACTCCGGCCCCGTCTCCTATCAGGAAGCCTGCTCTCTGGTTGTTCTGCAGGATCACCTCATGTTGCTGGGAATACACATGGCACACGGTGTTCACATGTGTATACAGACATACACTATGACTAACGTATACATGTCATATTTAAGTCATTTAATAGACAACGTGACTTACAATACAAGCATTCAATTAAACAGCAGGATAATATATTGAACAAATACTGAACATAGAAACTCCACAGCTAAAGTAGGCAATACAGTAGAACGCATTTAAAGACATTGTATAATATACCCTTTATTTATAAACCACACACTTTTCCAAGCACTTGAACTTGTTCCTGTACACACATTATCGGTAACTAACACTTCACATTGTAGTCATTTAGTCAGGCATTTAATAAAACCACCGCATACTATTGAACAATTTACACAGAGAGGTATCAAAGCTGAAGATAACACTAAATACAGTTTCTAAAACATACTTGAACTTGTTCCTGCCAGACCAGACAGGTGAGGTCAGAGGTGATAAAGGTGTGTGTTACCTGGCAGGCGTAGATGATGGCCTCGAGTTGCAGGGCAGAGAGCAGGCCACAGTTGATGGTGAGGTTAGGAATGGATAGAGTGTAGGTGATGTCAGGAGGGGGGACGCTGGACAGCGTGTTGGTCTCCACCACTATGTCTGGGTGGGAGATCCCTATGGTAGCTGAGGAAGGACAAAAGAGGGAGATCATTTAAATGTTGAACAGACAGGCAACATTTTACTAAATCCCTCACAGACTAACGATCAGTATCAGATTATATTATTATTCCCTGTATGAGTAGTTGTGTACTAATGTCACTGAAAAATATGACTAATTGCAAAATTCAAATTCCTTCCACAAAGAAAAACACAAAAACAGCAACCAGGACAACATATTGTGTCTTGAGAGTAGTGTCGGGAAGCATACATTTGGATGGTTTGTAGTCGGCGTAGGTATCTACATGTCCCAGCTCCTCTGTCTCCTCCTCCTCCTCCTCCTCTTCTGCCGGAGTCTGGGTTCTCTGAACCTGCATAAGCAAAGGGATATGGGTAATGTAGTTCATATCATGCCTATTATTTGCCTCCTGTCCATCTACACTGATATGATAAAACTGGACAAGTGAAAGCAAAGGGCCCCTCTTTCCAGATCAGTGCGGATGAGGAAAATAAGTAAAATAACCTCAACAAACTGGACAAGACAGAAACAAGATAGATATGAGGTGAATTTGTTTTTTAAAAGGTCTAAATCATAGTGAATGGTTACAGGTCAACAGAGCTAATTAACTGATCATTAGCTGACCGACAATTACTTGTCCTGATGCTCGTTAATAAGGTCATTAAGAGCCTGAGTGGATAGATTAGAGAAATAGACTATTGTTTTGAGGAGGGGCTCACTAAGAGTAACAGAGAAGTTAACTGTTTTACTCAATATATTTACACAATATTTCAAAACCTGTTTTTGTAACGTCCGCAAAAAAGGCAGCAATAATTCATGTGGGTTTCAAGTTATGCTAAACTTATTTTTAAGTTAATGTGGCATATTTAAAATGATGCCGTCAGTTTTGACTCCATCTCCACATTCTTGTGCTATTCAAAATGGGCCTCAGTCAGTCACTTGACTAATTTAGGTCAGATTAAATTTGGAGGGTTGAGGCTACCTGATATCCTCCCAAAGGTGGGGTGCTGATAATGGCAGAGATATCCTCCAAACTGCTCAAACCCTGAAACCTGTTGGCATTTAGCTGCAGGGAGAACAAACAAAAAAACAAGCATTCAAACCAAATGAAAAGATGCAAGTCACACCCGAGTCGTGTGAGTCATGAATGTCAGAACTTCTGGAACAACAACATAAGTGACATGTCTGCTTGTTAGTGAAAGCCAGCGGCAACAAAGGGCACAGAAAGTGTGTAGAATACATAGATAAATAATGGAGAAAATAACAATAGAATCAATAGGAAAAACACAAAGACTCAAACAAATAACATTTTCCCACTTCTGAGTCATACTCCCTAACATTCTCTCTTTCGGGAGATGGGTTGTAAACATATCTGACCCTGGATCAGTGGTTAGAGGCAACATTTACCTACTGTACATGACGTGTATTTGAGAATTGCTGTCGAGTGTTAAGCACACAGACACTTGGTCTTGTTTTTAGAGTGAGCATGTATGTGTGAGTATGAACATAGTGGTGTTAGTTGGCAGAGATATTTTTTTATCTAGGTAGTAGTGTGTGGTGATGCATGTATGTGCTGATGAATGTCTCATTGTTATGTGTGAGAAAAAGAAAACAATGTGAGAGAGTGGGTGTGCTACATGAATAAAATAAATAAATTAAAAGTCAACATAAAAAGTAACAGGGAGTCGGGTCCCCTCACCTCCAGCTGGCTTTGTGCTGGTGTGTTTATGTCCCATAGTGTAGGCACGTGGGCCAGGTTGTCTGCGTGGATGAAGTCCTGGGCATCGGCGTACTCTGACAGAGAGTCGGCCGGAGAGGAGAACAGAGAGTTGTTGGAGAGGTCATCGATGCAGGACAGGTCCTGGAGACACAGAGATGGCGACAGACAAAACATGTTAGTAAGATCTCTCCTTTCTGGATCAACTAAGTGATGGACCCTTCTCATGTTGCAGCAAATTCAGTGGGGTATAATAAAAGGACACTTAATCTTTGCACTGTGAAATTATGACTTGGTTTATACAGTAGTACCCTTTAAAGCAAAGTTATGATTAGAAAAAGAGATACAATGCCGAAAGAAAACCGTGTACAAAAACTAGTAAAACATATGCAGTGTGTTTGTGCGTGTGTGCCTGATACGAGATGTAAGACGTGCGCTCGTAAATGTATTTGTTTATGCATGTGTAAGTTCATGTACTGTACGTGAGTACATAAATACAATACATGTGTAGGTAAGTATGTGTATCGTTTTCCCACAGTATGATTGGACGGTCGATCATTGGGAGAGGCTCCCACACCCCCACACTTATTTTAAGTGGGACCACCCAGAGGCCCAAGAATCAACTAGGCCCAGTTGTGCAGAACAAGAGCAGCAGCTCCAACCAAAGATGACACAGCAGCCCAAGACTGATACAAACCATGGAATAAATAAAAAAAAAGACTGACCAGGGAGAGCATGTAGGATACACTGTCCAGCACAGTAGGAGGGTTGTTCCACCAAGTCGGTGACATTTTTTATTTTAACATTCTGCCATAAAGAGCACATGATTGACTTCATAAAAATTTAAAATAAACGTTTTTCCCCATCCCAAGAGGTTAAATAAAATGATGACTATAGTAAGTGTCTAAGTACCAAATAAAGTAACAGCGTTGATCGTAACAGGGTAACGATTTACATGTCAAACCAGAAATAAATCTTTGTGTTAGGGAGAATGTAAGCTGTGTGCAACGGGGCGGGGCAATTGAATGAAAGCTTTGCATTTCATTTTTTAAATTTATTGTTAAAACATTTCTACAATGTCTATCTACGCTTCCATCACGTGGACTGGGATATGTTCCACACTGCGTCCAACAACAACATTGACGAATACGCTGATTCGGTGAGCAAGTTCAATAGAACGTGCATTGAAGATGTCGTTCCCATAGCAACGATTAAAACATTCCCAAACCAGAAACCGTGGATTGATGGCAGCATTCGCGTAAAACAAAGCGCGAACCACTGCTTTTAACCAGGGCAAGGTGACCGGAAACATGACCGAATACAAACAGTGTAGCTATTCCCTCCGCAAGGCAATCAAACAAGCTAAGCGTCAGTATAGAGACAAAGTAGAGTCGCAATTCAACGGCTCAGACACAAGAGGTATGTGGCAGGGTCTACAGTCAATCACGGATTACAAAAAGAAAACCAGCCCCGTCACAGACCAGGATGTCTTGCTCCCAGGCAGACTAAATAACGGTTTTGCCCGCTTTGAGAACAATACAGTGCCACTGACACGGCCCTCTACCAAAACCTGCGGACTCTCCTTCACTGCAGCCGACGTGAGTAAAACATTTAAACGTGTTAACCCTCACAAGGCTGCAGGCCCAGACGGCATCCCCAGCCGCGCACTCAGAGCATGCGCAGACCAGCTGGCTGGTGTGTTTACGGACATATTCAATCAATCCTTATCCCAGTCTGCTGTTCCCACATGCTTCAAGAGGGCCACCATTGTTCCTGTTCCCAAGAAAGCTAAGGTAACTGAGCTAAACGACTACCGCCCCGTAGCACTCACTTCAGTCATCATGAAGTGCTTTGAGAGACTAGTCAAGGACCATATCACCTCCACCCTACCTGACACCCTAGACCCACTCCAATTTGCTTACCGCCCAAATAGGTCCACAGACGATGCAATCTCAACCACACTGCCCTAACTCATCTGGACAAGAGGAATACCTAAGTGAGAATACTGTTCATCGACTACAGCTCAGCATTTAACACCATAGTACCCTCCAAACTCGTCATCAAGCTCGAGACCCTGGGTCTCGACCCCGCCCTGTGCAACTGGGTACTGGACTTTCTGACAGGCCGCCCCCAGGTGGTGAGGGTAGGTAACAACATATCCACCCCGCTGATCCTCAACAGTGGGGCCCCACAAGGGTGCGTTCTGAGCCCTCTCCTGTACTCCCTTGTTCACCCACAACTGCATGGCCATGCATGCCTCCAACTCAATCAAGTTTGCGGACAACACTACAGTGGTAGGCTTGATTACCAACAACGACGAGGCGGCCTACAGAGAGGAAGTGAGGGCCCTCGGAGTGTGGTGTCAAGAAAATAACCTCACACTCAACGTCAACAAAACAAAAGGAGATGATTGTGGACTTCAGGAAACAGCAGAGGGAGCACCCCCCTATCCACATCGATGGGACAGTAGTGGAGAGGGTAGTAAGTTAAGTTCCTCGGCGTACACATCAGACAAACTGAATTGGTCCACCCACACAGACAGCATCGTGAAGAAGGCGCAGCAGCGCCTCTTCAACCTCAGGAGGCTGAAGAAATTCGACTTGTCACCAAAAGCACACAAACTTCTACATATGCACAATCGAGAGCATCCTGTCGGGCTGTATCACCGCCTGGTACGGCAACTGCTCCGCACACAAACGTAAGGCTCTCCAGAGGGTAGTAATGTCTGCGAAACGCATCACCGGGGGCAAACTACCTGCCCTCCAGGACACCTACACCACCCGATGTCACAGGAAGGCCATAAAGATCATCAAGGACAACAACCACCCGAGCCACTGCCTGTTCACCCCGCTATCATCCAGAAGGCGAGGTCAGTGCAGGTGCATGAAAGCAGGGACCGAGAGACTGAAAAACAGTTTCTATCTCAAGGCCATCCGACTGTTAAACAGCCACCAACATTGAGTGGCTGCTGCCAACACACTGACTCAACTCCAGCCACTTTAATAATGGGAATTGATGTAAATATATCACCAGCCACTTTAAAACAATGCTACTTAATATAATGTTTACATACCCTACATTATTCATCTCATATGTATATACTATACTCTATATCATCTACTACATCTTTATGTAATACATGTATCACTAGCCACTTTAAACTATGCCACTTTGTTTACATACCCTACATTACTCATCGCATATGTATATACTGTACTCGATACCATCTACTGCATCTTGCCTATGCTGTTCTGTACCATCACTCATTCATATCTTTATGTACATATTCTTTATCCCTTTACACTTGTGTATAAGGTAGTAGTTTTGGAATTGATAGGTTGGTTTACTTGTTGGTTATTACTGCATTGTCGTAACTAGAAGCACAAGCATTTCGCTACACTCTCATTAACATCTGCTAACCATGTGTATGTGACAAATAGATTTGATTTGATTTGACTTTATGGGTAACAGGATTGACTTATTATGCTTGGCTGGCTCAGTTCTTCACCACAAAACATCAGGAAAACGGCAAAAAGTAGAACCAGATCACCTACTTTTTCACTAGGATTTGACTATTAGATGTTCAATGTTTCTTTCTAAATAATATATTTGAAAAGGAAAAGTTTCAACATTAAAATGAGAGTTCAGTTCACGTAACAGGGTTGCTCTTAAAATGAGGGACAGATGTAAATGAGTAACTAATGACGTGAAATCAATAATAATCTTCAGAAACTAACTCGGGCTTTAACAATGATCTTGAATCTTAGGAGACATTTTTGGATTAAGTGGGAAATCTTCCTAGAAGTGACAGTTGCCATGTCAATATGCTGAATTGTGCCACTTCGACAAGCATTTATTCATATTGAAAATCTGTTTAATTAAATTGTCCACGTGGTCTATATTAAAGGGCACTTCCTTTAATGTAACAGGCTTTTAAAATTCAATAATGAGGCAAAATGTATATTTAAAATCAAAGGGACGCAAAGGGCACCCATTTCGTGGAGCGGCCCAGGAACATCCAGGACACATTCAAGAAAGTACAGTATATAGAGCCATTATTGGAACTCCCATCTCATATTGCTCAAATGAACAGAAAAACAGCAAAAGCAACACCTCTCCCCTATTTGACCTAGATTATGTGTTTATGTACTGACATGTAGGCTTTGTGCCCTTTTCCACATTTTGTTACGTTACAGCCTTATTCTAAAATTGATTTTCTCCTCAATCTACACACAATACCCCATAATTACAAAGCAAGAAAAGAGTTATACAATTTTGCAAATGTATAACAAATAAAACTTAAATATCACATTTATTTAAGCATTCAGACCCTTTACTAAGTACTTTGCTGAAGCAACTTTGGCAGCGATAACAGCATTGAGTCTTCTTGGGTATCTGTCAGGTTGGATTGGGAGCGTCACTGCACAGCTTTTTTCAGGTCTCTCCAGAGATGTTCGATCAGGTTTAAGTCTCTGGCTAAGTCACTCAAGGACATCGAGACTCATCCTGAAGCCACTTCTGCGTTGTCTAGGCTGGGTGCTTTGGGTCTTTGTCCTGTTGAAAGGTGAGCCTTCAACCAAAGTCTGAGGTCCTGAATGCTCTGGAGCAGGTTTTCATCAAGGATCTCTGTACTTTGCTCAGTTAATATTTTCCTCAATCCTGACTTGTCTCCCAGTCCTTGGGACATCCCCACAGCATGATGCTGCCACCACCATGCTTCACCGTAGAGATGGTGCCAGGTTTCCTCCAGACGTGACGCTTGGCATTCAGGCCAGAGAGTTCAATCTTGGTTTCATTAGACCAGAGAATCTCGTTTCTCATGGTCAGAGTCCTTTAGGTGCCTTTTGACAAACTCCATGTGGGCTGTTACAGTTGAAGTCGGAAGTTTACATACACTTAGGTTGGAGTCATTGAAACTTGTTTTTCAAGCACTCCACAAATGTCATGGTAACAAAAAACAGGTTTTGGCAAGTCGGTTAGGACATTGACTTTGTGCATGACACAAGTCATTTTTCCAACAATTGTTTACAGGCAGATTATTTCACTTATAATTCACTTTATCACAATTCCAGTGGGTCAGAAGTTTACATTCACTGAGTTGACTGTGCCTTTAAACAGGTTGGAAGATTCCAGAAAATTATGTCATGGCTTTAGACGTTTCTGAAAGGATAATTGACATAATTTGAGTCAATTGGAGGTGTACCTGCGGATATATTTCAAGGCCTACCTTCAAACTCAGTGCCTCTTTGCTTGGGAAAATCAAAATAAATCAGCCCCAAAAAATTAGACCACAAGTCTGGTTCATCCTTGGGAGCAATTTCCAAACACCTGATGGTACCATGTTCATCTGTACAAACAATAGTACGCAAGTATAAACACTATGGGACCACACAGCCGTCATACCGCTCAGGAAGTTCTTTGGTGCAAAAAGTGAAAATCAATCCAGGAAAAACAGCAAAGGACCCTGTGAAGATGCTGGGGGAAACAGGTACAAAAGTATCTATATCCACAGTAAAACGAGTCTGACATCGACATAACCTGAAAGGCCGCTCAGCAAGGAAGAAGCCACTGCTCCAAAACCGCCATAAAAAAAGCCAGACTACGGTTTGCAACTGCACATGGGGACAAAGGTCATATGTCTTTTTTCAAGATATCAGTCGGGAAGTTAAAGCTTGGTCGCAAATTGGTCTTCCAACTGGACAATGACCCCAAGCATACTTCCGAAGTTGTGGCAAAATGGCTCAAGGACAACGAAGTCAAGGTATTGGAGTAGCCATCACAATGCCCTGACCTCAATCCTACAGAAAATGTGTGGGCAGAACTGAAAAGGTGTGTGTGAGCAAGGAGGCCTACTAACCTGACTCAGTTACACCAGCTCTGTCAGGAGGAATGGGCCAAAATTCACCCAACTTATTGTGGGAAGCTTGTGGAAGGCTACCCGAAACGTTTGACCCAAGTTCAACAATTTAAAGGCAATGATACCAAATACTAATTGAGTGTATGTAAACTTATTACCCACTGGGAATGCGATGAAGTAAAATACAAGCTGAAGTAAATCACTCTACTATTATTCTGACATTTCACATTCTTAAAATAAAGTAGTGATCCTAACTGACCTAAAACAGGGCATTTTTACTAGGATTAAATGTCAGAAATTGTGAAAAACTGAGTTGAAATGTATTTGGCTAAGGTGTATGTAAACCTCCGACTTCAACTGTATGTGCCTTTTACCGAGGAGTGCTGCACAGATGGTTGTCCTTCTGTAAGGTTCTCCCATCTCCACAGAGGAACTCTGGTTCGGGTTCTTGGTCACCTCCCTGAACAAGGCCCTTCTCCACCGATTGCTAAGTTTGGCCAGGCAGCCAGCTCTAGGAAGTGTCGTGGTGGTTACAAACTTCTTCCATTTAAGAATGATGAGGCTGCTGTGTTCTTGGGGACCTTCAATACTGCAGAATTGTTTTTGTCCCCTTCCCCAGATCTCAGCCTCGACACAATCCTGTCCAGGAGCTTTACGGACAATCCTCCGACGCCACGGCTTGGTTTTTGCTCTGACATGCACTGTCAACTATGGGACCATATATAGACAAAGCTCAATTTGAGTCACATAGCAAAGGTTCTGAATAATTTTCTAAATAGGGTATCTGTTTTTCTATTTGTAATATATTTGCAAAAATATCTAAAAACCTGTTTTCACATTGTCATTATGGGGTAGTGTGTAGATTAATGAGGGAACATTTTTATTTAATCAATTTTAGAATAAGGCTGTAACATAACAAAATGTGGGAAAAGGGAAGGGTTCTGAATACTTTCTGAATGCACTGTATGTAGTTCTGTCCTTGAGATGCTTTTGTCTATTAATTAATTAAATTAATATTAATGGTCTGTATTACGTAATGTTTCATGTTTTGTGTGAACCCCAGGAAGAGTAGCTGCTGCTTTCGTAACAGCTAATGGGGATCCTAATAAAATACAAAAAACATACAGCAGAGGATAACATACACACTAATGGAAAACAACTGCCCCTCGCATCTGCCAGTGAGTCTGTGTGTGTTTACACAAACGGGGTCAGAGGAGCAGGATGTGGTGATGCGCTTGTGTGTGTGGGGCTCGGGGGTGGTAAAGAGTTCCTATAGAGAGCTTTTTCAAGGGCACAGCACTCAGCTAATCAGTGTTTACTGGTAGCTCTGTGATTACTCTCCTGGTTGTATCATTGTGTGTGTGTGTGTGTGTGTGTGTGTGTGTGTGTGTGTGTGTGTGTGTGTGTGCTCTGCTAGGGCAAGATCAGACTTAAGCTCTGAAATTAGCCTCTTGAAGTTGTGCCCTGTGGACAGCTAAGTGGAACGGCTGCAGTTTGGTGTGTATAGAAGAGAACGGGGGGAGAGAAGGAGACGATCCGTGGAAACTCCCCCCTCTATCCCTCCACCAATCACGCTCTCCCCTCACCCCACTATCATTCCAAGAAATGTGGCTGTTCCGGCAGATGGGTGATTAGTAAACAAGGAGGAACAAAACGTAACCAGAGGCCGCTCCGAAGAGAGACCCATACTACACCCACCTTCGGCAACTGCTCAGCAGTTCCTACAGTGGGAACACAAACTTTGTGATAAATTCCTTCCTCACACAAGGAACTCCCACATAGGTGGGCCTCATACTCTTTTATAATAAAAACTAGGCAACAAGACACTATGTAACATAACATAACACAACCCAAATCAAATCAAATTTTATTTGTCACATACACATGGTTAGCAGATGTTAATGCGAGTGTAGCGAAATGCTCGGACAATGCAGTAATAACCAACAAGTAATCTAACTAACAATTCCAAAACTACTGTCTTATACACAGTGTAAGGGGATAAAGAATATGTACATAAGGATATATGAATGAGTGATGGTACAGAGCAGCATAGGCAAGATACAGTAGATGATATCGAGTACAGTATATACATATGAGATGAGTATGTAAACAAAGTGGCATAGTTAAAGTGGCTAGTGATACATGTATTACATAAGGATGCAGTCGATGATATAGAGTACAGTATATACGTATGCATATGAGATGAATAATGTAGGGTAAGTAACATTATATAAGGTAGCATTGTTTAAAGTGGCTAGTGATATATTTACATCATTTCCTATCAATTCCCATTATTAAAGTGGCTGGAGTTGAGTCAGTGTCATTGTCAGTGTTTTGGCAACCCATCCGGCATTCTTCTCCTAGATTTAGAGAGATTAGTCACATGCACAGGGTTGCAGGGGTGGGAAGTGCAAGAAAGGGATAGGGTTAGAATGTAGCTGACTAGTGATGGCTATTCAGCAGTCTGATGGTAGAAGTTATTGGTCAGTCTTTCAGTATTTGCTATGATGCTCCTATATTGCCAGCATCCGAGACATGGAAGTGGGGAGGACAGTCCATGGCTCGTGTGGCTGGGGTCCCTGATGACCTTCTTGGTCTTCCTGCAACACCTGGTGTTGTTGGTGTCCTGGAGGGCAGGCAGTGTATACGCAATGGTGGGTTGGGCTGAGCATACCACCCTTTGTAGCACTATGCGGTCAGCTTTGGTGGAGTTGTCGTACCAGACTGATGCAGCCCGAAACTATGTTCTTGATGGTGCCCCTGTATAACACTGAGGGCCCTCGGGGACAGGACACATTTCTTCAGCCTCCTGAGATTGAAAAGTTGCTGTCATCCCTTCTTCACCACTGTGTCCGTGTGGTTTGACCATTTCAGCCCCTCTGAGATGTGTATGCCGAGAAACTTGAAGTTTGACTGTCTCACATGTTGGGCTTCATGTGAGAATTGCACCATAGAGATAGCCCTCTCAGAGAGCTGCCTCTTTTGGACCATTCAAGGAGAGTTCGCGAAATGGATAAAAGGGCAGTAGCAGGAACAGTGGCATCTAGTGGGCAAAACGTGTTCCTTGCACTTCATTTATGGGGAAAATGCAAGTTGTTTCAATGGCTAATTTCTCTGACCAAGGGTGAGAGAAACATACCAAATTCACTGAGAATACATTACATAGTATGAATACACAATACTTCACGTTGCAGCTTCATACAGTTTGTCAAACACTGAGAACTGATAGTATATACTGGCCATTGGGGTGGGCTGTGTTTGACAATTTATTTAGATTCTTCACTTCTTTTGTAAATCAGAAGTTACTATATTTAATGAATATTATATTTCATTAAATTTGGGTGCAATCAATTAGCTTTCAAGATCAAAATCACAAATTATTTTATAGAAATGCTTATCGTATTGGTTTTCAACTACAGAAAAATGTCGGTCTGACATGGTGGGTGTCAAATTCCTCGTGTTTTTTGAGGTGGAACGACTATGACATTGTTTATTGATTGACCAATTCATATTGTAATGTTTTCATAAAATGGTCAGAGCAGAACTATTCATCTCATTCTCCCAACAGCTCTCAACAGCTCCAGTGCTCTTGTTCTGACAGGATGAAACATTTAATTTCATCCCAAGACAGAGTTCAGTGTGTCAAATCGGAGGGCATGCTGTCCGGTCCTCTGGCAGTCTCTATGGGGGTGCCACAGGGTTCAATTCTCGGGCTGACTCTTTTCTCTGTGTATATCAATGATGTTGCTCTTGCTGCGGGCGATTCCCTGATCCACCTCTACGCAGACGACATCATTCTATATACTTTCGGCCCGTCTTTGGACACTGTGCTATCTAACCTCCAAACAAGCTTCAATGCCATACAACACTCCTTCCGCGGCCTACAACTGCTCTTAAACGCTAGTAAAACCAAATGCATGCTTTTCAACCGGTCGCTGCCTGCACCCGCATGCCCGACTAGCATCACCACCCTGGATGGTTCCGACCTAGAATATGTGGACGTCTATAAGTACCTAGGTGTCTGGCTAGACTGCAAACTCTCCTTCCAGACTCATATCAAACATCTCCAATCGAAAATCAAATCAAGAGTCGGCTTTCTATTCCGCAACAAAGCCTCCTTCACTCACGCCGCCAAGCTTACCCTAGTAAAACTGACTATCCTACCGATCCTCGACTTCGGCGATGTCATCTACAAAATGGCTTCCAACACTCTACTCAGCAAACTGGATGCAGTCTATCACAGTGCCATCCGTTTTGTCACTAAAGCACCTTATACCACCCACCACTGCGACTTGTATGCTCTAGTCGGCTGGCCCTCGCTACATATTCGTCGCCAGACCCACTGGCTCCAGGTCATCTACAAGTCCATGCTAGGTAAAGCTCCGCCTTATCTCAGCTCACTGGTCACGATGGCAACACCCATCCGTAGCACGCGCTCCAGCAGGTGTATCTCACTGATCATCCCTAAAGCCAACACCTCATTTGGCCGCCTTTCGTTCCAGTACTCTGCTGCCTGTGACTGGAACGAATTGCAAAAATCGCTGAAGTTGGAGACTTTTATCTCCCTCACCAACTTCAAACATCAGCTATCTGAGCAGCTAACCGATCGCTGCAGCTGTACATAGTCTATTGGTAAATAGACCACCCATTTTCACCTACCTCATCCCCATACTGTTTTTATTTATTTACTTTTCTGCTCTTTTGCACACCAATATCTCTACCTGTACATGACCATCTGATCATTCATCACTCCAGTGTTAATCTGCAAAATTGTAATTATTTGCCTACCTCCTCATGCCTTCTGCACACATTGTATATAGACTCTCTTTTTTTCTACTGTGTTATTGACTTGTTAATTGTTTACTCCATGTGTAACTCTTTGTTGTCTGCTCACACTGCTATGCTTTATCTTGGCCAGGTCGCAGTTGCAAATGAGAACTTGTTCTCAACTAGCCTACCTGGTTAAATAAAGGTGAAATAAAAAAAAATGATACCAACCTTTTCCTGTCAAGCCAGGAGAAAAACTTGGATTAAGAAGAACAAATTGGGGTGTCACTTGAGTCTGCCGAAAAAAAGATGGCAGCACTTTAGAGAGCTCCAAATACCCACATGTAAGTATTTAAATTCAACAGCATACAATTTCATTTGTCTTTATATTAAACTGTACTACAAGTCAATATATTAAGATAATTTACATCTTGAAACAGCTCGCTAAAGTGGCGTTATTGGAATGTTGACACACGCTAAAAATGTATTCAAGCTTAACGCAGTATTCACAGGCAACAGACTAGCAAACAAACAAGTCATCGCGAATAATCACGTAAATCCAGATAAAATCGGTACATCTTTAGAATCTAATTGAGCAAATGGGAGAGGTGAATAAGACTTTGTTGGGTGCTGCATCCAATGTCTCCATGATAAAAACAACTACAGAGCTAAAGGAAAAACTTGATGTGATACAACTGATGATGTATAAGGAAGAGGGACACTGGACATATTGGGAAATCGTGTCAAAGTACTTCAGAACAGAAGTGGGATAAATACGGTGAGATAGGTTCATCTGAAAGAGGAGAGAGGCTGGTTGTGGACTAATCTCGTGTGTGCACAATCGCCGCAGAATGATTTGGAGTTGACGACGGGCACGAATTTGAAATTGAACGAACCCAGCGCAGCTTAACCATGCCTGACGAGAGTGGGCGCCGAAAACGGTTCTCATCCACTTCCTACAGCCCAGGACAAGATTTAAAGCCGCAAAATAACAGGGTGGCAGCGTTCAATGGGAAGGCCACCGGCTGTCTTTTTCCCTGTACCTGTCCAAGGAAATGGCACTGAATAGGAAGAAGTTTGCAACGGCGAAGAAACTACACAAGAAGAACGTCAGGCATACACACTGGACAGGTCATAATGAATTTTGAGTTGAGACTGCAGGTTATCCTCTGCAGCATCCAATACAGTTCTATGATGATTGGTTCATTGAAAAGCAACATTACATTCCTAGTTGCTTTGTTTTATTTTGGGATTGGTTTTCTGTGTTTAATTGTACACACGGAGCATACAGTACCAGCCAAAAGTTTGGGCACCTACTCATTCAACGTTTTTTCTTTATTTTACCATCTTCTACATTGTAGAATAATAGTGAAGACATCAAAACTATGAAATAACACATTTGGAATCATGTAGTAACCAAAAAAAAGTTATCAAAATATATTTTATATTTGAGATTCTTCAAAGTAGCCACCCTTTGCCTTGATGACAGCTTTGCACACTCTTGGCATTCTCTCAACCAGCTTCATGAGATAGTCACCTGGAATGCAATTCAATTAACAGGTGTGCCCTGTTAAAAGTTCATTTGTGGAATTTCTTTCCTTCTTAATGCGTTTGAGCCAATCGGTTGTGTTGTGACAAGGTAGGGGTGGTATACAGAAGATAGCCCTATTTGGTAAAAGTCCATATTATTGCAAGAACAGCTCAAATAAGCAAAGCAAAACAACAGTCCATCATTACTTTAAGACAAAAGTCAGTCAATGCAGAAAATTTCAAGAACTTGAAGGTTTATTCGAGTGCAGTTGCAAACAACATCAAGCACCATGATGAAAATGGCTCTCATGAGGACCGTCACTGGAAAGGAAGACCCAGAGTTACCTCTGCTGCAGAGGATAAGTTAGAGTTAACTGCACCTCAGATTGCAGCCCAAATAAAAGTAACAGATACATCAACTGTTCAGAGGAGACTGCATGAATCAGGCCTTCATGGTCAAATTGCTGCAAAGAAACCACTACTAAAGGATATAATAGCACATGGGTCCAAAAAGAAGAGAGAGGGGGCTGAAGCAGTAAAAAGATTAAACCAATATTTGTTTATTTACCCTTTATTTGATTTTATGTCACAGTCTTGCAGGGGAGAGGTTTGTTGAAACTTCCAACCCAATTTTGTTACACTCAAAAGATATGTGGAGAACAGTACACAAGATATGTGCAATTTCACATGTAAAAACAAGGCTACTCATCATGTCACAATCCCATGGCTACGGATAGGAAATAAGTTTACTGGAAACAATGGTAATGTAAGGAATTCATTCTACATGTGATCTGTACAATGAATGTTTTAAAGTCATACTCAGATTTGGAACAAAAATATGATGTGGGAGACAAGGGACATTTCTGTAAATATTTACAATTGAGGGAATGTTTGTTAGCCGGCTACCAACAAAATCCAGGAAAGAACCCAATAGCGGAGTTTTTGGAATTACCCAAACATAAAGCAGCCATTTTTTACTCAATATTTAGGCATCTGTAGAGTAGACTGTAAAAACGGCAGAACAATATGGCAAGCTGACGTTAAGTGTGAAATTGAGGATGGCACCTAGTTGAAAATCTTGTCCAAACATAAGGGAAGCCAGGGGGAAACCTACTCAATATAAGATACTACATAGACCCCAACAAAGCTTCATAAATTGGTGCTGAACAACAATTCTATGTGTTGGAAATGCCAGAAAGACACTGACATTTTTACAAGCAATATGGGAATGTACATTAGATCTACCTTTCTGGAAGGATGTTTGAAAATATCTGGAGAAATGATTGGGGTTAACAATTCCAGTTTCACCGAGAATGTGTCTCCTGGGCAATAGAACAGAGTTACCTAATGTAACAAAAGGAATTTGCACTGATCACTGTTGGTATGGTTACAGCAGCTAGAGTAATCCTTAGAATTTGGAAGGGTCATGCCACTCTTACTCTGAAACAGTAGATACAATCAATGTTGGAAGTAGTATCTTATGAACAAATGCTTGTTTGGATCACTGGCAGAAACAACAATTCTAGAATCTGGACATTTTATTTGTCGTGTTTCTAGGACTTGCAGGTGATGACTTCTGCTTGCGAACCCATTTAGTTCTGTACTGTAGCTTGTGAGATACTATTTGACTGTGTATATGTGCTCTGTTGGATGATATGTCTGGATGTCACGCTCAATGTTTTTATGCTGTACAATGTCCATTTTTTGTTTGTTTATTTGTTTGTTCGGTTGTTTGTTTAAATAAGGAAAAAATAACTTCAATAACGAACAAAATAAAAACAGAAACGGTCTCTCGAAAATATCATGGCCGAGGCGGTTCTTCTCTAAATCACCAACCAATTGTACCCCCCAGCTCCGCTAATCTCCACTCACACAGGGAGAGAGGAGAACCAGAGCAGACTGGAATGTATTTTTCTTAATAAATGTGAGGCATGCGTGACTGGTAAAGCACTATTTGTTCCTCCGGCGGTGCGGCCGGTGCTGCAGCTAAGATTATGTTCTGTTAGGCAGAGATAAAGCCTGAATACCAACTGCACTGATGGTAATCTGGCCTTCAACAGGCACAGCCTGCCTGCCTGGCTGGCTCCTAATCCTGCTTCCCTCTCTACCTCACAGGACAAAACATGGAAACAGCAGAGTGGGAGAGAGAAAGAGAAAGAAGAGAGAGAATGTTTTCAGAGGGAAAACATGGAGAAATCTGTGATTGGGCAAGAAGTTTATCGTGTGCGTGTGTGAGAGAGAGAACAGTAGCAGAGTGTGTATGGCCTTTGTGAGATAAAAGGTTTTCAGAGTGAGGACAAGGACAAGTTGCGCAAGTGTTTATTTACGAAACTGCAGAGCTGCGCGTGTTGGTCAGAATTTTCCCAGTTTGTCTGTCAATCCTCATGTTTTCACACAAAGCCAGTCCTTCACATGTTCCTCTTCCACTTCTCCCGTTTAAGTGCTGAACCCAGCATTTTCTCCTTCCCATCATCCAAACCCACACACAGAGGAAAACCACATTCATGCCCATATATAGGCCTCCTTTTCACAATCCTTCAGTGATATGATCTGAAACCTCAGACTACTTTCACACAAACACATTAAATACACACACCAGGGTTTCCATTAGCCAGTAACGGAGGAGTTTTGGCAGATAAAAAAAAAGAAAAGCCCATAAATAAAACAGCAGCCAGCTATTGCCCCCCCCCAAAAAAGATTAATCATATTGCAAAGGTATGCTTTATAGCCTATTCATTGATGGTATTACATTTGAACGGCCATGCCTGGTCGGTCTATAGGTTTATTTAGTGAAATTAAATTTGCCGCGTGGTGTATTTGTGTTAGCTGTTTATCACATGCTCAGAGCATACAGAGAGAGGCTAAGAGCGGAAAATGTCATACAGCGCGAGAGCTGCTGCTACAGCTTCTCTCAAACATCTAATTCATTACTGTTGAGATTAACGTGATTTAATTCTAAACACAACACACACACCACTTTGCTGTAGGCAGTATGCATTTTGAAAACATACATAATTATCTGAAACCGGATCGTTTAACTTCATATGAGGCATGTCTTACACCTAGCCTCAAAGTCAAATCCGACCATAGAAACGAAGGCAATTCTTTTATAGCCTATTTCTCTCATGTTCTTTTGGTTTACAAATAAACGTTCTTTCACTGTTCAGTAGCCAAAGACACAAGCTGACCAATAGAATAGGTACATTTCTCTACTATAGTAGATTGACAGGCTAGTGTTTTTGCAGTTCGTTACTCTGTCTTGTTGCCTGAGGAAAGTTAAATGGGGTAGTTATTCTAAGATCTTCAAAGTGCGCACTGGAATTCAGTAAGAAGGACACACACCTTTGCATCCTCAAGTTGCATGTTCTGTTAAGATGAATAACCATAATCTAAATTTGATTTCTGTCATTCTGAGCACCGTGGGTGGACGCCATAATCAGGTTACTCGATGCATTTGGGCCCGGTAAATCTCTCAAATGTCTATTAAACTCAAATGCTGCCGGTCAAATGTCCGGTGCCACATTTTCCTAATGGAAACCCTGACGCACGCACACGCGTAAACACCAGTATATCCACAGCACTGGCAGTAAAGTGTGTTTGAGAGCCTGTGATAATGGCAGTTGTCTGGCTGCATTGAGTAATGAACACATTGAGGATGAGAAGGGGGAAAAAAAGAGAAAAAAAATCACTGCAATGAGCACCCCTGTCAGAGAGCAATGCAAGGGGCTCACTCTTAGGGCTGTTACGTTGAGCTTATTACAGCCCCACACACACAAACGGCAGTCAAATTCCACAAGACAGTTTAGTCACAGTAATTAGGCTTCTGCAAGCTCTGATGCTGCTGATGGTCATTAGTAGCCTACCAAACTGGTACTCGGCACTATTGTCCCTCTAATCACTCTGACATCAATGCAAATGTCATCGACAATCTAATCAAACACCTCATGACAGCCCATGAGCTCATGTGGCGCAACATTTCTGTAGGTTATGCAATTGTGTGAGAAAACAAGAGTGATGGCAGCTTTCTACAGGCTAGGCCTACTATATTTATCAACTTCCCTAATATTAAGCACATTGCTTCTCTTTACAACAGGAGCATAGCCTACCTGGCTGGCATGAAAATGAACCAGGGGGGGTCCTCCTTTCGCTATATAAGTACATAGATGACAGGTATATTTTTTCCGGTGCTCCTGTTGAGACAGGTGCATGATAACGGTCCATTCTAAATCAAATCCAAAAACAAATTTCACACTTATTATTTGGTATATGTAAAGACAATATTAAATCAAGATTAGTGTGATGGTGACAATATTAGCCCATCACTTGTGAATGATGCCCAGCTTAAGCAAGAAACAGTGCATGCTTTTTTTCTCAAATCATAGGCACACACATCATGTAGCCTAGCCTATAGGCCTATATGTTTTGATAAGGTTCGTATCACAACAAAACTGGCCAAATAACTTCTTAAAAAGAAGCACATTAAACTGCTTTACAACAGGTGTAGAGCCTAACTGGCATACATATGCAGTGCGTGAGTTTCAAGGTTGGGGAAGAAAATTCACCATAAAACACACCTTTAATATAAAAGCATGAAATGCTTTTTCGCATTTGTGGTCACTTGAGAATGGTGTTATCCTGCTAACGGAACATTCACGCTTATAGCATTGCTGCACTTAGAATTATAAGAAATAGCCTAACCGTTTTTCAACATTTTAAGCTAAAACATTCTCATCCATTGCGTCAGGCTTATTGCTTAAAACAGGTTTTGTGATGCTATCCCATCTCACAACTGTCCCACATTATGTTTGGAATATTAATTTCTTACACAGAATAGAAAGTCAACTTTTGTACGATGGGGTATAGTAGACTGACATAGGCTAGTGCTTTTGCTGTTCGTTCGGCCTACTCATCTTGTTGGCTGACTAAAAAGTAAAATGCGGACAGTTCTTCCAATACACGCCTCGGAATTGGATAAGGACGCGCGCAGTTCTGTCCCCAATGTGTCGGTCTGACATGACGGAGAGCCATGAGAGTGAGAGGTGCTTCGGCATGCAGCCAGGAGAGAAGGGAAATTCGAGGCATTATCAAGTGCTTGTCCAATTGTGAATGAGAGATTGAAGTGCAAAAAACTAAGCAGAGCTTATGCCTATCATGCAACTTTGTTCAAATCATTAGGCGCATCATGCAGCCTTAGAATGTGTTAAAAACCAAAAACATATAGCCCAACATGCAGAACAACTCAAGTTACATAAATAACTCTAAATTAAGCAGATAGGAGGACCTGTGTCTTTGTTAACTGCTCAACACAGAATAGCCGCATGTGCGCACTCCCTCAAATTATTTGGAGGAAATATTCTTCATATTTTATTCAGCTATGTTCAATTGTATTCCTCAAACTATAAATAGTTTATAATGCCATGGAATTCTAAGCAAATCTTGCCTGCTAAACGAACTAGTGTAACCCACAGCCATTTGGCATAGCCTGATCAGGACGAAATACAAGGACAACTCAAGAGTATGCTATTCTATTTTTCTGAAAGTCAACATATTCTTCATATCACGCTTCTTTAGACCCGTCTAAAATAAATAATGGATTTATTGTGATGGTGCAGACTATATTACATGGATTTATTAGACATTCTAAAATGTAGATGTTCCAAAGGTCTGCATCAGTGGCTTGTAGGCTATGCGTGGAAGCCAGGAGATGCTAAATTTGTTCATGTTATTTAATTGGTATGTGTGAATGTGTAATATCACTATAACACCAACTGGGGCATCCAGGGAAAAGAGAAACAGCCTGTCCAAACCGAATTGAAATAACTATTATAGTAGCTTTACACAGCAGGCCTGTGACGAGACATGGAGGCTAGCCATTGTTCAACACCCGTTGAAGGTATGGCTAGCCTCTATTCAGCAAGTTGATTTTTTCAAGAAGTCTAACGCTGAGTACAGGTGTTTCTCTCTGGCTCTAAAAATCACATTTCCCATATTAGTGCTGAGCGATTAACCAACATTTGTATTTATTTTTCGGGGTTATTAAACAACTAATTGGCTGACGTCGGTTAAATTACTAGAATTCCATTTATTTGTATTTTTTGTGATCCCAACGCGCCGTGTCTGTAGAGCGAAATCAAATCATTCAGAAATCAAGTCAAGAACTATGTGAGACGCCGGGCTGAAGGGAGTTGTAGTTTTCATTAAGCAAATATTCAACCTTAAGCACAGAAACAACGATGACCATAATCCATTGCACCGTTTTTTTAAAGCTCATATCAGAGAGGAGGCAAATCTGTCCAAAATAACACAATGCGTTTCTATGGGCTTATTTTGAACCGACACATCATGCCTGCCTTCCCACCTTTGGGACAATGACTACCATTGTTAGGGCATAGACATGGGCATCGCGTCATTAAATACAGATCTCTGTAGAGATCCACTTTTATGCCTGCTATTTTAGGTTAGGGTTACACACAGACCGCATGAGAGGAATGTACAGAACTACAAGAGAGAGAGACAGTTGGTTAAAGTATACCTCATCTACTTTGAAGAAGTAGTCAAATGATTGTCAGACAGCTCTGCAGCATACTAAATGACTAAAAAAGACAGTATGGCGTGGCTGGCTGGCTGACTGCTACTGCCTGAACAGAAATACAATGATTACTTTAAGGATTTAAAAATAATAAAAACTAAGTGATATACACAATTGAAATATTTGATTATTTCATAGTAATTTCTTATTTTTATATTGGTGTCTACCCAATGTGGAACTGATAGACATTGGAATATTTTCAATGTTTTGGCAATTGAATGTTCACTATTTTTGACTTGGAAATCACATTAAAACAGCTATAAAATGATGAAATACATTATGAAATAACGACGTTAACATGTTTAAAAAAATTCGAGAAAATCGAAACAACCTCAAAAAGCACTAATCACTCAGCACCTGCGGAGGTCAGTTTGACATTTTATCCACTAATATTGAGCTGATCCTAGGTCTGGATATCAGGATAACTTCTACCGCCTCCTCCTATCATTCAGCCAGAGGGAATAAGCAGAGACGTCCTGAAACCCTCACCACCACTCTTCCTCCTCCTCCAGAAAATCTGATGAGGGAGCCAGGGAACCACCCTCTACTCTGCCAGGCCAGCATAAAGTAGTGGAGAGTCAGTCATTCAGTCCATCTCAAGTGAACAACCTTAACCCAACTCTTATTCTGGTGTTAGGTTTGTTTTTCTACCCAAAATGTGCCGTGGTAAGCATTTTAGCAGAATCAGACCAAAAATGAGTATTTCTTTCCTTCGTTTATTTTTCTATACTGCTGTGTGGTTTATTAAAAAGAATAAATTGTACGGCCTTATCGTTTCATGGCCCTTTAAATCCCTTGGCGTTAGGAGCCAAGTGGTTCTGTAATGTTCCAATATGCCACCCGGCTGACTCAAAGATAACATCACAGCACCTGATGCCAACACAGCTGGTTGAAACGCTCCCAATAGCAGTTGCTTGTGAAAACAACTTACCCTCCTCCAATCTTATCCTAGATATTGTGTGTTTTGAAGTGTGCCGTTTTAAAAATGTATGTAATTCTGTCCTTGAGCTTTTGTCTATTAATGTTCTGTATCATGTCATTTTCATGTTTTATGTAGACCCCAGGAAGAGTAACTAGTGCTTTCACAACAGCTAATGGGGATCCTAATCAATTACCAAAACACCTAACCTTATTATTCAAGGAAGGGGACGCAAAACTGACCTTCGATCAGTGTCTGGGACAGGGCCAGGAGGGACGGTGGGAGGAGGAAGCCCCACTGGTCTCCAGTGTGGGTCATGTTTATGGACCCTGTATGGAACCCTGTCCCTGCTGCTGTCACCAGAGCCTGACTGATAGTCTGGGAGGCCCGGGAGCCACGGAGCTGTCTGGATTATGTTATCCCAGGCAGTCTACGTTACCCACATCCTTTACATACAGTACAGTGTACTGCTCTGCCCTATAAACACACAGCCCATCCCATCCCAGCACAAGGACAGGGACACCCACAGAGGCCTTCACGTCCTGCCCAGCCACAGGAAAGAAGGGAAGCTGGCCTCTGGAACGTTCCAATGTTTCCTGACTCTTCTATAATAAAAGGATGTCATGTCAGGCTTTTTGGTTAATGATAAAGAAGAATACAGCTGGCTAAGAGGCCTGCTGAGATGGCTTTATCTGATTCGGGTTGGCAGAGAGAGACGGGGAGAATCTTTCAGGCTGTGTTTTCCATTGAAAGTGGAGGGGTAGTAGGTCACTCATAACAATCCCCTTAAATCAACAGCATCACCAGCATCAAATGCATTCAGTGGGGTACAACGTTAAGATGACATTTCTGTTATGTATAGAGCTAATCTGTTCTACACAACACATTTCTATCTGAATGTTCTGTAACGCTCAGTTCTTCTCTGCAACAAGTATAAGCTCTCAGTCAACAGTCAGATATAATAAGACATCGGAAAAAACACCATCGTTCGGGAAATGATAACAGAGCCAGTCATGCAAAAGGGAAGAGGGTTAGCCCAATAGGAGGCGGCCCTGGTGATCTCTATGCCAGCATCTGTGGGGATCTGCCAAGAGGAAGTAGAAAAGGGCTTCGTGGAGAGGAGCTGAGGGCATCTCTTGTTTAATGAAGATTCCTTTCCTTGTCTCGTTCAGTTCATCTGATTCTGCACTGATAAGAAAAAACCGGACTAGTGAAAGCAGATACCTGGCCTATGCTACTAATCTTTCCTTCTTGTGCATTCAGAGGTGTGGCATTGTGTGTGTGCGTGTGTTGGGGTGCGGGGCAGGTGTGAGCCTGCATCCACAAGGGAAATGGATTCGGTGGGGATCTGACATCAGATAAGTTACTCAGTTCCCATCAGATAACTCAGTTCCAAAGAATTGCCAAGTAATTATTGCACAGGCTAAGATGGAAAATAAGGACAAACTAAATAGGCTAAAATACATTAAATACAAAAATATTTTCAGTACTAAAAAAATTTGTGACATGAAACATTCTTAATACCAGTTCTCTTTACTTTTTTGATTTGGAATGGAATTGGCAGAAGAAAAAAGACTCAAATCCCAACCCACACATTCCAAAACCAAAAGCCCATGAACTCAGCTAACATTTCAGTCTTTGTCAGTAAGTTCCACCTGTGGTCAGTTAGTGGGCTGGGGTTGTCAAGTTTTAACTCAGTGACTCACCCAGGACAGGAGGACACTACTCATAGTGATCCCAGTGCCAATGATTCTCCCTCCTCCATTCTCTCACTCCCTCTGCCACTTCCAGTAAGACACATGCCTTGCCGTCACTCTGGGCTTTAAATAGTGCTGACTCCCTGGCATCTGCCATGGAACTGGCAATCCACACACACACCCTCTGGACCGGAGAGGTCCGTGGAATTATTACTGGGGACAAGGTTTACTCTACACTCACTGGGCGGACGTCAATGGAAAAAAAGAGCATGACGCTGACCACTGCATGACGCTCATATTCAGATAAATATGTCTGTAAAAAAAAAATGGCCAAAACACGGAAATTGTCGATAACATCAACTTGGCACACCCTTGGAGCCATATCATGTGATCAGATGAATGACCATGAATCATATAAACTACAGATGAATTCTGACCAAAAACCTTTTAGAGAATGTATAACTGTTTCCTGTCCTCTATACTTGGAATAGAGAGAGAAGGAGAGCGCAGATACACTTGTGCTGTATGGTGGTCGTGCACAACTACCAGGTTCTAGGACTTACTGGAAGGCTGCTGTACGGACAGCCGTTTGTCACATTAATTGTGACTGGCAGACACCAACAGGGACGAGCAGCCCATGAAGCTCAACGTGACACACAGCATTTCCAGCTCCCACTCTCCAAAACCACCAATATGCTTCATAATAACCATATTTCACATATAATATTTATTTTATAATAGCCTATAGGTAGTTTTCAATAAAACATCACAATATAGTGTAGCATGTTCGATTTGCCTGCTGAGGGTCAAGGAGACCCACAGCTTCGCTAAAACTGACAACTGCTTGTTGTTTTCAAAGGATTGTTAAATAAAATGTTAACTATTTGGATGTAATAAACTCAGCAAAAAAATAAACGTCCCTTTTTCAGAACCCTGTCTTTCAAAGATAACTCGTAAAAATTTCTTCACAGATCTTCATTGTAAAGGGTTCAAACACTGTTTCCCATGCTTGTTCAATGAACCATTAACAATTAATGAACATGCGCCTGTGGAACGGTCGTTAAGACACAAACAGCTTACAGACGGTAGGCAATTAAGGTCACAGTTATGAAAACTTTGGACAATAAAAAAAAGAGGCCTTTCTACTGACTCTGAAAAACACCAAAAGAAAGATACCCAGGGTCCCTGCTCATCTGCGTGATCGTGCCTTAGGCATGCTGCAAGGAGGCATGAGGACTGCAGATGTGGCCAGGGCAATAAATTGCAATGTCTGTCCTGCGAGATGCCTAAGACAGCGCCTCGCGGCGGCAGACCACGTGGAACAACACCTGCACAGGATCGGTACATCCAAACATCACACCTGTGGGACAGGTACAGGATGGCAACAACTGCACGATTTACACTAGGAACGCACAATCCCTCCATCAGCGCTCAGACTGTCCACAATAGGCTGAGAGAGGCTGGACTGAGGGCTTGTAGACCTGTGGTAAGGCAGGTCCTCACCAGACATCACCAGCAACAACATCGTCGCTGGACCAGATAGGACTGGCAAAAAGTGTTCACTGATGAGTCGCGGTTTTGTCTCACCAGGGGTGATGGTCGGATTCACATTTATCGTCGAAGGAATGAGCGTTACACCAAGGCCTGTACTCTGGATCGGGATCGATTTGGAGGGCCCGTCATAGTCTGGGGCGGTGTGTCACAGCATCATCGGACTGAGCTTGTCGTCATTGCAGGCAATCTCCTCCCTCGTGTGGTACCCTTCCTGCAGGCTCATCCTGACATGACCCTCCAGCATGACAATGCCACCAGCCATACTGCTTGTTCTGTGCGTGATTTCCTGCAAGACAGGGATGTCAGTGTTCTGTCATGGCCAGCTAGGAGCCCAGATCTCAATCCCATTGAGCACGTCTGAAAACTGCTGGATCGGAGGGTGAGGGCAAGGGCCATTCCCCCCAGAAATGACTGGGAAATTATAGGTGCCTTGGTGGAAGAGTGGGGTAACATCGCACAGTAAGAACTGGCAAATCTGGTGCAGTCCATGAGGAGATTGCACTGCTGTACTTAATGCAGCTGGTGGACACACCAGATACTGACTGTTACTTTTGATTTTGACAACCCCTTTGTTCAGGGACACATTATGCCATTTCTGTTAGTCACATGTCTGTGGAAGTTGTTCAGTTTGTCTCAATTGTTGAATCTTATGTTCATACAAACTTCTACACGTTAAGTTTGCTGAAAATAAACGCAGCTGACAGTGAGAGGATGTTTCTTCTTTCGCTGAGTTTACTATTAGGGCTGAAACCATTTAGTCGACCAAGATTTTTTAGTCGAGCAGTGGCAAATATTTAAGAAATGTTAACTGCACACGAGACACCCGTCTGATTCACGCCTGTCTGAGGGGACTAATCCGTTGCGGAGGCCGCAGGGATGGCACACTAGGATCATTTACAGTTAATTACCATAACTTCTAATCTACAATGTTTGTTTTGTTACGGTAATTTCTGTTAATGCATTCAATATATTATTGTCTTACTGTTGTCATTGTCGGAGTGAAAACACGTTTTTTGCAGAGCACACAACCTAGGCTACACTTGAGGAAAAAGTTCTGGTTTATTTCATGCCATTTAAGAGTTGTCAATTTAAGCTCTCCTGTCAATCTTGAGTAAGGACACGCAAATGTTTATATGATTACTCATAGAACTACGCTACCTGGCCTGGGTGCAAATGTAGGCTTATAAATGTTCCCATTTGGGGATCTGATACTATTTCTGATTGTCTTAACTCACCATCACTGTGGAGCTTCTCAAAGCAATCTTTTCTTTGCCTCAAAAAGCAAGTAAGCGGTCTGTTTTTACACCCATTTAGAATGACCATAGATCTTCAATGTAGCCTATTTGAAAAATATTTCCAGCTCCAGCTCTTTTGATAACTACTCAGCATGAAAGGGGACAAAATGTCAAGCTCTGATCTGGTGGAAATGTAATTAAAAAGGCCTACCTGATTACTTCATATCCCTTGCGCAAATAGCATACAGCTGTATCTGTCTGGACAGAGCTCACTGGCTTGGGAAAATGAGTGCCCATAATTTTTATACAATGTTGAAAGTTTTCTAGCACCAGCTTCAGACCGGATCCAAGATAAGTTGATATGTTTCAAGTTCCTTGCAGGCAGGGCATGCATAGCCAATGTGATTTGTAGAATATTTATTTTGAAATCAGGATATTTTCTATCTTCGGGCTGCAATGTTTTTATTTGTTGGTTTTATGTAGGTTATTTTTATATATTGGCAATGGCAATAGAAGTTACTTTTAGATGTGTATCATTTAGCTAGTTTTGATTAACCACATGACATTGATTTTGAAATATGAAGACCTTATTATAAATTAAATTAAACTGTTCCATGAAAATGTGCATATGAAAATCATAACTGGCAAGCAAATCGGTAGAAATGGTACTCCAAATGGAAAAGGTTGCCAACCGCTGGTGTAGCCTATTGCCGGTAACTTCAGGAACATAATGGCAGAATCTGCTAAGGCCAGCAGCAGGAGGCGGGTCGGGAACAGGTTTTCCCCCTTCTGGTTAGGCTATATTGATCTCTGCCTCACTCTTTAGTCATTTTTGTGTCTTCATTTTTAATTGTAGTGCTTAAAGCATTCGGCAAAGTAGCATACATATAGTTGACATAGGGTGTTTCGAATAAATACGCTTTAAACATTTCCGATCAATCCATTGGTCGAAAGAACAGACGACTGTCGGTCGACAAAGATTTTTTGGGGGGCGGGGACAGCCCTAAATATTATCACCTCTTGAAGAGCATAGTCAGACCTACAAATTTCCGATTATTGCATGTAAAACAATTGCACACATTTAGCCCTACCAGAGTTATTTGAGTGATGTAAAATAAAAGTGAACTACACCTAACAAGGATGAGTGGTTTAGGTTAATTTTCCAACTTTTGTGGGCTCTGCATAAAATGTTTACTTTGCAAGCTACCGGTAGAAACTTTGTACAGTTGGCTAAACAGTGGTAAGTAGACCTGATGTACTTTTTTCTCCAACCAATGTAGGCCTACCAAGCGAAGTTAGCGAACGTGATCCCCTTTCCAACATTGTTTTTAAGAGTGTTTAATTACGATTGCTGCTGACAGACATGATATAGGCTACATTGATTGATGGACCATGTCAAATTGGCTAGAAAGCTAATAACAGATCATGTCAATATGGCTAGTTAACAAGCAAACTTTCAGCGGATAAACTAGGTCTCAAATAGTTTGATTTATATTTATTATGGATCCCCATTAGCTGGGGATTGGGGCGGTAGGTAACCTAGTGGTTAGTGTTGGGCCAGTAACCTAAAGGTTGCTAGATCGAATCCCCGAGCTGACAGAGTAAAAAAATGTTGTTCTGCCGCTGGACAAGGCAGTTAACCCAGTGTTCCTAGGCCGTCATTGTAAATAAGAATTTGTTCTTAACTGACTTCCCTAGTTAAGTAAAGGTTAAATAATGTTTTTTTGTGTTGTTTTTAAAAGCTGCTGCCACAGGGTCTAGACACATTAAGGCACTTCACAAAATAAACAAAAACAAATAAAACAGTACATCATGATTTGCGAGCAGTCTAACGGTCAACTTCACCAGGACGAGGTCTTGCCGATGTCAAGCTCTTTCCAAATGTCTAATCCCTGATGAAGTAAGCAAAATTGTGTTTGTTTAGCTAGCTACATGCCAAATGGATAGGTACCTTCACATATCTCAAATGACATGATCATTGGTGTTTACAGATCAAGAAAAGCATGCAGTTACTAGTTGTATAACTCTGATGATAGAGCCAAATGTGCGCAATTGTTTCGCATGGACTAACCAGAAATGTGTAGTTCTGACAATGCTCAATAGGTGATGATATTAAAACCAAATAGTTATACCATTTGTTTAACAATCCCTTGAAAACGGCATGTAGATGTCAATGGTTTTAGCGGAGCTAGGGGCTTCCTTGCCCCCCAGCAGCCAAATCGAACGTATGACGTTTTATTGAAAATGACATTGACTATAAAGCCGTCCAATGGTCTAAGAGTAACGTGTGAAGAAGCGAATGAGCACCAGAACATATTTCAGCAATTGCTTATTGATAAGAGCAGTGCCTATACATTTCTGAAATGGCAAGACCTGGGCCCTACGCTGCATTTTTTATTTAACAACATGCACGTGTGCGCCTATGTTGAAAAACGTTGGCGCACAAAGAAATTTAGGAGCACAATTAAATATACTTGAGATATTAAAGACAGAATCATAACTTTTTCTAGGCGCAGTGGTGCTCCTATTTAGGCGCATAACCCGAGTTAAATGTGTGCACTGTTGAGCCCTGAACACCTTTAGCAAATCGTCAGCGTCTGATGAAAACCACATCTCTAAAACAGAAAAGATTTAGGGAAAAACAAAAAACTGCCACATATTCACATGAACAAACACACAATTATTAAACCTCAGAAGCTATTTTGAATATCTCTTCTTGGTCCTAGAGTCATGAAATGTTCAGGGCACATTGAAGGGAGTTACTGTTTTCAATACAGGTAAAAAATAAAAAATAAAAAAAAATAATAATAATAAAAAAATAAAAGTTAAAACAAATTGCAAAAATGAAGATTAGGTTTTTAGACAAAATTCAGATGAGGTCAGATGAGGCCATGATGCAAGCTAGGCAGAAAATAGTTGAGTCATAGGTGTACCGAAGATTTATATTTTATCAAGGAGGTGTAAGGAGTAAGAAGCATCCTTTTTAATAACCCATTCAATAAAAGAAATTACAACCACACTGAAAACAGCATAGGTAAATGCACTAGCTAACACCTAACCTACATATTCTCGATCACCTATCCACGACAATCAGTGTCTCAAACATTTGATTAAGAAAAGAAACAATCAAATTAAAACAGTCAGCTAACATATATACACATTTGTGTTAACCCCAGACACCAAGCTCCCTGCTTTACACACTTCAACAAAAATAACAGCAGTACCTTGGGAAGTGGTCGCCCCAACTGTGAATAGAGTTTAGTCCAAAACGGCAGGATAGAAGACATGAGTCCAAAAGCTCTGGGGTGAAATACCACACTCTCCTAATTCACCTTTCCCTTACGACAGATCCTTCCATGTGCTGGAGCAGTGGAAACACCTCACATCTGGAATGTTTCCCAAGAGCAGACGGCCCTACCAGTTCCTTCCAGAACACACAGAAATGGACAACACACACTACAGGTAGGCTCTGGGAAGAAAACAATGCCCTAAAAACATACACTTTCTACTATGGCTGGATTGACAGGTATTTACATAAAGGTTTAGACATATTGATTGTGGTCTATTTCCTCAATGCTCTAAGGTGCTGGGGAGAGAGCAGAGGGGAGGGGGAGGGGAACAGAGGGAGGAGGGGAGGAGCTTTCAGGAAATGATGCTTCTGTTGGTAAGTGACTAGAGTTACTGGCAGTCAAGCCCATTTTACTGTACATGGTGTAACTCAACCGCATTTGTAGTTTAAACAGTCCTGCGCAAATGGGTCCTTGCTAGCGGCTCTCACGCCATTGCATACGGCCATGTTCAATGTCTCGGATCAGTATTTAATGATTATTATATTTAGAGGTTGGCTGGCTAGCAAGTTTATTTTCAGACACTGACTTTTGTCTGCCTGACAGATTAGGCTCTGTTGCAAGGCTGTGCTTGCTGCTAGAAGTGAAAATTATCTGGACTTTTAATGATTGAGATTTGCTGAGATGTCAAACTAATTAAAGAGCTAATGGAATGGGTAGTCACTTATCAGAATTGAGCTACAGTATATGAAATTGTCATTTCAAGCTGTCAAAGCACCGGACACACTGACAGAGACATCTAGCTACATGATTCATAAATACGGGGAAGGATTTGATGTCTCAATCTTTAACTGTTCTGTCCACAGAGACAATCCAAAGACTGACAATGAGTGAGAGTGTATCTGATAGTTATTACTTCAAAATCTTAGGTGTATAGCATAGGTGTAGATGTAATACAGACAAACAGACAAATGCTAGGTCTACTTTAAAAAAATGAAATACATCAAGAGATTACAATGATTTAGACATATGACGGAAGGCCTTTCAACAGCTGATGTCTTCTCTATCTGCCCATCCAGAGACCTGCACAGACACACTCCATCTCCGCTTACGGGAAACAAGGCTATGATATGATTGTCAAAACATCTGGGGGAAATGCTACTGATAGATTTGAATGAATATATATTTTTTTTAAGGCTAGTACTAAAAAGATAGCTACAAAATGAATTTATATATATTTTTAAAAAATCTGGATTCATGCAAAACAAATCACATCCTCCTTCCTGGTAGAGGGACGGTGCATGGCCACTGCCCCCTGCTAACAGGAACAGATGGGGCATCAGGTCTACTGTGGCAACTTGTTGCCCACCTCCACTGGGCTGGTCTACGGGGGGAGACAGACTGAGTGCACCCTCTGGGTGGTGTCATGGGTGAGATTGTGGGAATCCTCTGGTCTGTAAAGGTCACTGAGGCTATTGGGACATTGGCAAGGATGTGTCACTGATGAGCTGCATCTTTCAAGCATTCAGTATCATCTCTCCCCTCTGTGTCACAGCCCAGACAATACAAACACTGTGGCAGGGTGGGCTGCTGCTGTTGTTGAAAACTACTTGTTCAATCTCTGTTGATGAGAGAACTAAATCCGTAAGAGTGTGAAACATTAAAAGCAACATTTCCCAGTTAGTTGTTTGCCTCAACTGGGAGGACTGCCTGTAGCAAACCTTTGTTTGTTTACTGCCTGGTATAAAAGTAGGCCATCCAACAGGCAATTTGTGACACGTGTTAGAAGAGAAATGAAACCGACTTTGCAAAACAAGCCCGGAATAAGACCTGCATCTCATAATTTAACTACTAACTATTAAATCTCCAAGGCATTCTACTGCAACAAAACAAGCAGGGACAATAAACAAGTCATTGAGCTTGATTCAGTTACAATGAAACAGAACACATGGCACCTTTCTCTTGGTACAGAACCTGACATTGTTAAGTCAACGGACATTATCCAAAATCTCTTATTGAGCCATTCCTTTGCAGTCCAGTGCTTAAGAGAGATTTACTACGGAGTTGAACATGCCTTTATTAAAGCCTCTCATATGGTCTCTCCTTGGAGGATATGAGCAGGTGGAGAGGCAGAACGTGCCAGCTCAAACACACCAATGTGACATAACAGAAGATAACCTGACATATGCACCTATACAGAGGTGTGGGACACGCAGGAAGTAGCAAAGAGTATGTGCAATGTGTGTGTGTGTTTTAAAGCGTTGAGTGCTGAATGTGTATAGCCGTGGACGTAGAGCTCTGTTCACTCGTCACTCTAGACTGTGGCTTAGAGGAGAGATGTATGGTTCGTAAAAGTGCTTCCCTACTATTCTTCTTCCAGTAAGCACTAAGCAGGGCAGTATTTTTCATGACATACAGCAAAGCAAATGGTCTGTGCGGAGAGTTCAGACCTCAGAGCTCGTGACCCAGGCCACAAGCCCTCTGACTCGTTCTCTAAAATCGGTGACAACATGCTAGCATCATGCCACAGAAAGTACTCTCTCGAGCAAGAATGCTAGCCATGTGTTTACATGCATTCTGATTTCAGGTAAACACACATGTAGGCGAGCATGAACACACAGAGTGCCACAAACTCTCCACCGCTCCTTACACATCCTCACCTACTAAGTGCAGTACCGTTTTTAAATGATTTATTTTTATTTTTTATGATTTTGTTGGAGGACCAAAAAAAGCAGATGCCGATTTTTTAAATGCATTTGTAATAATGACAATTACAACAAACCTGAATGAACACTTATTTTAACTAAATGTAATACATCAATAAAATCAATTTAGCCTCAAATAAATGAAACATTTTCAATTTGGTTTAAATAATGCAAAAACAAAGTGTTGGAGAAGAAAGTAAAAGTGCAATATGTGCCATGTAAAAAAGCTAATGTTTAAGTTCCTTGCTCAGAACATGAGAACATATGAAAGCTGGTGGTTCCTTTTAACATAAGTCTTCAATATTCCCAGGTGTGTTTTACATTGCAGTTTACAAGTTTTACATTGCAGTTAATATAGTACACTGCTCAAAAAAATAAAGGGAACACTAAAATAACACATCCTAGATCTGAATGAATGAAATCTTCTAATTAAATACTTTTTTCTTGACATAGTTGAATGTGCTGACAAAATCACAAAAATTATCAATGTGAATCAAATGTATCAACCCATGGAGGTCTGGATTTGGAGTCACACTCAAAATTAAAGTGGAAAACCACACTACAGGCTCATCCAACTTTGAATCAATGTCCTTAAAACAAGTCAAAATTAGGCTCAGTAGTGTGTATGGCCTCCACGTGCCTGTATGACCTCCCTACAACACCTGGGCATGCTCCTGATGAGGTGGCGGATGGTCTCCTGAGGGATCTCCTCCCAGACCTGGACTAAAGCATCAGCCAACTCCTGGACAGTCTGTGGTGCAACGTGGTGTTGGTGGATGGAGCGAGACATGATGTCCCAGATGTGCTCAATTGGATTCAGGTCTGGGGAACGGGCGGGCCAGTCCATAGCATCAATGCCTTCCTCTTGCAGGAACTGCTGACACACTCCAGCCACATGAGGTCTAGCATTGTCTTGCATTAGGAGGAACCCAGGGCCAACCGCACTAGCATATGGTCTCACAAGGGGTCTGAGGATCTCATCATCTCGGTACCTAATGACAGTCAGGCTACCTCTGGCGAGCACACGGAGGGCTGTGCGGCCCCCCAAAGAAATGCCACCCCACACCATGACTGACCCACCGCCAAACCGGTCATGCTGGAGGATGTTGCAGGCAGCAGAACGTTCTCCACGTTGTCTCCAGACTCTGTCACGTCTGTCACATGTGCTCAGTGCGAACCTGCTTTCATCTGTGAAGAGCACAGGGCGCCAGTGGCGAATTTGCCAATCTAGGTGTTCTCTGGCAAATGCCAAACGTCCTGCAGGGTGTTGGGCTGTAAGCACAACCCCCACCTGTGGACGTCGGGCCCTCATACCACCCTCATGGAGTCTATTTCTGACCGTTTGAGCAGACACATGCACATTTGTGGCCTGCTGGCAGTCATTTTGCAGGGCTCTGGCAGTGCTCCTCCTGCTCCTCCTTGCACAAAGGCGGAGGTAGCGGTCCTGCTGCTGGGTTGTTGCCCTCCTATGACCTCCTCCACGTCTCCTGGTGTACTGGCCTGTCTCCTGGTAGCGCCTCCATGCTCTGGACACTACATTGAGAGACACAGCAAACCTTCTTGCCACAGCTCACATTGATGTGCCATCATGGATGAGCTGAACTACCTGAGCCACTTGTGTGGGTTGTAGACTCCTTCTCATGCTACCACTAGAGTGAAAGCACCGCCAGCATTCAAAAGTGACCAAAACATCAGCCAGGAAACATAGGAACTGAAAAGTGGTCTGTGATCACCACCTGCAGAACTACTCCTTTATTGGGGGTGTCTTGCTAATTGCCTATAATTTCCACCTGTTGTCTATTCCATTTGCACAACAGCATGTGAAATTTATTGTCAATCAGTGTTGCTTCTTAAGTGGACAGTTTGATTTCACAAAAGTGTGATTGACTTGGAGTTAAACAACATAATGTAAGTGTTCCCTTTATTTTTTTGAGCAGTGTATGTATAGAACTATTTCTCTCTATACCATTTGTATTTCATATACCTTTGATTATCGGATGTTCTTATAGGCACTTTAGTATTGCCAGTGTAACAATATAGCTGGGCTGGAACCAGGAACACAACGACATCAGCCACCCCTCGAAGCAGCGTTACCCATCACTCCAAAAAAGCCATGGCCCTTGCAGAGCAAAGGTAACAACTACTCCAAGTCTCAGATTGAGTGATGTTTGATGTTATAACATAATAACACACAGAAATACGAGTTTTTGGTCGTAAAGAATCAATAATCAGGATAACTTGTTCTGAAACATTACATGGATAAACATGCAAAACATTTGTGCTGTTAACCGTTTACCCAACTGCATATCAAAACACTGTCACCTCACAATACTCAACAACTTCAGATGGTCGAATCCGGAAAAATATAATTCCGAAAACAAAACTTTTATTCTTTCAGTGAAATACAGAACTGTTCCGTATTTTATCTAACGGATGGCATCAATAAGTCTAAATATTGATGTTATATTGCACAACCTTCAAT
The DNA here is from genome assembly GCF_002021735.2 of Oncorhynchus kisutch. Lineage (NCBI taxonomy): Eukaryota > Metazoa > Chordata > Actinopteri > Salmoniformes > Salmonidae > Oncorhynchus > Oncorhynchus kisutch. Next base: position 38,176,626 of record NC_034186.2, on the reverse strand, counting down.
GTTGTCATAATTACGTAAAATTCTGGCAAATTAGTTCGCAATGAACCAGGCGGCCCAAACTGTTGCATATACCCCGACTCTGCGTGCAATGAACGCAAGAGAAGTGACAATTTCACCTGGTTCACCGGATTTGGCTGTCTTTGTTAGGAAGAAATCGTCTTCCCACAGTTCGCAACGAGCCAGGCGGCCCAAACTGCTGCATATACCCTGACTGTTGCAAGAGAAGTGACACAATTTACCTAGTTAAAATAAATTAACTAAATATGCAGGTTTAAAAATATATACTTGTGTATTGATTTTAAGAAAGGCATTGATGTTTATGGTTGGGTACACGTTGGGGCAACGACAGTCCTTTTTCGCGAATGCGCATCGATTACACGCAACGCAGGACACGCTAGATAAACTAGTAATATCAACCACGTTTGCTAGTGATTATGATTCATTTTTTATAAGATCATTTTAATGCTAGCTAGCAACTTACCTTGGCTTCTTACTGCATTCGCGTAACAGGCAGGCTCCTCGTGGAGTGCAATGTAAAGCAGGTGTTAGAGCGTTGGACTAGTTAACTGTAAGGTTGTAAGATTGAATCCCCGAGCTGACAAGGTAAAAATCTGTCGTTCTGCCCCTGAACAAGGAAGTTAACCCACCGTTCCTAGGCCGTCATTGAAAATAAGAATGTGTTCTTTACTGACTTGCCTAGTTAAATAAAACGTGTAAAAAAATATATATATATATTTTTAAAGGCCAAATTGGTGTCCAAAAATACCCATTTCCGAATGTTATGAAAACTTGAACTCAGCCCTAATTAAAATCGGCCATTCCGATTAAAATCGGTCGACCTCTACTACAGAGGCCCAAGGCACTTCCCACATACACACCGCAAGCATACACACTCCTATTACTTCTCCTCTCACAGAGCCAATCAGTTTCTGCCGAGTACCAGAAGGGGCCTCCTTACCAGCCATTTTAATCAGAAAGCACTCAGGGCAGCTGATGTTAGGAGACCAACAATAATTATATTCATGAGCATAATGGAAATGTCTCCATTCTCCATGGTAACCAGGGTCAGGTTCTTGAGTCCAGAGTTCACAGTATAGCCTTCATATGGATAGATAGGCCTAATGAATAAATCAGTGATGCACTCAATGATCATTCATAGATTACATGGTAGAGTAATATTTCTCAGAGACTCAAAATATGGTTCATCTCCATTCCCCAGATGAACATTTAGTGCACAGCAGTGAATTTCTAAACAATAAGGATATCCTGATTGAGCTCTACACCAGAGAACCGTCAAACTAGCCCTATCGGATGCCGTGTCTATTAAAGGCTGCACCTCTCATTGGATTTCACTCGGAGGGGACATTCATAAAATATAATTTATTGAGTAACAGTTGGACCTGCGTAACTTCAGCGCTAGCATACAGTACTCTACCAGCCGGTTGAAGCATAATATAATTGTGTCACTCAGGCAGTTTATCAGGAGCACAATTACAACATCCTCCACACACTATACATAGGCCTAGTGTTACCATGCTGTAATATTGAAAGGAGTGAGTGGCATGGAGGGAGAGTGGGGGAAGGGGCAGAGAGAGATGGTGCTCATGGTTGAGTGTTTCAGGATTACTCATCACCCCGTGACTTACATTTTCTCTGTCTGCCTTGTGCTGAAGCCCCTTTTCACACGCACACATGGATGCAGTGTAGTCAGACTGAACAACCAGCACTTAGACAGCTCCACTGCTTTTTACAAGCCAGGAAGCTACTGGGTCTGTTCAGAGGTGAAGGATTCTTTTGAAACCGTTAAACATCGAGCTCAAACGTAACAACGTAGTCTAGGAGGGCAAGTCTAAAATGTCAAGGATGACAGTCATCTACTGGCCCGGACATTTTTTTAAACGCATTGGGGTCATGCAGGGCCTATAGGTTGGCATGCTTTCTCTATATTCAACCATTAATGTGAAACATGATTAAGTATTAAAAAGCTATGTAATATAATTTAGCAATATACATTATGCTATTATTTAGAACAAAAAAAATTATCTAATTCATTTTTGTTTCTAAAGTACGTCATTTTAAGAACATTTTTGACATCCCAAAATAGGACATTGGCTCTTCAAAACAACTGAGTTCCAAATGAGATAGACCTGGCTATATTAGGCTAGCCAGGATGACTGATAGGTTTCTTTTTGTAGCTTTTTGCCAGTTTTAAACAGTAGCCAGCATATTGCTAGTATGTTCACTATTGAAGGTTTAATTTGTACACCCCCCCCCCCCCCCCCCTAACGCACTAAAATAAATAACCTCCGCAAGTAGATTGATGGGAGCTTCTTTTTGCTATTGACAGCTTAAAATGTGCTGTGTGAAGGCATCAACTCGTACTGATGGAGTGCTCAAGAAGTTGTGACTCGTGGTAGAGTGGTGGGGCTTGAATGAACTGCCAATCATATTGTGTATATGAAATATGACTTTTCCATGTGTAGTCTTCAATGGTAGACTGACAGAGCAGGTAAACGTTTAACTGGAATGCAAAAATGTGCTGAAAAGTTACCAGCCCAACATGGTTTTACTGGCCCTGGGCCAGCGAGTCATCGTTAATGTTGGACCCAGTGACACTGCTTGTCCCCTGGCACTTCAACAAGAACAAAGCAACATGGAGACCTACTAGGGAAATCCCACGAGTCACATGAAATACCACTAGGAATATACATGAAGTAAAATTGTTCTTATATGGCAAAGGCAGGCTGCTATTTTTGTTTTCCTAAAAACCCCATCTTGAATATCATACGGTTATCAAATTGAAATCAAGGGACAGGCTCATTGAGCCTCATTCATGTGTCTCCAAAGCAAAACAGACATTTTGGAGGTAAGGTTATGTCATATGATGCCAGGGCAATAGTCTTCCCCTGGTGTTTCTTGTTATGCATTATTGAGGTTAGGATTGAAGGGTGAGGTGTTTGTCAGAGTGTGAGAGTCTGGTAGTGTGTGTGTGTGTGTGTGTGTGTGTGTGTGTGTGTGTGTGTGTGTGTGTGTGTGTGTGTGTGTACACTACCAAAAATGTGTGGAGATATATATATATATATATATATAGCTGCTCATAGAACATCTCATTTTAAGATCATGGGCATTAGTAAGGAGTTGGTCCCCCCTCTGCTGCTATAACAGCCTCACTCTTCTGGGAAGGCTTTCCACTAGATTTTGTAACATTGCTGCAATGACTTGCCTCCATTCAGCCTAGGACTGGGCAATATGGCCTAAATCCACAACATATCTTGATTTTTAAAAATGTTCTCTAAATAAGCTTTGCTGTACAATTAAAAGGTCAAATAAATTGCATTTAAAACAGTCAGACATACATAATGAATTCAGAGCTTGTGTAATTATACCAAGACTGAATATGCCTTCCATTAGCACTACATTTGTTTAATCAAAAGTTGTACCTGCTTTTTTTGTTGTTGCAATAATCAGACATGGCATTTGTTTTTATAAACATGCCCTTTTTGTAACAAATTTAACCAGAACGATGCACAATCACTGATGTAGCAGGCATTATAGAAAATTTAAACCAGTCTCATAAACAAATCTCTCAAGCACAAGCCCATGTGCTAGTGAGTCGCCAGCTAATATTTATATTTCAAGTTTAGCCAACTTTGATGTAGGTATAATTTCACCAGCTCGGAATTCAGCTAACAAGGTAAAACAGTTGAATTATTATCGTTGAGTGCAACCTTATGTCCGTCTCCAAATGTTTGAACAGCATGCTAGCCTGTCCACTTTGTTCAGATGTTGAAATCAAGTGCCCTGCCTTATTTCTCAGGAAGAGTTGCCAACTCCTTTTATAAATAGTTTAATGCTTATTGCACATTTCTAAAACAGACTAAACAGCTAATATAACAATCACAACAATTCTGCTAGCATTACGTGCTACCGTAATGCGCACGCGACAAACTGCGCATTCATTTTCCAGAATGAATGTTCATCTGTTTAGTAGTGCCTGTTCTGCTCGAAATTTGATGAGTTGAAAGGTTAACTTCTCTATTAAAGTCAAATGTTAATTTGTGTCCATATGACCGAGTCAGTGGGACCAACCCTCAAATGCAAATAGCGAATTGAAACCGTTTGTCAGAGAGGAAGAAGGGCTCTCATCTTTGTTGTGAGTGGTAGGGGCTTGGGAGAAAGAGGCAAAGCGAGAGGTTTCACTCACCCAATGCATTCATTTTGAATCAAAGCCTTCCTGCCTTTAGGACAACGACTCCCAGTATTAGGGATGAGACATGAGCATCCCGACATTATGTGACCGTTTCAGGAAAATAGGCAAATGTCGCAAGACTTCAAAGGAGAGCCATTTAAACTTTTTTTGGCAGAAATGTCTACTGGAACACGTGAACTTTCATGCCATCTGTAAATATGAATAAAATTGTTAAAATTATGAAACAGCAACTAAATATGAACTTCCCACTAGCCATGATTGGCTGAGATAATGAGTGGGCTGGACATGTCGAGAGGGGAGTTCGGATCTGTCTGCCATATAGACGTTTATTTGAGCTGGTCAGTCTGTTGGTAATCCTGTCGAACGCATCTGTTAATGTATTGTGTAGTGGAGCTGCATAAGTGTTGCTCTCCACTTTCTGGAGGATCAAGTTTTGAAATCAGAGTATGATAGCTAAAGAGATGGCGAAAACACCTATCTCCGGATGACATCTTCAAACTAAGGGCAACCGTGGCATGGCATCCATGCTTGACTATGCATGTACGGGTAAGACTCTAGCTAGCTACATTCAGATATTACATGTTTCTAATTTTGACAGAAAGTGGTTTCATTTCAAGCTAAAGTGTACTGTTAGCTAGCTAACGTTAGCTGGCTGGCTCCCTAGTTAGCGTCATGTGTAGAAAGTTATTATTCATATCCCAGAACTGTTTGCTTTTCTAGTTAGAACCTAATGTTAGCTAGCTAATATTGAACCTGGGTGGTTATTCATGGAGGGTAGTAACATGATTTGGCACTATGATAGCTAACGTTAGGTGTGTGATCTTAGACATTTACCTTGCCAGGTTCATTGTTTACCTAGCTAGATAACTTAAGTGTACAATACCTGTTGAATATGGTTGGTGACAGTAAAAGTCGGCAAAAAAGAGTGATGAAATTGTTGCCAGCAGAGCTGGTTAGGCTGTTTTCATGTTAAATCATCAGCCAGAAACGAGATGGGTTGAGCTAAAGCTTAAGAGGGTGTGAACGATGCTGAATGGGTGTAGACAAAAAGCTCTTCACTAGAAACCAAAACATTACAAGGCTATTTTCTCAAAAGTGAGTTTACAAGTTTAATAACTTTTAAAGCAGAATTACTTTCCCATTGTTCCTCAAAAATGCAGTGTATGATACCATTTTGTAGCTGAGGATCTACTTTTATCCAATGTAAAAATTAAAAATCAATCCATTTTTTTCTACATAAGACCAAATCCAGATGGTGAGCCACATGAGGTGTAAATGGGAAGGTGCACAGCAAAAAGGAGGTAACGAGAAAACACCAAAAACACATAAGAACAAACGGAAATAAAATGCGATTAAAAACTGAAAATAAAATAACTTGATTCTGCGATAAAGGCATTTGGAATATAGTGTAAAAACATACATTTGAATGAATTTGATATAGCCCAGGCTTAATTCAGCAAAACAATAGCATTAGTGTGAGGTTGACATTGTAACGTTAAGATTTCCCTTCACTTCATCTTCAACGCACGTTCTAATGAACTCGCACACCGAATCAGCGTATTCGTCAATGTTGTTATCTGACGCAATACGAAACATATCCCAGTCCACGTGATGGAAGCAGTCTTGGAGTGTGGAATCAGCTTGGTCGGACCAGCGTTGGACAGACCTCAGCGTGGGAGCTTCTTGTTTTAGTTTCTGTCTGTAGGCAGGGATCAGCAAAATGGAGTCGTGGTCAGCTTTTCCGAAAGGAGGGCGGGGCAGGGCCTTATATGCATTGCAGAAGTTAGAGTAACAATGATCCAAGGTTTTTTTCAGCCCTGGTTGCGCAATCGATATGCTGATACAATTTATGGAGTATTGTTTTCAGATTAGCCTTGTTAAAATCCCCAGCTACAATGAATGCAGCCTCAGGATGTATGGATTCCAGTTTGCAAAGAGGCAAAAAAGTTCGTTCAGAGCCATCGATGTGTCTGCTTGGGGGGGGGAATATATACGGCTGTGATTATAATCGAAGAGAATTCTCTTGGTAGATAATGCGGTCGACATTTGATTGTGAGGAATTCTAAAATCAGGTGAACAGAAGGATTTGAGTTCTTGTATGTTTCTGTGATCACACCACGTCTCGTTAGCCATAAGGCATACGCCCCCGCCCCTCTTCTTACCAGAAAGATGTTTGTTTCGTTCTGCGCGATGCGTGGAGAAACCCGCTGGCTGCACAGTCTCCGATAGCGTCTCTCCAGTGAGCCATGTTTCCGTGAAGCAAAGAACGTTACAGTCTCTGATGTCCCTCTGGAATGCTACCCTTGCTCGGATTTCATCAACCTTGTTGTCAAGAGACTGGACATTGGCGAGAAGAATGCTAGGGAGTGGTGCACGATGTGCCCGTCTCCGGAGTCTGACCAGAAGACCGCCTCGTTTCCCTCTTTTACGGAGTCGTTTTTTTGGGTCACCGGCTGGGATCCATTCCGTTGTCCTGGTTGAAAGGCAGAACACAGGATCCGCTTCGTCAAAATCATATTCTTAGTCGTACTGATGGTGAGTTGACGCTGATCTTATATTTCAGTAGTTCTTCTCGACTGTATGTAATGAAACCTAAGATGACCTGGGGTACTAATGTAAGAAATAACACGTAAAAAAACTAAAAACTGCATAGTTTCCTAGGAACGCGAAGCGAGGCGGCCATCTCTGTCGGCGCCGGAAGTTCATTCATTCAGGAACCAGTTAAAGCTTGGTCGCAAATGGGTCTTCCAACTGGACAATGACCCAAAGTGGCCATCACAAAAAAAAGTGTGTGTGTGTGTGTGTGTGTGTGTGTGTGTGTGTGTGTGTGTGTGTGTGTGTGTGTGTGTGTGTGTGTGTGTGTGTAGGAAAGTAAAGAAATAAAACAGTAAAAAACATTTGAAAAAAAGAGTAGCAAGGCTATATACAGACACCAGTTAGTCAGGCTGATTGAGGTAGTATGTACATGTAGGTATCGTTAAAGTGACTATGCATATATGATGAACAGAGAGTTGCAGATGCGTAAAAAGAGGGGTTGGCGGGTGGTGGGACACAATGCAGATAGCCAGGTTAGCCAATGTGCGGGAGCACTGGTTGGTCGAGCCAATTGAGGTAGTATGTACATGAATATATAGTTAGTGACTATGCATATATGATAAACAGAGTCGCAGCAGCGTAAAAGAGGGGTTGGAGGGCACACAATGCAAATAGTCTGGGTAACCATTAGGTTACCTGTTCAAGAGTCTTGTGGCTTGGGGGTAAAAACTGTTGAGAAGGGGACAAAGATGGTATTTTTTGGAGAAATGTCCTCTGATGAAACAAAAATAGAACTGTTTGGCCATAATGACCATTGTATGTTTGGAGGATAAAGGGGGAAGCTTGCAAGCCGAAGAACACCATCCCAACCGTGAAGCAAGGGGGTGGCAGCATCATCTTGTGGGGGTGCTTTGCTGCAGGAGGGACTGGTGCACTTCCCAAAATAGATTGCATCATGAGGCAGGAAAATTATGTGGATATATTGAAGCAACATTTCAAGACATCAGTCAGGAAGTTAAAGCTTGGTCGCAAATGGGTCTTCCAATTGGACAATGACCCAAAGCATACTTCCAAAGTTGTGGAAAAATAGCTAAAGGACAACAAAGTCAAAGTATTGGAGTGGCCATCACAAAGCCAAGTTAAACAATTTTAAGGCATTGCTACCAAATACTAATTGAGTGTTTGTAAACTTCTGACCCACTGGGAATGTTATGAAATAAATAAAATCACTAATATTATTCTGACATTTCACATTCTTAAAATAAAAATGGTGATCCTAACTCTAAACAGGGAATATTTACTAGGATTAAATGTCAGGAATTGTGAAAAACTGAGTTTAAATGTATTTGGATAAGATGTATGTAAACTTCCGACTTCAACTGTATGTATGTATGCATGCATCTACGTACACTACTGTTCCAAATTTTGGGGTCACTTAGAAATGTCCTTGTTTTGGAAAGAAAATTTAAAAAAATGTCCATTAAAGTAACATCAAATTGATCAGAATTACAGTGTAGACATTGTTAATGTTGCGAATGACTATTGTAGCTGGAAACTGCTGATTTATAATGGAATATCTACATAGGCGTACAGAGGACCATTATCAGCAACCATCACCAGCAACCATCACCCCTGTTCCAATAGCACATTGTGTTAGCTAATTCAAATTTATTATTTTAAAAGTGCTAATTGATCATTAGAAAACCCTTTTGCAATTATGTTAGCAGAGTTGAAAACTGTTTTACTGAAGCAATAAATCTGGCCATCTTTAGACTAGTTGAGGTTCTGGAGATTCAGCATTTGTGGGTTCGATTACAGGCTCAAAATGGCCAGAAACAAGGCGCTTTCTTCTGGAACTCGTTAGGCTATTCTATGTGAGATATTGCCAAGAACCTGAAGATCTCTTACAAGGCGGTGTACTACTCCCTTCACATAACAGCGCAAACTGGCTCTAACCAGAATAAAAGAGAAGTGGGAGGGCCTGGAACACAACTAAGCAAGAGGACAATTACATTAGTGTCTAGTTTGAGAACTGGCAGCTTCATTAAATTAAAATCCTCAACTGGCAGCTTCATTAAATAGTACCCTCATTAAATAGTATTGGCAGATTGGTCAAAAAATAAATAAAAGTAGACATTGAATATCCCTTTGAGCATGGTGAAATTATCAATTACACTTCGGATGCCATATCAATGCACCCAGTTACTACAACAATACAGACGCCTTCCTAACTCAATTGCCAAAAAGGAAGAACACCGCTCAGGGATTTCACCATGAGGTCAATGGAGACTTAAAAAAAACAGTTTAATGGCTGTGATAGGATAAAACTGAGGATGGATCAACAACGTTGTAGTTACTCAACGATGCTAACCTAATTGAGAGTGAAAAGGACGCACTGTACAGAATAAAAATATTCCAAAACATGCATCCTGTTCGCAACAAGGCACTAAAGTAACACTCCTAAAAAATTGGCAAAGCAATTCACTTTTTCCCCTGAATACAAAGTGTTACGTTTGGGGGAAATTTAATCCATCACGAGTATCATTCTCCATATTTTGAAGCATAGTGCTTGTAATCGGACTGGGGAGTTGGTCAAGATAAAAAAAGAAATGGCATGGAGGTAAGCACAGGCAAAATACTAGAGGAAAACCTGGTTCAGTCTGCTTTCCACCAGACACTGGGAGATTAATTTGTTTTGTAGCAGGACAATAATCTAAGACAAAAGGCCAAATCTACACTGGAGTTGCTTACCAAGAATACAGTGAACATTCCAGTTTTGACTTATGATCTATGGCAAGACCTGAAAATGGTTGTATAGCAATGATTAACAACCAATTTGACAGAGCTTGAAGAATTTTGAAAAGAATAGGCACATTTCGGAAAGCTTTTAACTTACCCAGAAAGGCGTCTACAAAGTATAGACACAGGAGTGTGAATACTTAAGTATATCAGATATTTCTGTACTTCATTTTCAATACATTTGCTAACATTTTTAAAACATGTTTTCACTTTGTCATTATGGGGTATTTTGCGTATATGGGTGAGAAAAAACATCTATAAAATACATTTTGAATTCAGGCTGTAACCAAATGTGTAATAAGTCAAAGGATATGAATACTTTCTGAAGGGTATATGAGTAAGGAGTTTGGTACAGCCTGTGCAGCACCCGTCTACACCACACAGCTGGGCAGTACCAGGGAGCTGCAGGGCCTTCACTCCGAGGCCTTTGTGTGCACTTGGCAGGTGGCACACTGGGGTCAGAGGCTCTTCATTAAGTACATAGGCCCAGCCCAGCCGCTGTTAAACCGCCATTACTTTGATACAGGACAGGACGGACGTAAGCAGCATAGTGACTGGCTCTTTAGTAACACATCACTGCTCTCCTATACCACACACAGCTACTGGCGCTCTACGAGGAGATTCCCCAACATTCAACCCCATACAAATAAGCCAAGATGAGACGAAGTCACTCGCCTGTGTTGTTAGGGCTTCAGTCAGCTGAGGGGAGAGATTACTTTTCCATATGGGAATTAAGAACTGCCTGGCCTGACAAAGTGTGCATAATTGGAAAATGCAAATGAAGAGGTTACAGCCTAGTAAGGATGCTAAATATAAAACGGAGGGGGGGGGGGGGGGGGTCTCTTACTCTGTCATTTACACATTTCTAAGTCAGAATAAGCCTGTCCCGAATGTCTCCAGGGTGATTGATGGTGCATAACCTCCGCAAGAAAATATGAGGAAAGCAAGAGATTAAATTCCTCCATGCAAAAACTCCACCAAAAAACACCACGCTTTTAAGTGTTCCTCAAAAGTGCAATGAGAGCCGCCATATTCCTCAGTGTGACAGAATAGAACCCGGTGGCCAACAACCAACGCCCTGTTAAATTACAGCGGCTTATTAATAACAGGCCTTCACAGGAAAAGGAGCAGGTAGCTTCTTAAAACTGTCTAGACAGTGTCAGACGCAACGTTTAATCACAGTTTCTGCAGGCAGGAATAACCGACCGTGCAACATTTAAGGTAGGATGAAAGGAGTAAGTGGAAGCCGCAGCTCCTCCCTTTCAGAGAGTGACAGCAAGGCAGAAAGAGAGAGAGACCGAGGTGAAAGATAAGACTGCTCAAACAAGATAGAGAGAAGGATAGAGTGTGATATAGAGAGGTCTTACCTGAGGGAAGCCTCCGTTTCTGGGGAGGTTGAGGCAGGGGAAATCGTCATGGAACCCAGAATGGCTGAACATGTCGATGTGCATATCCGGCATGGTGTCATTCAAGTGGTATTGCCTGAAAAGGGTCAGAGGTAAGGCAGCTTATTTAGATGTACTGGGAAGGGGAGAGCAGAGGGAACTAGCTAGTCATTAAATGGGTGGGAACTTGTGCTTTTCTCTGTATGGCCAAAGGGGTCTGGTTTTTATTTATACAAAGGAAACGAGGTCACAGGGTGATGGAAAACAACAGTCTCAAACTAGCCTAACAAAGACATAACTAAGAGCAATGATGGTTGGAGGATAAAGAAATAAAGTCAACAAAGAACACATGAACCCCGCAAACTGTGGAGTCATAACACAAGCGATAATTATCTTACTACGCATTAATAACTGATCTTGTGATGTTCTATCAGCAGTTTACACACCATAACACCTAAATTGTATTACTTCAAGTGAACACTAAAGCCTTTGGCCTGCCTCACAGCTGAACCACTAGAACGGAGAGTGAGTCACGCCTGACGCTGCCACAGAGCACAACAAGGACTGTGACAATACCAGTATCGCAATATTTCTTCCATGACAAAAATGTAAACAAAAAGCAGGCTAAACTCTTTGGTCCTTGAAAAACCTGCAGTATGTAAAATATTTTGCGATATAGCTTGGAAAATAACTAAATGCAACTCTGGATGACAACATGTTTGCTTCAACATTAGGGCTGTTTTCCTAAAGAAGTTAAATCCATTAGTTTCCTTGCCACAATACAAACGAGTATCACAATAGTGGTATCATCAAGACCCTAATAACAACCAACTATGAAGGTAAAAAAAATCAGAGGGGGGCGCGAGAGGGATAGAGAGAAAGAACCTACCAGTCATCGGGTTCCATGATCCACGGAGGCCACGCTGACTGTACACTGACCATACTGCCTTCCTCCAGAGTAAGACTCGCACAGAAACCCACAGGCATCAACACAAACACACTGGAGCTGTACCGCGTCGACTTGCAACACACACACCAACAGAAAGACACTGGAGTGGCACACAGCTGTGTCGAGTCACAGCTCTCTGAGCTCAGGGCTTCATGTGACTCCCCTCTGCACTTCAGGGAACGGAGAGGCACTCCACTCTTTCACTCGCTCTTCCGGGAATCACAACCGAGTTCAGTGGAAAAACACCCACTGACGGCTTTCTCAGGAACCTCTGCTGCCTGTGATATTTTCACTTTCTCACTGAGTCAGAGCAGGCAGGGCAAGACGGTGCCCAAATGCACAGAAAGAAAGTAAAAGTAACGACCGCACAGCTCCCAGGCTCAAATCCTGTGAGAGCTGATCTCTACATGAGGGATTGAAGGATGAAACTGTCCTCCAACACAGGACACAGATCAGCTGGAGGATAATTGAGGTTGTTATTTAAAGAACGGGCTCACATAGGAATGGAGATAAGCCACGGGGAGAGCTGCTGGTGGTTTTGTATAGCCAGAGCAAAGTTTGGTGTGAGGCTTTTTTAACAAGGAGATTCGGGGATTTGATCTGCACACAATAATCAGTGTGGTAAATCCCTAAAAAGTATTGCAGATTTCCTAGGATCAGAATTAAGGGTTTCCTGATCAGTGTGGATAAAAAAAAAAACACCTGTACAGAAGGTGTTTATTAACGTGTTTATCTATTCTGAGGGGTCACCATCAGCCACCTAGCAAGGGTAACAGTGCAGCATCCTAAAGCTTCAAATAAAAAGTGGAAATCCTGAGCCTAACCCTGTAGCCTCTCCTGATATGACAGTATGATTGCTGCCTTGGCAGAATGGGTCAGTACTAGCAGCATTCCAATAACACAAAGCCAGTCGGCCCCGTGCCACAGTGCCTCACTGACTGCAAGCCTTTCCCGGAATATTTGCAATCCAGTTATGCAGCATCAAAAATCCATTTCTAATCGCTTATATTTCTGTAACTAAAAGGCTATTTTATTTAATCTATTGGACTGGTTCAAGCTGGTGTTACACAATCTAGTGTATGTAGGGCAGGCAGGTCAAACAGAAAGTAACCTGTCACTAATCACCTCTCACTTGATGCATAACTGTTATTGCAGTCTGGGGAGAGAAAGCCAGTTAAGGTGACCGAGCTTATAACTTTGGTCAGGACAGTAGGACATGATAAACTAAAGTGTAATGCAATAACATTCAGAGAGAGCTCAAACATGTATTGCTAGTCTAGAATAACAGGCTAGTTCGGACAACTATTGAATAAAAAGAACCGGATGGAGCGTGTGTTTGATCATCAAACAGCAGGGAAATCAGCTCTAGGCAAATTCCCATTCCCAAGAACTTATAAAGAATACAAGCACAAAGGAAGGGCACTATTAGGGTTGCACATTTGGGGGAATATTCAGAGGTGGGAATTCCATGGGAAAATATGCAAATTAATATTAATACAATTTAAATGTAGATATTTTTGCATTGATATATTTACCATATATGGAGACAAACAGAAACCTTATATGCAGACAATTGCAAATTATTAAATCCTTCCAATACAAAAAAAACTATTTAGTTACGAATTGAACTTTAACCTGTTGCTCCTACCCCCTCCTTTTTCGAACATTCTGTTAAAAATCGCGCAACATTTCAGCGCCCTGCTACTCATGCCAGGAATATAGTATATGCATATGATTAGTATGTGTATAGAAAACACTCTGACGTTTCTAAAACTGGTTAAATCACCGCTGTGACTTGAACAGAGCGTGTGTTTCAGCGAAAAGCGCAAGAAAATCTGGTCACTGAAAACTTTAAAAAGTATCAATCCGCCACTTCCATTGTTTGTTAAATGGAAACCATATTACTTATGGCTTAGGTTGCAATTCCTACAGCTTCCACACGATGTCGCCAGTCTCGTCATTTCCGGGCTGTTTATTTCTTGGGCAAACCAACCTGGGAGATCACTTTCCATCCGGTCTCCGACTGGAAGGTTTGGAAGAGAGATTTTTGGAAGATGATTTGAAATCGTGGAGCTATTGAATACACATCGCCCCGTGATCATTTTGATAGATTATTAACGTTTACTGATATCTAAAGTTGGATTAGAAAAGTATTTCGAAGTGTTTTGTGAAAGTTTATTGTCGACTTTTTTAATTTTTAAAAATGACGTAGCGTTTTCAAACTGTGTTTTTTTCTGAATCACACAGTTTCCATAGATGGCTATTTTAGATATATATGGACCGATTTAATCGAAAAAAAGACCCAATAGTGATGTTTATGGGGCATATAGGAGTGCCAACAAAGAAGATTTTCAAAGGTAATGAAAGTTTTATATTTTATTTATGCTATTTGGGTAGCGCCGGCTACGCGAAATCTTTTGTTTATGTAGCATTCAGGTATTTTGTGGTGTTGCATGCTCTCTTATAATAGCTTCTCATGCTTTCGCCGAAAAGCATTTTAATAATCTGACTTGTTGGCTAGATTCACAACGAGTGTAGCTTTAATTCAATACCCTGCATGTGTATTTTAATGAACGTTTGAGTTTTAACGAGTGCTATTAGCATGTAGCGTAGCGCATTTGCATTTCCAGATGTCTAGTTGGGACGTATGTCTCAAGTAGGAGCATGAGGTTAAATTAGTTGACTCTTCACATGGGATGATTTCACTGAACAACAAAAGGGAAAATTGAATGCTCTATCGCATCTCCCAAAAAACGTTTTCAACATACATCTGTAAAATGATAGTCTAGAAACTAAAGCTTTGGTTGTCTCCTCTCAGGCGTCCATGTCTTCTCCCTAGACCTCCTCAATGTCCACCTCTAACATCAGTGTGAGACCTCATCTTCGCTGTCACTTTCCAACCTTGAGGATGGCTCGTTATCAGGCTCAAAAAGCCTCAAATTTGCCTGGATGGCCACCAATTTTTCAACTCTTGTATTGGCCAGCCTGTTGCGTGCTTTGGTGTGTGTTCCCAGACAAGGACCGGTTGCGCTCTGAGGCGGCTGATGTTGGTGGGAGTTGGAGGATGACGGAGGCAACAGGGGAAAAAGCCTTGGATCCACAAAGTCCCTTCCACCAGGTGGCTGATGAGATATGTTTGGAACGACTGCCATATTACATGTCCATCCCAAAGCCCTTGCTTGCTTGGAAGTGTACTTCCCCAGACTGCCAAGAACCTTGCCGTCATTCAGGCCAAGGTGGAACTGCTTGGAGCAACGGTGACGTGGGCAGGGCAGTATGGATTTCTTCCCTTACATCTGCAAGCAGAGTCTGAACATCAGACAGGATGGCATTGTCTCCCTCAATCCGTGCAATGGCTACTGCTATTGGTTTCAGGAGTTTCAGGTTGATTACCACTCCCAAAATACATCATCCAGGAGGATCCTCTCGATGAGGCGATCTATATCGGCAGACTGTGATATGCCATTTCATGGAGAGACTCCATCTCCTCCGGGAGACTGTCAAACATGACAACACCACCCCAACGGGTGTTTCTGGGCAGCTTCAATGTGGTGCTCTTATGCTTCCATCTTTGTTTGGTGAGGTAGATTGTGGCTATAACTTGATGACCCTTCACATACCTAACAATTTCCTTGGCTCTTTTGTAGAGTATATCCATTGTTTTCAGTGCCATGATGTCCTTGAGGAGCAGATTCAATGCATGAGCAGCACAGCCAATGGGTGTGCTGTGAGGGTAGGACTCCTCCACTTTAGACCACGCAGTCTTCATGTTCGCAGCATTGTCTGTCACCAGGGCAAATACCTTCAGTGGTCCAAGGTCATTGATGACTGCCTTCAGCTCATCTGCAATGTAGAGACCGGTGTGTCTGTTGTCCCCGGTGTCTGTGCTCTTGTAGAATACTGGTTGAGGGGTGGAGATGTAGTTAATTATTCCTTGCCCACGAACATTCAACCACCCATCAGAGATGATTGCAATACAGCCTGCTTTCTCTAGGATTTGCTTGACCTTCACTTGAATGTTGAACTCCGCATCCAGTAAATTAGTAGATAAATCATGTCTGGTTGGAGGGGTGTATGCTGGAAAAAGAACATTCAGAAATCTCTTCCAATACACATTGCCTGTGAGCATCAGAGGTGAACCAGTTGCATACACACCTCGAGCAAGACATTCATCAGCATGTCTCTGACTACGTTCCTCCATTGAATAAAAAAAAAACTGATTCCAGGAGGACCATGAGCTGTTGCTATTGATAAGGTGTCCGATTCATAATTTGACTTTTATCAGAGGTTGCTTGGTGTGGGCGCTAAGGAAACTTTATGCACTTGGCCAGATGATTCTGCATCTTTGTTGCATTCTTCACATATGATTTGGCACAGTATTTGCAAAGGTACACAGCTTTTCCTTCTACAGTAGCTGCAGTGAAATGTCTCCACACATCAGATAGCGCCCGTAGCATTTTCCTGTAAAGATTCAAACTAAAATTAGTATAAAAAAAACGAATATGATTCCATGTACAGATAAATAGTGAAGCAGTTAGATTATCTTCTTGGATATAGGGGGTGCTCTTTTAATTTATGGATAAAAAAACGTGCCCGTTTTAAGTGCAATATTTTGTCACGAAAAGATGCTCGACTATGCATATAATTGACAGCTTTGGAAAGAAACTGCAAAGATATTGCAAAGATATTATCTGTGAGTGCCACAGAACTCATGCTACAGGCGAAACCAAGATGAAACTTCAAACAGGAAATGAGCTGAATTTTTGAGGCTCTGTTTTCCATTGTCTCCTTATATGGCTGTGAATGCGCAAGGAATGAGCCTGCCCTTTCTGTCATTTCTCCAAGGTGTCTGCAGCATTGTGACGTATTTGTAGGCATATCATTGGAAGATTGGCCATAAGAGACTACATTTACCAGGGGTCCGCCCGGTGTCCTTTGTCTAAATTGGTGCGTAATCTACAAGCTGCACGCAGTCATCCAGTGATTGAGAGGAGAGAGGAGGCTTCCACGAACGATATATCATGAAGAGATATGTGAAAAAACACCTTGAGGATTGATTCTAAACAACGTTTACCATGTTTCAGTCGATATTATGGACCAGGGCAAATACCTGAATACCTGAATATGTTCTTAACTGACTTGCCTGGTTAAATAAAGGTTAAAAAAAAATATATAAAAAAAAATAATAAAAAAAAGAGTTAATTTGGAAAAAAGTTCTGCGTTTTGATGACTGAATTTGGTTTTTTTGGGTAGCCAAACGTGACACACCAAACGGAGCGATTTCTCCTAAACAAATAATCTTTCAGGAAAAACTGAGCATTTTCTATCTAACTGAGAGTCTCCTCATTGAAAACATCCGAAGTTCTTCAAAGGTAAATGATTTATTTGAATGCTTTTCTGGTTTTTGTGAAAATGTTGCCTGCTGATGCTAATGCTAAATGCTACGCTAGCTGTTACACAAATGCTTGTTTTGCTATGGTTGAGAAGCATATTTTGAAAATCTGAGATGACAGTGTTGTTAACAAAAGGCTAAGCTTGAGAGCTAGCATATTAATTTAATTTGCGATTTTCATGAATAGTTAACGTTGCGTTATGGTAATGAGCTTGAGGCTGTATTCACGATCCCGGATCCGGGATGGCTAGAATCAGGAGGTTAAACAACTCCTGTAAGATACATGTTTTAAAATGAAACAGGTCTGGAAACAGGTGAATCAACACTAAGCAGGCTCAAACAAGCTAAAGCTCACATGGTAGCAAAAACTAACTAGAATAAGTTGTTAATAAGTTAGAAATGATTTAAACACACTTTGCTGTAGGCTACTATTTACTATTTAACAAAAAATCATGTATGTCATAAAATATATTCACCCCACCCAGTACTGTAATCAAAACTTACCAGAAAGCATGTAGTCCTTGGCTCAGACAGTGTAGTAGTGTGGGCTCAATAGCATCTCATTTGTGTGCAAGATCTTGAGAATCAGCTGTACATGTGATAGAAGAATGCACTGTGCATGCAGAGGGTTGCAATTCCATTGAATTGGGGATAGTTTAACCAAAACACCTAGTGTATCCTACAAAAAAGGTTCACTGTTATAAGGTAACTAAGCAAAATTCACCGGAAAGTTTCCGACCCTTTGCAACACTAGGCACTATAAAACACGTGTGTGTGTGTTTGTGTGTTGCTACATCAGGACCTTTCATTTAGACTTCCAGACAAACCTGCCCTTCATTTACCACCAAACTACCAGATAGCCACAAAGTGTCCTGATCCTATGTCAGATTACCAGGCCGTGACAATCTAAATCTATCCATTCAGCATCTCAATAACGTCCACAAATATTCAAAGAATTTCCTCCATCCAAGACGGAGTCAGTGTGTGTTTTTGGTTCTACAACCCATGTGGGAACCATTAGTCCTCACAAGGATAGCAAAACAATGAAAATTAGGACAAGTGGGGACATTTCACTGGTCACCACAAGGAAATACTATTTTAGGCTTAGGGATTAGGTTCAGGGGTCAAATTTAGGATTGTTAAAGCAGGCAGGCCCGTTGCCCTAGTTAGTAGATTTAGCTAGCAACCTCCATGGAAATTCGCTATTACTTGTAATAATTTTGTTAGCACTCTGATAATAGACACAATGGGCTTGTTTTTTTTTGCACCCACTTGTGTACTTAGCCAGTAATACCGTAAATCCCAGGATGAGAGGAGGACAGTATGAAAATGGATGCTGCTCAACCCTATTTTGTATTGTTATTGCGCTGTTGGAGCTAGAAACATTACTATTTCGCTTGCACCTGCAATTGCAACTGCAAAATATGTGTACGTGTCGAATAAGATTTGATTTTGACTACGTTTGGGCTGTATACCGTATCCCGGGGTTTTGGGAGAAAGTCACGGAATGGTAGTTCACCATTTTTTCTAATACATTTTAGTATTTGTAGCTACTTTTTAAATACCTGTAGTCAATATGTTAGGAATTGTAACATTGCGTTCTTCATTTCACCGGTCACGTTATTATGAAGCTTACGGCAGTCCCCAGTCACGGTGTCTGTTTACAACCACACAATGACGAGAGACCGGAACCTTGTGAGTCACTCACTATTGTGACGCATGGCGCCAGGTGATCTAGTTATTAGGGATGCACCGATATTACATTTGACCGATATTCAATATTTTTCTTGCCAAAAATAGTTACCAATTTTTAAGATTTTAGCAGCTTTTTAAGCATTCTAGTGCAGTTAAATAGTTGAAACGCGCACACACACTGACCCAAAATGTACTTTATTGGCATTTAAGATTGTCCCCCTTACCATTAAATCTAAACATATTTCTTTCACTTACTTGCTGTGCTGTTTCATTTGTTCAGTCTCAACCAGGAATTCATCATACATGTCATGCAGTGAAGTTTCAGCTCTGTCTGTCTGTGGCCTCTCTTCCTCGGTGCACACGGTCACTGTGTCCGTTTCCTTCTTGTCCAGCTGTGTAAACCCTGTTTCTTGTCTGCATCGAAGTAGCAGTCCATGTACCTAGCATCGAGTATGGTGGTGACACAGTATAGGACTCAGAGAATGTCACCGCATCGCTTGTTCACAGCATATAGTAGAGTACTTTTTATAGTAGAGTTTATAGTAGAGTACTTTTCCAAGTTAACCCGACGGTCTGCTGGCATTTTTGTTGAGCAGGGTATCATGTCTGCTGCAGACACAGTTGATGAGATTATTTCTCGAGTCAGTTATTCGGATGGAGCTAGGGGTGTGTTCCTGTTTCTTTCAAACGTATTCTCAAATGCCATTGAAATGGCAGCAGCGGTATGAGAACCAGCACATTCTTGAGCATGCAATACAGCTTTCCTCAGTATGAAATCCTTGTCGACCCATTGTGCTGTCAGACTCATAATGCTCATGGGGCTGACATCGCTGGTTCCGATGTCAGTCGTGAAGCTAATAGCGGTGACGCCCATAGCAAGTAGCTCAGGGATGTCAGTTTCAACAGTACTGTGTCACTCTGAAGGGCAACATCTGAAAAATAGGGCCTACTTGGTAGTGTGTATCGGCGCTCGACCAGTCTGCGAAAGCCAACATCATCCACAACGGAGCACGGATGATTGTCAAGGGCAATGAATTCCATTATCTTGGTGTTAATGGATTTCGCCTTTGTGTTGTCTCGCTGAAATTTTCTTACTCTTTCAAATGGCTGCTCGACTTCTTGACTGCTAGATCCACACAGCAGACATTGTGGGCTAGGTTAGGAATGCTGTGTTGCACGTGTAGCACTATTTTTCGTGGTGTCATCTACCTACGTTATATAGGTATACACGTCAGCTTTGACATCGGTTTTGCACAGTAACTAAAATGGAGTTGCTTCCACACAGTTGATTTGAGTCCTTTGGGACAGCGGGAGAGTCTTGGTTGAATTATTCTCAGCCTCCCCCTCACATTTCTGTTCAGAGCAATTCACGTATGTGAATGGGTCGGTCTTAGCATTCTGTTAACTTGCCACATGCACACCTTTTTGTTTAATCCTTGTGGTGATCAAACAATTGATTCCTATAAAAAAAATACCCTTTAAAACTTCTTAGGGATAGCCCGCTTTTTTCCAATTTTCACCTAAAATGACATACCAAAATCTACCTGCCTGTAGCTCAAGCCCTGAAGCAAGGATATCCATATTATTGGTACCACTTGAAAGGAAACACTTTGAAGTATGTGGAAATGTGAATTGAATGTAGGAGAATAACACAATAGATCTGGTAGAAGAAAATACAAAGGAAAAAACAAATCTTTGAAATGCAACAGAAAGGTCCCACATCACTCTGGTTGAAATTCCGATGGTGTCCACAAGATGGCAGCAGTGTATGTGCAAAGTTTCAGCAAACTACATGTACCTGGGTGACTTCACACAATGTCATTTGGGAAAATCGTGAAAGAGTTTCACATGACCCTTTTCTGCAAAAATACCGTCAAATCTGTATACTTGGACTTTGATTTAGTTTTCCAGTATTAGTAGCCATATTCTAAGTTCAACATCTGCAAACAAAAAAGTTTACATAACTTCATAACTCTCCATATTCGTATCATTTTTGTCCAAACGAAAAATACTTGTCACACAATGTTAGCAGGTGCATTTTGCGACAGATACAGGGTTTCCCGTAAAGCCCCGATTTACAGATACTCCCGTAAAGCCCAGCTCATTGACCATCTAGCTAGCTTTGTTTGACCCCGATTGGTGCTTATTTGACAAAGTTATGTTCGATCAAGTGAAGACCGCCCGCGTCCTCCCGTACTCCCGGTTCATTCACGACTGTGACGGTGGTGGTCCTGGTAGCTGACGATGATGAGAGCCTATAGGGAGAAGGTCAGTGACCTGGCAGTGAGGTGCCCGGACAACCACCTCTCCCTCAACGTCAGCAAGACAAAAAGAGCTGATCGTGGACTACAGGAAACTGGGCTGAGCACACCCCCATCCACATCTTGGCCACAGAGCAATCTGGGATGATGTAAAGCTAATTGTGTTTGGAGTGAATAGTGGAGCGAGTAGTTAAACTCATGTGAGCTATTCTATTACATATTTTATTTGAGTGTATTGACCGATGGCCTGTACAGGTCCAGACTGATGCACTCATCTTTTTGTATGCTCCCCCCCCCCCCCGCCTTACTGGACTTTTTAAACGTTAAGCTAGTGCTTCTAGCTGTGGCTAGCCTGCTTTGTTTTTGGCAATATGCCAACCGTCGGCTATCCAATGGATATCAACAGCAACCATTGACTGTCCAATGCTACCACTGAAATGTTCACTAACCAGAGGGACAGAGTAGAAGTCAGAACAGTGTTATGTCTGTAAAAAGTGCCTTTGGTCTGACTGGCTGATTTAAGATATCGGGCGGCTGCAGGACGTTCGCCGGTGAGCTGAAGCAGAGCCTCAATGAGTTCATCAATGTAGCTAAAGCCCAGGCTAAAGATATTTAGAAGCTGAACATCTCTCGCCAAGGGTGGTGGAGAGTTGTGCGATGTCGCTCTCCCTCACTTCTTGAAGCAGGTGGCTTGTTCAACTTGAGACTGGGCAGAGGTGGTTAGGTGAAAGGGCCCAAAGGTGCTGCAACCGGGCAGTCCATTCCTGCCTTGGAGGATCCACTCTGCCTGGCAAACAACTTTGCACCACTAGAAGTTGACTGTCCACCCCCCAGGAATCCGCTCTGGTCCTAGAGACCCCGATGCCAGGCAAGTGATATCCAACATTAAACAACAGGGCGACAAGTCCCTTTACTCATGTCCACTCATCTAGCCCGCCTTCAGCTGGCAGCTAAAACTGAGTGCTAACATTGAAAAGGTAGTTAAAAAAGTGATGGGATATCAGTCCTTGCCCCGAAACAGGTAACCCTCATTGAGACTTGTACTAATGAACATCCTCCTTCGAGACATAGACCAAATGGCACAGTTCTAAGCAATTTTGTATGTATACCATTTCAAGCAAACCCCGCGGCTATTTCATATAGAGGCTTACCTACTGATCATAGCACGTTTGTGTTCGAGACTCCCTCTGATCTGAAATCCCACAGCTGGGACCTTGGACTTATTCGTGTAAATGTCAGAAGTTAGATTTTTTGAAAATTGATCTTACTGTAATTCAGGCTTCTCAAACTAACATGGACATTTAGATAATTACTGAGACTTGGTTAAATGTGCTAGACTGATGTGTCTCTGAATGGATATAATGTTTATAGGTCTGACAAAGGTGGGGGTGTTGCCATATTCATAAAGAACAACTTGAATGTTGCTGTGTGTATTACCACCTCTGTCCCCAATGCACAATTGATGTTAGTGGGAGTTTATTACCGTCCCTCAGCCTTCCCAATTGCTCTTAACAAATTGTCTGACTTGTTGTTTAAATATGCAAAATATGAATTATTAATATTTGGTGATCTTAACTTGGATTGGTTGATGCCAGTATCAGATAGTACAAATATATTTGTCTGATCCAAATTTAACTCAACCAACCCACCCCAAGTTAAAACACCATTAAAAACGTACTCTTTTGGATATCCTGACAAACACCCCTCATAAGTATAAAGCATATGGAATCTTTGCTAACGAGCTCAGTGGCCATTATCTCATTGCCTATACTAGAGATACTAAGCTACCTAAATTGTGTCCACGCATTATTACTATGATACATTTTAGAACTTTCAATGAGCAACCTTTCTAACGATGATTCAGATCAGGCCTTTAAATATTGTACCTCTCTGTTTCACACTGTTGCAGATAAGAATGCCCCATATAAAGAGATTAAGGCTTAAGGACAGATATAACCCATGGTTCACATATGAATGGTCTGAACGATTTTGTGAAGGAAACTTAGTTTGGGCTAAGGCTAGATTAACTGATTCTACCTCTGACTGGCAGTCCTTCAGACATTTGAGAAATATTTCTTACCCTGGATAGAAAAGCAAAGTCTAAATACTTCTTGAATTGTGTATCTGAGAGTGGTAGCTATCCAGACAAATTTCAGAAAATGGTCAATTCTTTAGAAGAAAAAAACCGCAGCCACTTCACTGCCCCAGCAGGTTTGACAGCCTCTGGTTCCTTAACAGACAATGATTTCTGAAAATACATAAGGTTCCACTAGAGTTCTTGATTCACCTCTAAACAGATAGCAGAGACACCAGGCACTCACTTTTTCTTTTCTTAATTTGAACAAATGTATGTAGATTAGGTATGAATTGCCTTGTAAAAAAACAGGAGCCGATTTGCTTGATCCCTTTCTACTGCAGCTTTCTGCCCGCATCATTGTAGAACCTTTGATCCACATGCTTTATTAAACAATTGCTTCTGGTGCTATCCTAAGATCTGGAAGGTGGCACATATGTCCTCACCCTTCACAAATGTGGAAATCCTTCTGACTTAGCTAATTAGCACCCAATTTCTGAACTATCTTGCCTTGCAAAAATGTTAGACAAACTCTCTAATAATATTTTTTGCTTCAAATTATATTCTTAAATTTGTACCAGTCTGATTGTAGACCTTAACATAGCACTGTTTCAGCAGCTACACTTGGCTTAAATGATACATTCAATTGCTTAAAACATAGGTCTATAAATATGGCAGCACCGTGATTCTTATCTGAGAAATAATGTCTCAATGTGTTTGTGTCCATATGACCAAACCTATGGACCAAACCTCAAATGCAAATAACGAGTTGAAACTGCTTGTTGTCAGAGGAAGAAGTGATCTTTCATATTTGTTGTGAGTGGCAGGGGCTTAGTATACGATTGGGAAGGTGAAAACAGCACAGAAGCAGCAAAGTCGACAAGATAGAGGCATGTGGAATTTTGCTCTAAAACATACATTCTAATTAATCCAATTATTTAAATATATCACCCAGCCCTATAGTAGCTTACTTGAATAAAGAACCTGTGGGGAAAAAATGCGGCAAAGATTAGATTGAAGAAGCTTGAGACCACTACCAGTGAACTGAATGCTGACTAAACTGCAAACGTCATTTGTGGAATGCTTTCAAGGAAAGATCACCCAAAGAGCAAGTAGGAGTGAAAGCAATTGATTACATACGGAGTCTCTTCGCCATGTGCAATGGGGGCAAACTGAATGGAGAAAATGCTGTAGAAGCACTGAACTCATTAACCTTACCCTGTTTAACCAGGGGAATCATCTCTGTGTACAGAACTGGTCAAGCCAAGGCCTTTTAGGGGACACAATTGCCAGTGTGCGCACAATGGAGGTTTGGGGTTAGGTGCTCGTGTGTGTGTTTGTCTGAGAGGTGGGGGTTAGGTAGCAGTGTGAGGCCAGGGAAGGGCCCGCTGCCAGATGTAGAGATGCCCTCGCTGCGGAGGATGGAGGTTGACGCCAGCCAGCCAGCCAGGCAGCCCTCCACAGGAAATTAAGGAGATTTAATAAAAGGAACTAAAGGCCACCCTCAGATTTTAAGACAGTCAAATGCAAAACAGAACAAGCTGCTAAATATTACACTCAATACGCATTGGTACTTTGACTGGGACTTTATTGTTAGGGGCATTTTTGAATAATGTATTTGACAGCTGCCTTGTTAATTTGGGTTTAATAAGTCCTGTGTAACAGGGTAAACGATATCCCTTACTACTACAAAAACAAAGTGCACATATGGAGTTCTACGTCAGACACAGTGATGGCCAAGTAGAGGTATTATTAACCTTTGCTAAGAGATTACATGCATTGAGACACTCATGTGATCTCACATGTGTCAGTGTGTGACAGAAAGGGTTACATTAGTCACATGTAAAACAGCAGAGGGGAGGGTAAGGTATGAGAGGTGATTGGTTACTTACTGGTTTCCAGATTGCATAGGGCAGTGTGCGCTGTAGCCTCCAGACTGCTGTGAGAATGATCCCCAGGAAGCAGAAGGATACATAGAACTCTGAAACAGAGAAGATAAAAGGTTCATTAGTTAACTATGCCTAAGAAGACTCAAACACTATATGCGACTAGATATCATAGGGTCTTTGCATATATATTGTCAAATTACTTTGTCAGGAATCATATGAAAGTTCTCTGCATTCATTAAGTTTAAACCTCTGTGACACAGTGTACCATTTTCCCACAAATTACATTACATTACTGAATATAGCACTTTTATTTTCACCAGTGCATTTCACAGAGTGCCATCGGGAAAACAACCAGAGTGCTATTGGGCAAACCATTTACCATGTCTTTGTTCCTCTGGGTCTGAGAAAATAGATCATGCCAGCATCTCCTGAAGAGAGAGATGATGCCTTGCACTAGTTAATACCTGAACCTGTATCAGGCCCTGCATCAGTCGAGATAACCGTCACCACAAAGACGTCACTGTACCAACCAAAATGGCAAACGGTCTAACACATGACAGCCATTTCTTGTGTTCCAGGTTCTGGTTATGTTAACGTGTCCTAAACCACCATGACAATATTTTGTATTTTGTTAGTATCCCCATTAGCTGTTGCGAAAGCAGCAGCTACTCGTCCTGGGGTCCCCACAAAACATGAAACATTACATAATACATTCATTGACAAGAAAAGCACAAGGACGGAACATAATTGTAAAAACGGCACAAATAACCTACATATCAATATCTAGGCCAAATAGGGGAGGAGCGTTGTGAGGTGCTGCTTTATCGGTTTCTCGAAACCAGGTTTTTGTTCATTTGAGCATTATCAGAAGGGAGTTCCACGTAATAACGTCTCTATATAATACTGTACCCTTTCTTGAATTTGTTCTGGATTTGGAGACTGTGAAAAGTCCCCTGGTGGCATGTCTGGTGTGTGTCAGAGCTGTGTGTAAGTTGACTATGCAAACCATTTGGAATTTAACACATTAATGTTACTTGTAAAAAATAAGTGATGCAGTCAAGTCTCTCCAACTCGTAGCCAAGAGAGACTGACGTGCATAGTATTTACAGTGCATTTTGAAAGTATTCAGACCACTAGACTATTTCCACATTTTGTTACATTTCAGCCTTATTCTGAAATTGATTAAACCTACACACAATACCCCATAATGACAAAGCAAAAACAGGTTTTTAGAACGTCCAGGCTCTGGCTGGGCCACTCAAGGACATTGAGACTTGTCCCGAAGTCACTCCTGCATTTTCTTGGCTATGTGCTTAGGGTCGTTGTCCTGTTGGAAGGTGAACCTTTGCCCCAGTCTGAGGTCCTAAGCAGGTTTTCACCAAGGATCTCTATACTTTACTCCGTTCATCTTTCCCCTCGATCCTGACTGGTCTCCCAGTCCCTGCCGCTGAAAAACATCCCCACAGCATGATGCTGCCACCACCATACTTCACTGTAGGGATGGTAACAGGTTTCCTCCAGACATGACGCTTGGCATTCAGGCCAAATAGTTCAATCTTGGTTTCATCAGACAAGATAATCTTGTTCAGGTGTCTTTTGGCAAACTCCAAGCAGGCTGTCATGTGCCTTTTACTGAAAAGTGGCTACCCTCTGGGCACTCTACCATAAAAGGTCTGATTGGTGGAGTGCTGCAAAGATGGTTGTCCTTCTGGAAGGTTGTCCCATTTCCACAGAGGAACTCTGGAGCTGTCAGAGTGACCATCGGGTTCTTGGGTCACCTCACTGACCAAAGACCTTCTCACCCGATTGCTCAGATTGGCCAGCTCTAGGAGAAGTCTTGGTGGTTCTAAACTTATTCAATTTAAGAATGGAGGCCACTGTGGTCTTGGGGACCTTCAATGCTGCAGAATTAATTTTGTACCATTCCCCAGATCGGTGACTCGACAAAGCCCTGTCTCGGAGCTCTACAGACAATTCCATGGCTTGGTTTTTGCTCTGACAACTGTGTGACCTTTTATAGACAGATGTGTGCCTTTCCAAATCATATCCAATCAATTGAATTTACCACAGGTGGACTCCAATCAAGTTGTAGAAACATGGAGGAGGATTATCAAGGATTATCAATGGAAACAGGATGCACCTGAGCTCAATTCCAAGTCTCATAGCAAAGGCTCTGAATACTTATGTAAATGTGTTTGTTTCTTTAATATAAATTGGGGAAAAATTCAGAAAATCTGTTTTCACTTTGACATCATGGGATATTGTGTGTTTTTATTTTATTTTAATCAATTTTAGAATAAAGCTGTAACTTAACAAAATGTGGAAAAAGGGGTGAGGTCTGAATACTTTCTGAATGCATTGTATATTAAGCCCTCTGATATTGTATATTAAGCCCTCCTATATTAAGCCTATATTATGGAGCCACATTTGCTGGAATAATATTGGCACACTGTGCAGCCATTTATTATTAGCATATTATGTTGCCACATTTTCCTGGAACTTTTGAGATGACCAAATAGGTGGATGTGTGTGTGTGTGTGTGTGTGTGTGCATACGACATACCTCCATATTGGAAGAGGCCACTTCGAACATGCTGCTGTCCAGCTGCGGCCCCTCTGGGTGCAGGTAGTTCTCCCCGTCCATGGCCAGTGAGGGTGACGGGAGTGTGGGCATCAGGCTGCAGGCTGACACATGACCCCTGACCTTCACTTACGTATGCTGGCTGTGTCCTACAGCGCTCCTACTAATGCCCAGCACATTCCATCACCTGGAGAGAGCGAGACATGGGGTTCAACTCAAATTATTCATATTCTAATGGCAGTTTTTACACAGAAGCATGTCAACGTGTTTCTCTCACAGTAGTGTGGTCAGAAACTGTATAATTGCCTAAAACCTCTATTGCAGTTTTGAATCAACAGCATACACCAGGTTTTTGCAACTTTGAAAGGGTGGAGGCCACAAAAGATCTGAACTCATCACAGGTGTCACAGTGGCTCTGCGTACCCCCATCCATACCCACACATGCAGTAAGAGACTGGCTCTAGCCTTTTGGGGGCCCTAAGTGAAATTCCAAGCTCTAGTTTGTATTTTCCTGCAATACCACACATTTGGAATGGGATGGAGAGAAATGTTTGTAGTTTTTAATACGATATCTGACAGACTACCAAAATCCATGGGGACCCACCGGTCGGTAATTCGACCACGATTATGACAAATTTAGATACTAAATAATACTATTTTATTGGGATGCCCAATTAGCTGTTTCCAAGGCAGTGACTACTCTTCCTGGGGTCTAAACTGGTAACAAAACAAATAAAATAAATAACACTACATAATATCCTGCCTCACGCTTCAGAAATAGGTAATGGTTCCTGCAATATGAGCCGTTCCAAGGCGGGTGAATGGCCACCCACTTACATAGCACAATACAAATATATATATAAATAAAGGCTGCCTCTTCACAGTCCCTGTTGTGCCATAGTGTTATTTTATTTTAGTCTGTTTTTATTGTTGGCTTGAGTTACCTGGGGTGGCAGAGTATTCTACGTAGCCATGGCTCTATTTAACTTTTTGGTGACAGGGGGCAGTATTTTCACATCTGGATGAAATGCATGCCCAAATTCAACTGCCTGCTACTCATCCCCAGAAGATAAGATATGCATATTATTAGTAGAAAACACTCTGAAGTTTCTAAAACTGTTTGAATCATGTCTGAGTATAAAATAACTTATTTAGCGGGCAAAACCTTTCAGATTTTTGTTTTGTGGTCACTGTTTTCAATGTGTTTTCATTGGGAATCCAGATTTCTAAAGGACCTTCTTGCAGTTCCTATCGCTTCCACTGGATGTCAACAGTCTTTAGAAATTGATTGAGGTTTATACTTTGTGTAATGAAGTACGGCCATCTTGAACGAGGGACACTTGAAGTGTACTGTTAGATAGAGGCGCGTGACCAGAACGCATGCTACAGTTTGTTATACTCCTGGATTGAACACAGATCATTCCATCTTCAATTTAATCGGGCGAAACCCAGAGGACAAACCTTTCAGAATGTTTTGGAAGGTATAGAAATACATTTGTTTTTCTTTAACTTGCAAATAAGTTACTGTCATTGCTTTGTGATATTGGCTCAGTTGGAAAAACTGAAGATATTAATATGTACAGACTGGCTTTGGATGCGGAATTTCTGTATCCCAATTTGCCCAGGCTAACAATACAGATAGTTCTGCACATATGCAGGATTTTGTTTTACGTAGCCGAGTGCCTACATTGCTGCCGTGCTGAATGTTCCGCTGCCGCTCCCCCCTACTTGATTGCCTTTGTCTGGTCACTGGTGTAGCCTACAAATTTAATGTTGTACACAACTGTTGGAACTATTGCATTCCATGCCTCTGTAAGCATAAGCACAATTTCATGTTATTGGCAGAGAAGTGTGGATGAACTCTCCCATTGTCAGACTTATCGGTCCAGATACACACATGGCTGCCTATAGCTTTCAGCTGCCCAGGGGTGGAACACAGCAAGACAAACATGCAGTCTAATTAGACATTGAATGTTTGTTTTTTTTCATCATCATTGCAAACATTGGCTTAGCTGCCCTGTAGGCAGACAGGCAGTCAAGTAGTGTTCATTTTTCAGGAACTACAATATGGCAGCAACTATGAATATTAGCCTACATCACCACACAAAACGCTGATTGTCTTGTGTAGGGACTGCGTCCATCTTGCGCAACTGCAATATCTGATACAACAGACAGAGGATTGTAGCCTTCATAATATTTATGTTTTGGAATGTTCATTCACACAGCCTCAGTGTTTTTATATCAGCTGTTCAGAAATACGAGGCATAGACAGGCTACGTCATGATTCAGAAGAGGGTGAGTAAAGAGCGAAACATGAATGGATGGTGAGTGTGAACAGCAGCTACGTTACAATGAATGTGTGTATAAAATAACACGGGTGCAGAGCGTGATCTGGATCCTTAGCTTTGAGAAGGAGAGGTTTCCGGAGGTGGATGCTGGGCGTTGGCGGAATCTCTATCTGTAGCCACGGCCTAACATACTGACCCGACCGGACACATCGCCTGTGCGAGCATCGCAAAAATAAATGTAGAAATCCATGTTATTCAATTATTGCACCCACACTGCTCACGTGTGCCAACGGGCGTCTGCGTTGCCAAAAGCTAAAAGAGAAGTCATTCCTATTTCTGACGCAGATCGCGTTGCAAGTCCTGCGTCTCCCATCTCATTGGTTTATAGAGGCAGGTACCCACGTGGGTGATTGAAAGACTAACTGTTTTGCCGGTTGTCGTAGTAATACTATGAAAGTATATCCCAGGACAAATTAGCTAGCAATAGCAAGCTAGCTAAATAGGACAAATTTGCCTGCACGTGCAAGCTAACTAGCCAAATTGCCATACATGTTTAATGCTTTTTGACCTGTCCCCAAATGAATGTCATTGGTTCAGTTTGTTTTGATATTTTAACCTGCGTATCGCGTTTGGTGTAGGGGGACAAAATACATTTCTGCACGATGGAGCACGACCGCAGCCGGTTTGGGTTCTGTGTAAGTGATGCAGCGCTGTAATAGGCAACCTGGAATGCCCAGTGATTGCGAGGCCTACTCACCGTCTTATTTCCAATCAAAACCCTTTGGAAATCATATTTGGTGTAGTTGTATAGTCAAACAAACTTAAGAGGAACATGCATGTGTTTGTATGAGAGTGGTGTGAAGGAGAATGAAAATTTGCCCAAAACACAGGTAGGCGCTAACTTCATCAGTGTGAGAAACAACAAAAAGTACTTAATTATTCAACCTCAGCCAATCACTCTCTTCAGCTCCCTCCCTTATTCTCACACTCCCCATCTCTGAAGCACTGGGAACCAATCCCAACATCCCTGGGCCCTTTTCACTCCTCCCGCATTTTCTCCAGTGGATCCAACCATATCACCATGCCAATGATGGCAGTTCATGTCTCTTAGCAACCGAAAGGTTTCCATCTTTAGCAGCCCACTGTGTTCAAGGACAATAGACAGTGATCCTTTTCCTGCAAGCCCTATTGTCATTACTGCAAAAAACAGGGGAAAAACTCCCTGCCACTGAGGGAGAGAGAGAGAGAGAGTGTTGCCACGTCACTCAAGGAGAGCAGTCGTGGTTGCTTGACCGCGGAGTCACAAGCATTTGTTGTGCCATTCACTTCTTCTGTATGGTCAGATGTAATAAGATGTTCGTGACAACGATTTCCACTTTGCTTCTTAATATAAATCCACAAGCGTTCTACACTGAACAAAAATATAAACGCAACATGCAAATTGTTGGTACCATGACGCACAAAACTTTTGTTCACAAATTTGATAACATCCTGTTGGTGAGCATTTCTCCTTTTGCAAGATAATTCATCCACCTGACAGGTGTGGCATATCAAGAAGCTGATTAGAAACAGCATGATCAAAACACAGGTACACCTTGTGCTGGGGACAAGAAAAGGCCACTAAAATGCGCAGTTGTATCACACAACACAATGTCACAGATGTCTCCAGTTGAGGGTGCATGCAATTGGCATGCTGACTGAAAGAATGTCCACCAGAGCTGTTGCCAGATAATCTAATCTTAATTTCTTTACCAGAAGCCGCCTCCAAAGTCATTTTTAGAGAATTTGGCAGTATGTCCAACCTCACAACCACGCCAACACAAGACCTCCACATCCGGCTTCTTCACCTGCACAATCATCTGAGACCAGCCACACAGACAGCTGATGAAACTGAGGAGTATTTCTGTAATCAAATCACTTTTGTGGGGAAAAACCAATTCTGGTTGACTGTGAATACACTGCCTGAAATTTCTGCCTGTTTTGGTGGAAGGAAGTTTGGGCCTTCCATAGTGACATCACCATGCAGTGAATTAGTTAATAGGCCAATAAGAAAGTTCCAAACCACTGCCAATAACAGCAAAATGTAAGTTTTCCCCTCAGACAGTCCTAATGAAAATTCTTGCTTGTAAAATGTATTTTTGGCCATTTTATTTGAAAACAAATCACAGTAAGGTACTTAATGTCACCCAGAATTGCTTTGATATAGAGATCAAAAATAGGTGGATTGGACCTTTAAAAAAAAAAATGCGTTCATATTGGACCAGGAAATCGTGTGGAGACACAAACTTTAATCAGATAGTGATAGTGATCTAATCAATATGATCCTAAGCGCAAGGTGGAAACAAGGCATGTTACAGCAGAATCGGACTCAACCACACGAATGACCGGCTGTCCCATCTTCAGTCTGCTTTTTCTTCCACACACAACAAATGACGGTCTTCATCCATAACTGTCTGTTATACGGTAATTGTGCCAGCCCCATTAACAGATACACAGTAATGCTAAAATCCTGACCTTTGTATTAAGTGGTTTAAAGCCTAGTGTAGAGTTGGTTTTTGGTAGAGAAGGGGGGGGGGGGGGGGTATATTTCAAAACACAGTCGCAGGAGTGAGTAATCTCTTAATTGCTTCAGAGGTTGGTGACTGGTTGGGCCAGCGTTCCCCCCCCTCCACTCAGCCTTCCTCTTGGGTGGCCTGGCATGTTATAAAACGAGGAGGTGAGGTGCGGATTATTTAATGTCCCATCATCTTAAAAATCAAGCCTTGATGAAAGACCTTACAAGACCTTTAAGAGGGACGGAGCTATCAAGAGGAATTACAATTAAGGCCTATATTACGTCATATTTCAAATAGTGAATATGAACAACCTGTTAACATCCCAGTTTCCCCATGTTGCTGTGAGCGCCAGCCAGCCAGGCAGGGGTTAAGGCCAGGCCGTCTCTCATTCTGACAAGTCACTCAGGGCCTGCCAGCTGCAGGACATGGAAGTCATCCAGGAAAGTGTGACTCCCTTAATCTGCTAAATCACAGCTAAGGGCTCATGAGGACCACCATCCTTCTAGACAGAAGGGGAACAAGAGCCTCTTCCCTCTGTGGGGGTGCTATCCCCAGGCCTAGGTCAGGGGCCAGGGCAGGGCTGAGTCCACAGCCAGGTCTAGGATGGGTATAGAGGGTTACCATCTAGGCCTTTTCCCATCGCAAATGGGTTAGGGATGTGCACATTTATTCAAATATTCAAAAGCGACATTAGTATTTGAATACTTGTGTGAGTATAGATTTCAGACAAAACCAAAGTATAGGCCTATTTTAACACTAAAGGCCTTTTTCAAAAATATCCATGAAACAGAAAATGGGGTAAAAGTATATTATAAACACAGACTACCGTTCAAAGGTTTGGGGTCACTTAAAAATGTCCTTGTTTTTGAAAGAAAATAGATTTTTTTTGTCGCAGGAAGGCGATAAAGATCATCAAGGACAACAACCACCCAAGCCACAGCCTGTTCACCCCGCTATCATCCAGAAGGTGAGGTCAGTACAGGTGCATCAAAGCAGGGACCGAGAGACTGAAAAACAGCTTCTATCCCAAGGCAATCAAACTGTTAAACAGCTACCACTAACATTGAGTGGCTGCTGCCAACATACCGACTCAACTCCAGCCACTTTAATAATGGCAATGGATGGAAATTGATGTAATAATGGAAATTTATGGAAATAAATGTAAAAAAAATTATCACTAGCCACTTTAAACAATGCCACTTATGTTTACATACCCTACATTACTCATCTCATATGTATATACTGTACTCTATCATCTACTGCATCTTTATGTAATACATGTATCACTAGCCACTTTAAACTATGCCACTTTGCTTACATACCCTACATTACTCATATCATATGTATATACTGTACTCGATACCATCTACTGCATCTTGCCTATACCATGCTGTAGCATCACTCATTCATATATCTTTATGTACATATTCTTTATCCCTTGTGTGTATAAGGTAGCAGTTGTGGAATTGTTAGGTTAGATTACTCGTTGGTTATTACTGCATTTCGCTACACTCGCATTAACATCTGCTAACCATGTGTATGTGACAAATAACAGCAACCATCATTAACAGCAACCATCACTCCTGTGTTCCAATGGCACGTTGTGTTAGGAAATCCAAATGTATCATTTTGAAAAGACTAATTGATCATTAGAAAACCCTTTTGCAATTATGTTAGCTGAAAACTGTTGTACTGATTAAAGAAGCAATAAAACTGGCCGCCTTTACACTAGTTGAGAATCTGGAGCATTAGTATTTGTGGGTTCGATTCCAGAAACAAAGAACTTTCTTCTGAAACTCGTCAGTCGATTCTTGTTCTGAGAAATGAAGGCTATTCCATGAGAGAAATTGCCAATGAACTGAAGATCTCGTACAACGCTGTGTACTACTCCAGTCACAGAACAGCGCAAACTGGCCCTAACCAGAAGAGAAAGACTGGTGCTCCTTTTGTCCAGGTGGGAAAGGGCAGTGTGGAGAGCAATAGAGATTGCATCATCTGTGGATCTGTTAGAGCAGTATGCAAACTGGAGTGGGTCTAGGGTTTCTGGGATAATGGTGTTGTGAGCCATTACCAACCTTTCAAAACACTTCATGGCTACGGACGTGAGTACTACGGGTCTGTAGTCATTTAGGCAGGTTACCTTAGTGTTCTTGGGCACAGGGACTATGGTGATCTGCTTGAAACATGTTGGTATTACAGACTCAATCAGGGACATGTTGAAAATGTCAGAGAATACACTTTTCAGTTGGTCAGCACATGCCCGGAGTACACATCCTGGTAATCAGTCTGGCCCCGCGGCCTTGTGAACATTGACCTTTTTAAAGATCTTACCTACGGAGAGCGTGATCACACAGACATCCGGGACAGCTCTCATGCATGCCTCAGTGTTGCTTGCCTCGAAAGCGAGCGCGGAAGTGATTTAGCTCATCTGGTAGGCTTGTGTCACTGGGCAGCTCGAGGCTGTGCTTCCCTTTGTTGTCTGTAATAGTTTGCAAGCCCTGCCACATAAGACGAGCGTCGGAGCCGGTGTAGTGCGATTCGAATATAGCCCTGTATTGACGAGTTGCCTGTTTGATGGTTCAGAGGGCATAGCAGGATTTTTTACAAGCCTCCGGGTTAGAGACCGCTCATTGAACGCGGCAGCTCTACCCTTTAGCTCAGTGCGAATGTTGGCTGTAATCCATGGCTTATGTACGTAGTCACTGTGGTGGTAAATAAACAGCCACGATAAGTATAGATAAACTATTGGCAAATAGTGTGGTCTGCAATTTATCATAAGATGCTCTACTTCAGGTGAGCAAAATCTAGACTTCCTTAGATTTCGTGCACCAGCTGTTGTTTACAAACATGCAGACCCCCCCAAATCTTAACGGAGTGTGTTCTATCTAGCCGGTCCTGCCAGCTGAATATCCATGTCATCGTTCAGCCACGATTCCGTGAAACATAAGATGTTACGGTTTTTGGTCCCGTTGGTAGGATATTCTTGATCGTACCACATCCAATTTATTGTCCAATGATTATACGTTGGCGAGTAATATTGACGTAACGGCAGCTTTCCCACTTGCCTTCTCCGGATTCTTATGAGGCACCCCGCTCTGTGTCCTCTGTACCTGCTTCTCTTTCTCTTGCTAATAAATGGGGATGTCGGCCTTGTCGGGTGTTCGCAGTATGTCCTGTGCTTCCTGCTTGTTGAAGAAAAAATCTTTGTCAAATCTGAGGTGGGTGATCGCTGTCCTGATATCCAGAAGCTCTTTTGTTGCCGTAAGATAGTGGCAGAAACATTACGTACAAAATAAGTTACAAATGAAGTGGGGAAAAACCCCACATAACACAATTGGTTAGGCGTCCGTAAAACTGCTGCCATTTCTTTCGCCACCATTTTAGCGCTTGGCTCCCTATTCCATCTGTGGTAAGGGAACAACGGGAAAAAACGGTCCTTGGGACGTCCCAACTCTGACATCACCCCATTAAAACCTCTTATGGATAGGGGAGACACTAGCGTCTCAACTGGCCAATTGCCAGGGGAAATGCAGAGCGCCAGATTCAAATAAAATGCTATAAAATTCAAACTTTCATTAAATCACACATGTAAGATACTCAATTAAAGCTACAGTCGTTGTGAATCCAGCCAACATGTCAGATTTTTTAAATGCTTTTCGGCGAAAGCATAAGAAGCTATTATCTGATAGCCTGCACCCATCTGCACCAGCAGTAAACAAAGGAGCTAGCGTAGCAGGCCCTACACGAAACGCTGAAATAAAATATAAAATATGCATTACATTTGACGAGCTTCTTTTATTGGCACTCCAATATGTCCCATAAACATCACAATTGGTTCTTTTGTTCGATTAATTCTGTCCATATATATCGAAAATGTCCATTTATAAAGCGCGTTTGATCCAGAAAAAAACAGCTTACAAAAACACAACGTCACTACAAAATATTTCAAAAGTTGCCTATAAACTTCGCCAAAATATTTCAAACTACTTTTGTAATACAACGGGAGGTATTTTTAAACGTTAATAATCAAATTGTAGACGGGGCAATCTGTCGTTACAATACATGAACGAAAAGAAACCAGCTCTGCTTTTCATGTCTTGCGCAACTCACAAAAGTGTCCCTAGTTCCGAGTTGGCCTACTTCTTCAATGCACAAAGGAATAACCTCAACCATATTCCAAAGACTGGCAACATCGTGTGGAAGCGGTAGGAACTGAAAATTGGTTCCTATTAAATATCCAATGGCAAAGAAAATAGTGAACAGAGATTGGAAAAAAATATAAAAAATCTTTACAGTTAGTCCTCCGGGTTTTGCCTGCTACATAAGTTCTGTTATACTCACAGACATGATTCAAACAGTTTTAGAAACTTCAGTGTTTTCTATCCAAATCTATGAATAATATGCATATCTTATATTCTTGGCATGAGTAGCAGGAAGTTGAAATTGGACACGCTATTTATCCAAAAGTGAAAATTCTGCCCCCTAGCTTTAAGAGGTTAACGTTTCAATTGAAAACAGTTAGATAACGGTTAAGGATTAAGGTTAGGGTTTAGGGGAGGGACATCCCAAGGATCCCGGATAGAAGCTAAACATGTGAACATGCCTCAGTATACGCCTGCCATCTCTACCAGCCTGTTGACAGGCCTCCACCCCTCCCATGTGATCCCTCAATCTTTGAAAACACTTGTTTCGTCTTCCCTCGCTCACAGGCCTGGCATTAATCCTGCTTAAGGCACACCGAGTAAATCCTTTAATGAACGGCCCGCTTCATCTTCATTAACAACGCTCTAAAGATCAGGGCATCATGACAGACACGGTGACACACACACACACTTGCAAGACTGAACAGACCAAACCTTTTACATCAGTTCCTGTTGCGCCGAGTTACCATCTCAGACCTCACCATTGATGAAACTTCTTCCAACCTACATCAAAGTCACTCACAGCAAATTTCTGCCCATTAAATGGCCATTTTAATCTAATTACAAAGCAACGCTACATTATATTAAACCAGTATGTATGTTGGTGGTTATGATGGCCTGGCTTGCTATGGATTAATTATCCAAGTGATGAAAAATTCATAAAAGGAACAAGTTACTTCCCTGGGAAACTCAGCAGTCATTTAAAACAGTGTGAATTATTTATCAGGCTCTTTTCAACTCACGCCATTTCCATGGAGCGGCACGGACGCACAGAGAGGATTTGCGGGTGGCTCGGTACAGGAGAAAAAGACAAAGAAAAATTAATCAACTGACTGAGTAACCAAATCTGCAGCGCTATCAAAGCGGAGGGATATAGAAACAAATGGGGTTTTATGAGCCTGTATTGTTAGTTTCTGCAGCCATTCAAATATTAATCATGCTACACAGTCAGATGTTCCATCATTCCTGCAGAATTTAACATAATTAGAAA
This sequence comes from Oncorhynchus kisutch, assembly GCF_002021735.2. NCBI lineage: Eukaryota > Metazoa > Chordata > Actinopteri > Salmoniformes > Salmonidae > Oncorhynchus > Oncorhynchus kisutch. Next base: position 38,138,602 of record NC_034186.2, on the reverse strand, counting down.
CACCATTACAATTACCCTGACTCAAGATAGGATGGGTACATTATTTTTGAACCATTGCATCTAGAGTCTAGGCCTGGGGGGGGGGGGATTGCCTCAAGGTTAACTAATCTACGTTCAAGTGACATCTGTGCCAGAGAATTTGAGCTCTTCAGTGGCCAACAGCCTTACTTTGAGCCAGTCAGAGCACGACCCCCCCCCCCCCCTCCCCCTCCCCATGGAGAGCCACATTTTTATTAAAGATTTTAAGCAGGGAGCCTGTCACACTTTATATGCAATGTAGGCTATGGGATGGTAGTTAGCTAAGTCCACAGACAATACACACAACACTAAATACTTCCTCCAAGCTAGCTAACCACTGTAGCTACTATTGACATACACAATGTATTATCTAGTTTCCATGAAACAGCTGCCTGAGTTAGTGCCATGTCCTTAGCTAGCTATGTGCTAATGTTAGCTAGCTCGCTAAATATTGGGCAATGGGCTGGCAATACAGGATAATAGTGAGTTTAATTGTTTTTCTTGCTAGGTAGTCATCAAGTTGTGGCCATCTTGCTACTATCAACAAGGGCTTTCTAGAAAAAAGCAACATTAACGCAGATAGAAATCCAGATCATAAGCAACACTCACGGCTATGCATTGCCAAACACTACTGCCACCTTCTGGTTTGGAGTATTTTAACAAGGCTGGGTGGCTGACGACTTCCAAGCTTTTTGAACACAAACAAGATAGCACCTCTGAACAGAGTGTCAGCATTCAAAGTACTGTCGGCAGGCAAACTTTGAAAGTCCTACCGGTGTGTCTGAGCTTTAAGAACTGTAAGCTATGGGCTCTCCAACCCTGTTCCTGGAGAGCTACCCTCCTGTAGGTTCACTCCAACCCCAGTTGTAACTAAACGGATTCAACTTATCAACCAACTAATTATTAGAGTCTGGTGCACTGGATTATGGTTGGAGTGAAAAACCTGAAGGATGGTAGCTCTTCAGGAACCGGGTTGGAGAGCCTTGGATTAGAGGGACAATAGAGCGTTGAGTACCCCGCCATTAGCGGCTAGCTATGAGAAAGTTTGGTAGGCTACTTATGACCACCAGCGGCATCAGAGCACAGTTTAGGAGAAGTCTAGTTTCCGTGACTCAGCACTCACACGGAATTTGACTGTGGTCATGACTCTTGACTGCCCGTGTGGTGGTAATACAGTCACCTTAACAGCCCTCATTAAGACTGGAGAGGGAGTGTTTGTAATGGCTGGGTAAACAGGCTTGTGGACTCCTACAGAGCCTATCTCCCAGGGCTGGAACACCACCTCATTAGAAAAGGAAAGCATTGTCTCTCAGCTAACCCAGAGAACCCAGCCTCCTTCCAGGCTACAACTCCTCCCTCCACACCCCCTACCTCGGATTATAACTGGTGTTTTTCTTTAATGATCATCATAACAGTTCTCTCACAATCACATTAGATTTCAAAAATGCTTTACGGCAAAAGCATACCTTACAATTATTTGAGAACATCGCCTAGCAGACAAATCATTAAACAGTTACCAGCCAAGTGGAAGAGTCACAAGTCAGAAAGAGATAAAATGAATCACTAACACCTTTGATGATCTTCATATGGTTGCACGCAGAAGACATTCATTTATTCAATGAATGTTCCTTTTGTTCGATAAAGTATCTCTTTATATCCAAAAACCTCTTTTGTTTGCGCGTTTTCTTCAGTAATCCACAGGCTCAAACGCAGTCACAACAGGCAGACGAAAAATCCAAATTGTATCCGTAAAGTTCATAGAAACATGTCAAACGATGTTTATATTCAATTCTCATGTTGTTTTTAGCCTAAATAAATCGATGATATTTTAACCGGACAATAACGTAGTCAATATAAAAAGGTACACAAGAAAGGCACTCTAGGTCGTGCGCATGAAAAAGCTCTGACACGGCAGGGTCCACTCATTCAGACTGCTCTTACTCCCTCATTTTTCAGAATACAAGCCTGAAACAATTTTTAAAGACTAGTGGAATCTAGTGGAAGGCATAGGTACTGCAATTTGAGTTCTAAGTCAATGGATACTGTAATGACAATGAATAGAAAACTACACACAAACAAATCCTACTTACTGGATTTTTCTCAGGTTTGCGCCTGCCAAATCAATTCTGTTATACTCACAGACATTATTTTAACAGTTTTGGAAAGTTTAGTGTTTTCTATCCAAATCTACTAAGTATATGCACATCCTATCTTCTGGGCCTGAGTAGAAGGCAGTTTAATTTGGGCATGCTTTTCATCCAAATTCCAAATGCTGTCGACTACCCTAGAGAAGTTAAGAACACATTATTTTTTTCAATGACGGCCTAGGAATGGTGGGTTCAGGGGCAGAACGACAGATTTTTACCTGGTCAGCTCGGGGATTCAATCTTGCAACCTTACGGTTAACTAGTCCAACGCTCTAACCACCTGCCTCACAAGGAGCCTACCTGTTACGCGAATGCAGATAGAAGCCATGGTAAGTTGCTAGCTAGCATTAACCTCATCTTATAAAAAAAACTATAAAAATCACTAGTTATAACTACACATGGTTGATGATATTACTAGTTTATCTAGTGTATCCTACGTTGCATATAATCGATGCGGTACGCATTCGCGAAAAAGGACCAGCGTTGCTCCAACGTGTACCTAACCATAAACATTCATCATTAATGCCTTTCTTAAAATCAATACACAGAAGTATACATTTTTAAACCTGCATATTTAGCTAAAAGAAATCCAGGTTAGCAGGCAATATTAACCAGGTGAAATTGTGTCACTTGCGTTCATTGCACGTAGAGTATATGAAACCATTTGGGCAGCCTGGCTCTTTGCGAACTAATTTGCCAGAATTTTACGTAATTATGACATAACATTGAAGGTTGTGCAATATAACAGGAATATTTAGACTTATTGATGCCATCCGTTAGATAAAATATGGAACAGTTCTGTATTTCACTGAAAGAATAAACTATTTGTTTTCGAGACGATAGTTTCCAGATTCGACCATATTAATGACCCAAGGCTCGTATTTCTGTGTTTAATTATGTTATAATAAAGTCTATGATTTCATAGAGCAGTCTGACTGAGCGATGGTAGGCACCAGCAGGCTCGTAAGCGTTCATTTATGATTTCAAGCCTATCAACTTCCGAGATTAGGCTGGTGTAACTGATGTGAAATGGCTAGTTAGTTAATAGCATTTCAAACATCACTCGCTCTGGGACTTGGAGTGGTTGTTCCCCTTGCTCTGCGTGGGTAACGCTGCTTCGAGGGTGGCTGTTGTCGATGTGTTCCTGGTTTGAGCCCAAGTAGGAGCGAGGAGAGGGATGGAAGCTATACTGTCACACTGGCAATACTAAAGTGCCTATAAGAACATCCAATAGTCAAAGGTATATGAAATACAAATCGTATAGAGAGAAATAGTCCTATAATAACTACAACCTAAAACTACTTACCTGGGAATATTGAAGACTCGTGTTAAAAGGAACCACCAGCTTTCATATGTTCTCATGTTCTGAGCAAGGAACTTAAACGTTAGCTTTCTTACATGGCACATATTGCACTTTTACTTTCTTCCCCAACACTTTGTTTTTGCATTATTTAAACCAAATTGAACATGTTTATTTATTTGAGGCTAAATTGATTTTATTAAGTTAAAATAAGTGTTCATTCAGTATTGTTGTAATTTATTATTACAAAACACATTAAATTTTATTTAAAATCGGTAGATTAATTGGTATCGGCTTTTTTTGGCCCTCCAATAAATAGGTCTTGTTATTGGTGTTGAACAATCATAATCGACCTCTAATTACAACAAAGGCCATGAAAACAAACACTTTACACCAACCAATGAGAGCTTGTTATAACAAGCACGCGCTAGCTGTTCATTACGACAATGTTTTCTTACTGAAACAATCATGTAAATTACACTGTTATTCAATACAAAATGTATTGGCTATATGTTTCAACCTCAACTATACAAATGTTTGTATAGAAGGAACCAAAAACTAAGCATTTGTTTGTGGAAATCAGCCATCTTAACAGTACGTTTTTCAGCTGCATATAAGGCCCCGCTAAAGGAAACTTAAGCCACCAAATGTATTGAAAATAAGATTTTGGTATTGTAAACGAAAAGCTGTTTGGGTCCTTAAAGTATCAAACAAATCTTTAAGAAAAGGTTAAAAGTTGTGAAGTCCAACACATGACTGCCATCGCACACTAAGATCTAATCTAATTGGGAGAAAATACATTTGACACTGTCAAAACAAGAGAACAAATACAGTGCATTCAGAAAGTATTCAGACACCTTGAGATTATCCACATTTTGTTATTACAGCCTTATTATAAAATATAATTTAAAAAAATGTAATCCTCAATCTACTCACAATACCCCATAATGACAAAGTGATCAGGTTTATAGAAATATTTTCCAAATATATAAAAGCCTTAACAGAAATACTCTATTTACATAAGTATTCGAACCCTTTGCTATGAGACCTTAAATTGAGCTCAGGTGCATCCTATTTCCATTGATCCTCCTTAATATGTTTCTACAACTTGGAGTCCACCTGCGGTAAATTCAATTGATTGGACATGATTTGGAAAGGCACACCTTTCTACAGTTGAAGGCGGAAGTTTACATACATTTAGGCTGATGTCATTAAAACTCGTTTTTCAACCACTGCACAAATGTCTTGTTAACAAACTATAGTTTTGGCAAGTCTGTTAGCACATCTACTTTGTGCATGACACAAGTGATTTTTCCAACAATTGTTTACAGACAGATTATTTCACTTATAATTCACTGTATCACAATTCCAGTGGGTCAGAAGTTTACATACACTGAGTTGATTGTGCCTTTAAACAGCTTGGAAAATTCCAGAAAATGGTGTCATGGCTTTAGATGCTTCTGATATCCTAATTGACATCATTTGAGTCAATTGGAGGTGTACCTGTATTTCATAGCCTACCTTCAAACCCAGTGCCTCTTTGCTTGACATCATGGGAAAATATAAATAAATCAGCCAAGACCTCAGATTTAAAAAAAAAAAATGTAGACCTCCACAAGTCTGGTTCATCCTTGGGAACAATTTCCAAATGTCTGAAGATAGCACATTCATCTGTATAAACAATAGTACGCAAGTATAAACACCATTCGACTACGCAGCCGTCATACCGCTCAGGAAGGAGACGTGTTCTGTCTCCTAGAGATGAACGTACTTTGGTGCGAAAAGTGCAAATCAATCCTAGAACAACAGCAAAGGACTGGAGGAAACAGATACAAAAGCATCTATATCCACAGTAAAACGAGTTCTATATCGACATAACCTGAAAGGCCGCTCGGCAAGGAAGAAGCCACTGCTCCAAAACCACCATAAAAAAAACTAGACTACGGTTTGCAACTGTACATGGGGACAAGGACCGTACTTTTTGGAGAAATGTCCTCTGGTCTGACGAAACAATAATAGAACTGTTTGGCCATAATGACCATCGTTATGTTGAGGAAAAAGGGGGATGCTTGCAAGCCAAAGAACACCATCCCAACTGTGAAGCACGGGGGTGGCAGCATCGTGTTGTGGGGGTGTTTTGCTACAGGAGGGACTGGTGCCCTTCACAAAATAGATGGCATCATGAGGATGGAAAATTATGTGGATATATTGAAGCGACATCAGTCAGGAAGGAAATGGTTCTTCCAAATGGACATTGACCCCAAGCATACTTCCAAAGTTGTGGCAAAATGGCTTAAGGACAACAAAGTCAAGGTATTGGAGTGGCCATCACAAAGCCCTGACCTGAATCATATCGAAAATTTGTGGGCAGAACTGAAAAATCGTGTGCAAGCAAGGATGCCTACAAACCTGACTCAATTAAACCAGCTCTGTCAGGAGGAATGGGCAAAAATTCACCCAACTTAGTGTGGGAAGCTTGTGGAAGGCTACCCGAAACATTTTACCTAAGTTAAACTATTTAAAGGCAATGCTACCAAATACTAATACTACTTGAGTGTATGTAAACTTCAGATCCACTGGGAATGTGAAGAAAGAAATAAAAGCTTCAATAAATCACTCTGTACTTTTAGTGACATTTCACATTCTTAAAATGAAGTGGTGATCCTAACGGACCTAAAAACAGGGAATTTTTACTAGGATTAAATGTCAGGAATTGTGAAAAACTGAGTTTAAATGTATATGGCTACGGTATGTAACCTTCCGGCTTCAACTGTATATAACGTCCCACAGTTGACAGTGCATGTCAGAGCAAAAACCAAGCCATGATGTTGAAGGAATTGTCCATGGAGCTCTGAGACAGGATTGTGTCGAGGCACAGATCTGGGGAAGGGTACCAAAACATTTCTGCAGCATTGAGGGTTCCCAAGAACACAGTGGCCTGCATCATTCTTAAAAGGAAGAAGTTTAGAACTACCAAGACTCTTCCTAGAGCTGGCCGCTTTGTCATTATGGGCTATTGTGTGTAGATAGCTGAGGATTTTTTGGGGTTACTTAATCCATTTTAGAATAAGGTCACATTTGACGGGTGTTAATTTTAGGCCATGATGCCTACTCTCAAGTCTTGACTTAAGACAATGATGAGCAGCTCGTAGACCGCCCTCTTCAGGCAACCATTAAAAAATATAAATAGATGACTGCAAATGACGGATCTGTTCATTCTAATATTGGTGCCTTATCTGTGGAATAAAGACAGATACAAATATTTCTGTGAAAGGCTAATATCTAATAAAGCTACTGCTTTGTATTGACGCTTGACAAGGCAAGGCATGAGTTTAAAGGAATTGGTCACCACCTATGACATTTGGAGTGCTCTGGGGACATGGCTTGGCTGTAGACAGAGGCTGAGGAAGAGTGGCTGGAACGACTAACTACTGAAAGAGATGGGAAAACTGGGGGTGGAATAAAAGCTACACAATATGTTATTCATCTTGGCTGCAAGGCCAATCTTCAAGCCCCCAGACCACTCCCTGCATTCTGTATCAGTACTCCATTGTAAATTATTTTGTTTGGTTTAGACTAGCTAGCATGTGTGGATTTTGCAAGCAGCAACACCTACAAGTCTCTCTATCCATCACATTCTACACCCAATTCCAAAACACACAACTATCACAATGTTAAGCTCAGCACATCCGGTGCCAGTCTGACTGGGTATTTTTGCTTTCAAGATAGCTGCTTCCTACAGTGGACAGGTGTTAAGGGGACTCATCTAGTTTCTGTTCCGCTCCCGTTGAAGCCTCAGACTGAGCCTGATCTATGACAACATTGCACAGAGCAATCCCTTCCCGGACACACAGAAAAGCATCTACAGACATGACAGCAATTCAAGATTTCTTGGTGTATTATCTTCCAAGAGGTCCACTCTAAAATGTTTTCCTCTGCGAATGGAATTCATCCTCTTAAAAGGGATTGTTGAAGCCGTCACCACAAGACTAAATACACTATACAAAAGAATGTGGACACCCCTTCAAATTAGTGGATTCTGCTATTTCAACCACACACGTTGCTGACAGGTGTTTAAAAATCAAGCAAACAGCCATGCAATCTCCATTGACAAACTTAGGCAGTAGAACACCACCTTTCCAACAAGTTAGTTATTCAAATTTCTGCCCTGTTAGAAATGCCCCAGCCCACTGTAAGTGCTGTTATTGTGAAGTGGAGACACAGAGGAGCAACAACGGCTCAGAAGCAAAGTGGTAGGCCACACAAGCTCACAGAACGGGACCACAGAGTGCTCTGAAGCACATAAAAATGGTCTGTCCAAACTGCCCCTGGAAGCAACGTCAGCACAAATACTGTTCGCCGGGTGCATCATGAAATGGGTTTCTATGGCTGAGCAGCCACACACAAGTTCACAATTCGCAAAGCATCGGGTGAAGTGGTGTAAAGCTCGACGACATAGGATTCTGGAGCAGCGGAAACACGTTCTCTGGAGCTATGAATCGCGCTTCACCATCTGGCAGTCAGACAGACGAATGTAGGTTTGGCGGTAAACGCTACCTGCCCAAATGCATAGTGCAACTGTAAAGTTTGGTGGAGGAATAACAGCTGTTTGGGGCTGTTTTTCTTGGTTCAGGCTCAGCCCCTTAGTTCTAGTGAAGGGAAAAATGAACTCTACAGCATACAATGATATTCTAGACGATTATGTGCTTCCAACTATGTGGCAACAGTTTGGGGAAGGCCCTTTCTTATTTCAGCAGGACAATACCCCCGTGCACAAAGTGAGGTCCATACAGAAATTGTTTGTCAAGATCGGTGAGGAAGAACTTGACTTGCCTGCACAGAGCCACCTCAGCCCCATCGAACACCTTTGGGATTAATTGGAACACCGACTGCGAGCCAGGCCTAACCCACCAACATCAGGGCCTGACCTCACTAATGCTGTTGTGACTGAATGGAAGAAGGTCCCTGCAGCAATGTTCCAACAACTAGTGGAAAGCCTCCCAGAAGAGTGGTGGCTGTTATAGCAGCAAAGGTGGACCAACTCCATAATAATGCCCATGATTTTGGAATGAGATGTCCGACGAGCAGGTGGCCACATACTTTTGGTCATGCAGTGTATTTTCATTTTCTCCTACATAGGTGAGCTCAACCTGAGGTGGGGTTAAAAGTGAGTTGGAGATAATCTTCAAGTCAAACAAGATAATCTCCTGAGAATGTTCACTCCAAATGGCCCCAGGCAGTGGTGTAAAGTACTTAAGTAGTACTTTAAAGTATTTTTACTTTAGTTTAGGTATCTGTACTTTAATATTTATATTTTTGACAAAATACTAAACAAATGCTTTGGTTGTAAATTATGTCTGAGTATTGAGAGTGTGCCATCTGAGTTGCTTAATATAAGAGTTAAATTATTTATACTTTTGATACTTAAGTACATTTTAGCAATTCCATTTACTTTTGATACTTAAATATACTTAAAACCAAATACTTTTACTTAAGTAGTATTTTACTGGGTGACTTTTACTTAAGTAATTTTCTATTAAGGCATCTTTACTTTTACTCAAGTATGACAATTAAGTACTTTTCCACCACTGCCACAAGGAATCCATCACGAGGGAGAGTAAAAGAGTTAAGCTCCTTTTTCACCAGGTCACAGAAAAGAGTGCTTATGTCACATACAGTAGCATTACATTAGCCTGGTTCCAGATCTGTATGTGATTAAGACAATTCCCCCAGTGTCTGTCATCACGCAGACAAGTATGCTAAAGTACATATGCAGATCTGAGCGAGTTGACAAACCATCCACACAATAATTACAATCCTCTGCACCAGCAGTACTACACTAATCGTTCTCCATAAATTAACTACTAATGAAAACAGCCCCTTCGCTCTGCAGTTTTTACACACATCATTGATGAGAGAGAATGAGAAATGGCAGCTAATTTGCAATCATCTATTTCTGTAGGCACTCATGGGAATGCTCTGCGTAGATGCAAAACTACAAGGCATGTTTTGTTATTTATGAATGCAAATACTCCTCATGCTATGGCTACATTTCCAGGTACTTCATAAATACCTTATTTGTTGTTGGGTATGTGTTAAAATAGACATCTTAAAATGTCACTGCCCACAATCTAGGCTAGCTTGGACAATGACACATATGTTATTCATCTTCATCCATCAATGTGGTTGTTAATACTTCCCTCATATTTCCTTCCTGGATCAGTCCCATGGTGAAATTATAATGTTTGCTTTTCAGAGAAGGATGTTGACATACTCCTCAGCTTTCCACAACCTACTGCAAGGCACCACATTGAGCACGCTCTCCAGCATTTTAATCATCTTCAGAATGGCTCACGTGGCCGACACACACATAGGACATAGCCAACCAGAAAAGGCTTGGTGTCTTGACTCTGTAGTAGGAACAGTATACCCCTTTTAGCTCCAAAAGCCATGGCTTTGCCGGATGAAGTTCATGTTTAATACATGGCCCATTACCTAATGAAGGCCAGATTCCAGGAACGGCTGGAACAGTCAAACGCATTACACAACCCCGACTCCTCCCTCCTCAACTCTACATTTTTCCCCTCTTGCTCGAATCAGCCCAGAGGTCATAAATGAAATTGATCACTAGCTCCGGCTGGAGTGGAGAAGCACAAAAAGTCCATGTCGGGCTGTTTGGGTGCATTAAATCACAGCAATGCTCACCCTGCTCTCCGTCCCTCCTGCTACTCCTGCCTGCGCTCGACAACAACAGAGCCTTGTGCCCTTCGGAGCCCACTCTGGGGCAGTGACCGGGAGCAAGACTTTGGCTCAACTCACTCAGCCTAGCAACAAGGCATCAACAACCATTAAGATTTCAGTTATAGCACATTTATAAACATCCTCCGGAAGACTTAGCCGAAATGTTAGTTTGTTTGCATCTTCAATACAAAGTCAACATTTTGCATTTATTCTTCATGCAAGATCCATTTCATCAACACTGATGTTTCACAGGACATGCCAAAAGAGGAACAATGGAGTATAATTTTTTTTACAATGACATGTCAATACGTCATCATGAAGAGAACCGGTGTCTATTGATCGAGCTCTGGGGTACACTGCCGCCATAGAGAAGAGAGGGCGGAAGCTTGTGGTTTTCACTCAGTAGACCTATTCCTGCATTACACTCCAATAGTTAAACAGCTTGTCTGCTGCCATTAAGATCCAGTGGTCGTGGGGAAAGAGAGCAAGGTGGTTAGACATTCACAACAGCAAGGCCAGCGACCATGTCACTGGATAGTCAGGAAGCTCAGCAACACAGCATATCATTCACTTCACAATCAGTAAATAGCATCCCTCACAAGGGGAAACAAATTAATTGGAAAAGTAGCCATGGCAACCTGTGTCAAGGTTAGCATTTTCCTTGACTATCCTGCAGGCAGCAAAGTAACTGTGGCAATTGTACTCTGCTGGGGGGATAAAACTGTTAAGTGGCTACAGATTTGTGAGAGAATGGTCACTTGAGTTCTTCATGGGCAATTACCCTTACTTGTACCTCCAAGGAATCCAGAGAAAGGGTAAGAGGGTCTATCTCAACTGCCAGCCAGAACTACCAAACAAGCTAAAAGCCCTTTATGCTTGTGTCGAGGAATATAACACTGTGGCTTGCGTGAAAGACCCTGTTTTGGACTGGATGACTGTGTGATCTCACTCTCCATGGCCAATGTAAGCAAAACATTTAAACAGGTTAACAATCACAAGGCCTCCGTGCCAGCGGGAATACTAGGGTGCGTTCTCAAAGCATTAACAGACCAGCTGGCAAGTGACTTCACAGACCTTTTCAATCTCTCCTTGTCCCAGTCTGTAATCCCAACATGTTTCAAACTGGCCACTATTATCACTGTTCCCAAGAGCTCCAAGGTACCCTGCCAAAATGACTATCGCCCTGTAGTACTCACATTTGTAAGTATGAAGTGCTTTGAAACGCTGGTCATGACACACATCAACACCATCATCCCATACCGCAATTTCAATTGCACTTCACACTGCCCTCTACCACCTGGACAAGAGAGGAAATAACTATGTGAGAATGCTGTTCATAGACGACAGCTCAGCAATCAAAAGCATAGTCCCCTCCAAGCTCATCACCAAGCTAGGGACCCTGGGACTGAACCACTCCCACTGGAACACGATCCTGGACTTCCTGACGGGCTGGCCCCAGGTGGAGAGGGTATGTAACAACACCTCCGCTACGCTGGCCTTCAACACCCCTGAGGGGTCCCTGTGTTGAAGGTCAGCGTGGCGGAGGTGTTGTTACCTACCCTCACCACCTGGGGCCAGGCCGTCAGGAAGTCCAGGATCGTGTTCGAGGGAGTGGTTCAGTCCCAGGGTCCCTAGCTTGGTGATGCTTAGTCCTCTCCTGTACTCCCGGTTCACCCACAACTGGGTGGCCACGAACAACTCCAACACCATATGACGACAACAGTTGTACGCCTGATCACCGACGGCGATGTGTCAGCCTACTGGGAGGAGGTCAGAGCCTTAGCAGTGTAGTGCCAGGACAACAATTTCTCCCTCAACATCAGTAAGACCAACGTCCGTAAGACCAAGGAGCTGATCGTGGACTATAGGAGAAAGAGGGGACAGCACGCCCCATCCACGGAGCGGATCGAGAGCTTCAAGTTCCTTGAGTCCACATCAATAAGGACACATTAGGGCTGGGCTATGTCATAAAACTCATCTCAATTTTTTTCAAACGTATGGGTGATTCACGATACATATCTTGATTTATTAATGTTCACTCCAAATAAGCATTGTTGTACAATTAAAGGTCAAATACACTGCATTTAAAACAGTCGGCAATACATATGAATACAGAGCTTGTGGCATTATACCTAGAATGAATAAGCCTTCCACAACTATGAGTCACTAATAATGTAATTATTTTAATCAAAATTGTTTTGTACTTGCTTTTTTTGTTGTTGCAATAATCACTGATATGGCTTTCAGCGCTGTTTATTAAAATGCCTTTTTTGTTACAAATGTAACCAGAACAATGCATAATGCACATTCACTAATAATGTAGGAGGCATTATAGATCTCTCAATCACAAATGCTAGTGAGTAGCCAGCTAATATTTATACTTCAAGTTTAGCCAACTTGGATTTAGGTATTCTCTCACAAGCTCTAAATTCAGCTAACAAGGCAAAACAGTTTAATAGTTATTAACAACTTTGTCTATCTGCTAAGTGTAACAAGTACTTTTGGATGTCAGGGAAAATGTATGGAGTAAAAAGTAAATTATTTTATTTGGGAATGTAGTAAAAAAAAAAAAGTTAAAATACTTTAAAGTATTTTTACTTAAATACTTTGCACCACTGTTAGTATGGAAAATGCACCGCCCTTGACTGCCAGGTGGTGGTGCAGACAGCCCAGAACATCACTGGGGCCGAGCTCACTGCCATCCATGACCTCTCTATATCAGGTGGGGTCAGAGGAAGGCCTGAAAAATTGCCTAAGACTCCAGCCGCAAACTGTTCACTCTGCTACCGTCCGGAAAACGGTGCCGGAGCATCGGCTCTCGGGCCAACAGGCTCAGAGACAGCTTCTACCCCCAAGCCGTCAGACTGCTAAATAGCCAGATGGCTAAATAGTAAATTAATGGTATGCAAATTATCTTGCACTGACCCCACACACACACAACTCGGGGGTCTCCAACATTTGCTAGCATGAGCACGATTTATTTTTATTTTTAAATGAAACATGTCACGAGCTACTCATTTTGTAATAGCTTTCAAATAGCCATTTTTCTCCTCTACCCTGCAGCCCTCCCCCTGGTTCTTGGGTACAACAGACGCATTTGTCAATATTCCCGACAAACTAATGGTTAATAATAGTGATGCATGAATATTACATTTTTGTCCGATGCCAAAAAACACGATAACAGATATTTAATTTTAGCTGCCTTTTAAGCATTCTAGACAGTTAAATAGTTAACACACACAGGCACTGCACCTCAGTGCAAGAGGCGTACCAACAGTCCCTGGTTCAAATCCAGGCTGTATCACATCCGGCCGAGATTGGGAGACCCATAGGGTGGTGCAGAATTGGCCCAGCGCCGTCATTGTAAATAAGACTTTGTTCTTTATTAACTGACTTGCCTAGTTAAATAAAGGTTACACACACACCAACAAGTTACTTTGTTGGCATTTACGCATGTCCCCAACACCAGTAAAACAATCAAAACCTATATCTTTCACTTACTTGCTGTGCCGTTTCGTTGTTGAGTCATTTCATTCTCAACCTGGATTTCTACGGAACGGCGTTTGGGCCTTTGAGTGTCAATTTATTTTATATTTATTTAAGGATTAGCCACAAGTGGACTTCACGGTTAGCCTTCAAAATAAAAGTACAGCATAATTATATAATTTGTATTCATTTGCATCACTGTCAAATACACTTGAATTTTAAAGGCAAATGCCACTATTGTGCCTAATCCTTACTGTGGCTAGCTTCACAACACATAACCCAGTCCAGTCGAGCCTCACTGGCCAGACGAAGCTAGCTGGCTGCTTATAACGTTAGCTTTGGGCACCAGGGTTAATTAAGCTGCAGGCTTGCTATTTATTTTCATGAACTGAAGTTTAATTTCAATAGGCGAACAACAAGTGGCAACCTTGCTAATACTTACAAGGATTCCTAAATCATTGCTAAGAATAGTGAAAATGACTGCAGTTTCTACTGGTTATTGTTTTCAGGCTGGTTGTATTGGTGCAAGCTAGGTACCAAGCTAGAGCTAGCTACCCCCAGAAGTTGCGGTCAAATAAATTATGCTTTATTACCAACGCGGTATCGTAAACACATTGTTTGTGTCCAGGGTTTGCTTGTTTGTAGACTTTTTTTGTACAGCTTTGACAGTGCTACTGTATCTTTTTGACACACAAAGACCCAAACATTCCATAGTATGTATGTCGAAAAGCTATTTCTGTGTAACTCTGGTAGGGCAACATCTGAAAAATTGTGTGAGCTAGGTTAAGAATGCTGTGTTGCACGTGTAGCGCAAAATGACGCCACGTAAAATTACGCCATGTACCTACGTTATATAGATATGCACGGTAGCTTTGACATCGGTTTTTAACGTCGGCCGATACCGATGTTGGCATTTTTAGGTAATATCTGCCGATTCCGATATGTTCACCGATATATCATGCATCCCTAGGTAAATAACCAAAATATTTTTTGTATTTTCCGGAATTCTGTTCTCCCTGTTTTTTTTTGTTTTTTTTTACTCAATTAGTGTTGCACGGTATACAGTAGGATTCATATAGGCCTAATGTAAGCCGAATCTATATGTTTTTTAAAGCACCATATCATTAGAAGTTCAATTCTGTTTGGTGACTAACATTTTAAAAGTTGGGAGCAGTGTGTGTTTGTGGGGGAGAGAGAGGTGTGCGCATGTTGATGAGAGTGAGGGAGACGGAGTGTGTGTGAGAGAATGTGTTAACTGAAGAGTAATTAAGGTTTCATGCAGTGTTTTTCCTTTGATATGACATGCAGATCCTTCTGCATGTACAGTACCAGTCAAAAGTTTGGACACATAGGGCCTCCTGAGTGGTAGAGTGGTCTAAGGCACTGCATCGCAGTGCTCGCTGTGCCACTAGAGATCCTGGTAAGACCGGGAGACCAATGAGGCTGCGCACAATTGGCCCAGCGTCGTCCTGGTTAGGGGAGGGTTAGGCCGGCAGGGATGTTCTTGCCCCATTGGGCACTAGCGACTCCTATGGTGGGCCGGGCGCAATGCACGCTGACAGTCGCCAGATGTACAGTGTTTCCGCCGACACATTGGTGCGGCTGGCTTCCGGGTTAAGCGGGATGTGTGTTAAGAAGCAGTGCGGCTTGGCTGGGTTGTTTTTCGGAGGATGCCGGACTCTCGACTTTCGCCTCGAGTCCGCACGAAAGTTCCAGCGTGGGACAAGACTACCAATTGCATACCACAAAATTGGGGAGAAAAAAATAATATATTAAAAAAAATACAAAAAAGTTCAGACAGACCTATTCGTTGAGTGCAAAACTGTCAAGGAAAATGGTGGTTACTTTGAAGAATCTCAAATATAAAATAAATTTTGATTTGTTTAATCTTTTTTGGGTTACTACATGATTCCATGTGCCATTTCATAGTTTTAAAGTCGTAGAAAATAGTCAAAATAAAGAAACCCTTGAATGAGTAGGTGTCCAAACTTTTGACTGGTACTGAATATCACATGAGGTTGGTGGCACCTTAACTGGGGAGGACAGACTCGCGGTAATAGCTGGAGCGCTGGTGTATATTCCTTCCTCCCATTCCTCCAGCCAAATCACAGGTGGGACTTAGCAAATCAGCCATTCTATGCAGTATTCTATTATACACTGAAAAGTGTGAATTTTAATTCAATATGTTGTATTGAGTAGAAGTGTGAATTTCAGTGACAGGTTTTTGTAGAACATTTAGAAAATGTGAACAAGCACCTGGGGGACGGGGCAAACAGGATGCTAGGCCACATCTTTTCCCCCACTGTGGTATCGCGATTAGAGGTCGACCGATTATGATGTTTCAACGGCGATACCGATTATTGGAGGACCAAAAAAAGCTGATACCGATTTAAATCGGACGCTTTTTATTTATTTATTTGCAATAATGACAATTACAACAATACTGAATTAACACTTATTTTAACTTAATATGATACATCAATAAAAATCAATTTAGCATCAAATAAATAATTAAACATGTTCATCTTGATTGAAATAATGCAAAAACAAAGTGTTGGAGAAGAAAGTAAAAGTTCCTTGCTCAGAACATGAGAACATATGAAAGCTGGTGGTTCCTTTTAACATGAGTCTTCAATATTCCCAAGTAAGAAGTTTTAGGTTGTAGTTGTTATTATAGGAATTATAGGACTATTTCTCTCTATACCATTTGTATTTCATTAACCTTTGACTATTGGATGTTCTTATAGGCACTTTATTGTCAGTGTAACAGTATATAGCTTCCGTCCCTCTCCTCGCTCCTGCCTGGGCTCGAACCAGGAACACAAGGGGAACAACCACTCCAAGTCTCAGAGCGAGTGACATTTGAAACGCTATTAGCGCACACCCCGCTAACTAGCTAGCCATTTCACATCGGTTACACGAGCCTAATCTCGGGAGTTGATAGGCTTGAAGTCATAAACAGCTGCTGGCAAACGCACGAAAGTGCTGTTTGAATGAATGCTTACAAGCCTGCAGCTGCCTACCACCGCTCAGTCAGACTGCTCTATCAAATCATAGACTTAGTTATAACATAACACACAGAAATACGAGCCTTAGGCCATTAATATGTTTGGTTGTTTTTTTTTGGGGGGGGGGGCTCCCGAGTGGTGCAGCATCCTGGTGCTAGAAGCTTCACTACAGACCCTGGTTCGCTTCCAGGCTGTATCACAACCGGCAGTGATTGGGAGTCCCATAGGGCCGCGCACAATTGGCGTCGTCCGGGATAGGGTTTGGTCAAAATGTGTTCTTAACTGACTTGCCCAGTTAAATAAAAGTGGTGCAGCATCCTGGTGCTAGAAGCTTCACTACAGACCCTGGTTCGCTTCCAGGCTGTATCACAACCGGCAGTGATTGGGAGTCCCATAGGGCCGCGCACAATTGGCGTCGTCCGGGATAGGGTTTGGTCAAAATGTGTTCTTAACTGACTTGCCCAGTTAAATAAAATTCACACACACACACACCGACAACAAACATCACATAGGCCAACAGACCACACACAATTTGCTGCTGATACACTGTAATTTATCTTACTCTTATTACTATCTATCCTGATGCCTAGTCACTTTACCCTTCCTACAAGAAGATACAATATGTACCTCAAATACCTCTGCACACTGATCTGGTACTGGCACTCCCTGTATATAACTGTTAACTAGTTCCATTCTTATGTATTATATTTTATTCCTCGTGTTGCTATTTTTAAACTCTGCATTGTTGCGAAGGTCTCATAAGCAAGCGAGCATTTCACGCTACACAAGCCGACAAATACAATTTGATATATATATATATTTAAAGAAATAAGTGGTATCAATGGCAGGCATACTCAATAGCTAACATTTCTACGGCTAGGGCTATAAAGTTCCATTAGTTTTTACACATACTCAGATAAGCAAGACTAACTCTTAGGGGGTAAATGCCTCCTCACAGCTGTCCGTGATCTACAATCCAGGCAAGCTAGTGACACATATCACCTCCAGCTATTCCCCCTACTCCACTCTCTAGGTTAGCTAACTAAGAAGTGCAAATGCAGAGATAGCTTGCTAGCTACCACTAGCCAGGCCAAGGTGTTAGCTGAGCTAGTTAGTACCACAAAGCTTTAGCAAAACTACCTGGGTAAGAGTTAACGATAGCAAAACGAAAATGTATAACTTTGCGAACCTCAACCTGAACAAACAAAAATATGGACATTTGACATTTCAGCAGCATTAACTATGAAACAATTGAACTTATACATGCACCAATGTTACTTAGCTAAACAAATTGGTGCTATCAAAGTGCGACGACTTAAACTAGCCTGACTACCAAGTTAACTAAAATCAAGCTGCTTGACAAGAAGGCTCGAGCTGCTGGAGTTTGGAATTGATAGCTAACAGTAGCTAGCTAGCTATCATTAGCTGCCGATGTGTCGCTCGCACCGTGTTTTATCTTAATGAAACGCTTAAATTAAACTTACCACGAATGTCTTACTTATTCTAAATCCCAGCTCAGATCGCACGTATGTTTTCAATCGAATTCCTGAGTTAAATTAACCGAAACAAGGAATTTGATCCAACTTATTATTTTCAGTTGTTTCTTCACTTCCTGATAGACGCTGCCATTTTGAATTGAAAGCAGATAGTTCCGCTGCTGTCGTCACACTGTAGGCTACTCTGATTGTGGCTTGAGGTTCGTGGATAACAAACAGCATACTTTATCTGCCGAATTAACTTTGACAATTAAAAAAAAGAAAAATAATTAAGTTCAGGAAACACTACAATAAATATTCTTAACACAATTTAGCCAATTCAAACACTACAGTCTATTGCATACATTGCCTATTCTCAGCTGTTTTGAAAAGGCCCTAACATCAAAGATCATCAACAACAGTGTTTACAACGCCTGCTGCTGGTTATATTGAGCAATTCGAAAATCATCTTCATACACACCATATTAGATTCGCGGTGATGTGGAGAGTAAGAAAATACCCTCCCTCTGGCTAGAAACTCGTTGCAGGTTTTGAAAATAACCATTTCTTACTTTTAATCAAATCAAATTTTATAAGGCACATGCGCCGAATTCAACAGTGAAATGCTTACTTACGAGCCCCTAACCAACAATGCGTTAAAATAATATATAGATATATACATTAAAAAAAATACAAATAAAAAAACTGATAAGAATAAGAAATACAAGTAACAAGTAATTAAAGAGCAGCAGTAAAATAACAATAGCGAGTTAGTTGAGGTAATATGTACATGTGGGTAGAGTTATTAAAGTGACTGTTCATTGATGATAACAAAAGAGAGTAGCAGCGGTGTAAAAGAAGGAAGGGGGGCAATGCAAATAGTCCAGGTAGCTATTTCAGTTCAGTGGTCTTATGGCTTGGGGGTAGAAGCTTTTTTGAAGCCTCTTGGACCAAGACTTGGCACTCCGGTACCGCTTGCCTTGCGGTAGCAGAGAGAACAATCTATGACTAGGGTGGCTAGAGTCTTTGAACATTTTTAGGGCCTTCCTCTGACACCGCCTGGTATAGAGGTCCTGGATGGCAGGAAGCTTGGCCAATCGCACTACCCTCTGTAGTGCCTTGCGGTCGGAGGCCGAGCAGTTGATATACCAGGCAGTGATACAACCAGTCAGGTAGGATGCACTTGATGGTGCAGCTGTAGAACCTTTTGAGGATCTGAGGACCCATGCCAAATCTTTTCAGTCTCCTGAGGGGGAATAGGTTTTGTTGTGCCCTCTTCACGACGGTCTTGGTGTGCTTGAACCATGTTAGTTTGTTGGTGATGTGGACACCAAGGTAACTCATCTCCTTTGTCTTGATCACACTGAGGGAGAGGTTGTTGTCCTTGCACCACACGCCCAGGTCTCTGACCTCCTCCCTATAGGCTGTCTCGTTGTTGTTGGTGATCAGGCCTACCACTGTTGTGTCATCGGCAAAATTAATGATGGTGTTGGAGTTGAGCCTGGCCGTGCAGTCATGAGTGAACAGGGAGTACAGGAGGGGACTGAGCATGCACCCCTGATGGGGTCCCTGTGTTGAGGATCAGTGTGGCGAATGTGTTGTCACCTATCCTTACCACCTGGGGGTGGCCCGTCAGGAAGTCCAGGATCCAGTTGCAAAGGGAGGTGTTTAGTCCAAGGGTACTTAGCTTAGTGATAAGCTTTGAGGGCTCTATGGTGTTGAACGCTGAGCTGTAGTCAATGAATAGCATTCTCACATAGGTGTCCCTTTAGTCCAGGTGAGAAAGGACAGTGTGGAGTGCAATAGAGATTGCATCATCTGTGGAGTTGTTGGGGCGGTATGCAAATTGGAGTGGGTCTAGGGTTTCTGGGATAATGATGTTGATGTGAGCCATGACCAGCCTTTCAAAGCATTTCATGGCTACAGAGGTGAGTGCTACAGGTCGGTAGTCATTTAGGCAGGTTAACTTAGTGTTCTTGGGCACAGGCACTATGGTGGTCTGCTTAAAACATGTTGGTATAGGGCCTCTTGGGTGGCGCAGTGGTTAAGGGTGCTGTACTGCAGCGTTAGCTGTGCCACGAGAGACTCTGGGTTCAGGCTCTGTCGTAACTGGCCGCGACCGGGGGGTCCGTGGGGCGACGCACAATTGGCCTAGGCTACCATGATAATTAGGGAGAAAAAGGGGTAAAAAAATATTTGTTAAAATAATAATAATAAAACATGTGGTAATCCATCTGGCCTTGTGACCTGTTTAAAGGTCTTACTCACATCAGCTGCAGAGACCGTGATCACAGTCTTCTGGAACAGCTGGTGCTCTAATGCATGTTTCAGTGCCATTTGCCTCGAAGCGAGCATAGGAGTAGTTTAGCTTGTCTGGTAGGCTCGTGTCACTGGGCAGCTCTCGGCTGTGCTTCCCTTTGTAGTCTGTAATGGTTTGCAAGCCATGCCACATCCGACAAGCATCAGAGCAGGTGTAGTACGATTCGATATTAGTCCTGTATTGACGCTGTTCCTGTTTGATGGTTCGTCGGAGGGCATAGCGGGATTTCTTATAAGCTTCCGGGTTAGAGTCCCGCTCCTTGAAAGCGGCAGCTCTAGTCTTTAGCTCAGTGGGGATGTTGCCTGTAATCCATGGCTTCTGGTTGTGGTATGTGCATACGTTCCCTGTGGGGACGACGTCCTCGATGCACTTATTGATGAAGCCAATGACTTAAAAAAAATATGTATATATTTTTTTCACCTTTATTTGAGAACAAGTTTTCATTTACAACTGCGACCTGGCCAAGATAAAGCAAAGCAGTGCGACAAAAACTACAACACTGAGTTACATGTGGGATAAACAGACGTTCAATCAATAACACAATAGAAAAATCTGTATACAGTGTGTGCAATTGTAGTAAGATTTTGGAGGTTAGGCAATAAATAGGCCATAGAGGTGAAATAATTACAATTTAGCAATTAAACACGGGAGAGATAGATGTGCAGATGATGAATGTGCAAGTAGAGATACTGGGGTATAAAGTAGCAAAAAAATAAATAACAATATGGGGATGAGGTAGTTGGGTAGGCTATTTACAGATAGGTTGTGTACAGGTGCAATAATCGGCAAGCTGCTCTGACAGCTGATGCTTAAAGTTAGTGAGGGAGATATAAGACTCCAGCTTCATTGAATTTTGCAATTCGTTTCGGTCATTGGCAGCAGAGAACTGGAAGGAAAGGTGGACAAAAGAGGAGTTGGCTTTGGGGGTGACCCATGAAATATACCTGCTGGAGCGCGTGCTACAGGTGGGTGCTGCTATGGTGACCAGTGAGCTGAGATAAGGCGGGGCTTTACGTAGCAAAGACTTATAGATGACCTGGAGCCAGTGGATTTGGCAACGAATATGAAGCAAGGGCCAGCCAATGAGAGCATACAGGTCGCAGTGATGGGTAGTTTATGGGGCTTTGGTGACAAAACGGATGGCACTGTGGTAGACTGCATCCAATTGGCTGTGTAGAGTGTTGGAGGCTATTTTGTAAATGATATCGCCGAAGTCAAGGACTGGTAGGATAGTCAGTTTTAAGAGAGTATGTTTGGCAGCATGATTTGTAGGGGTTCAGTGGACAGCTGGGAGGAGGTGCTATTATTCTCCATGGACTTTACAGTGTCCAAAAACTTTTGGAGTTTGTGCTACAGGATACAAATTTCTGTTTGAAAAAGCTAGCCTTTGCTTTCCTAACTGCCTGTGTATATTGGTTCCTAACCTCCCTGAAAAGTTGCATATTGCGGGGTCTATTCGATGCTAATGCAATAAAGAGGTGTGTTTAGAGTGATGCGGTGTACTCCTCAATGCCATCAGAGGAATCCTGGAACATATTCCAGTCTGTGCTAGCATAACAATCCTGTAGTTTAGCCTCTGCTTCATCTGATCACTTTTTTATTGATCTAGAATTATGAATTATAGAATTATGGTCAGAATTGCCAAATGGAGGGCGAGGGAGAGCTTTGTGTTATTTACAAATGTATGTTGATAGTGTCGTCGTTCAGCCACCACTCCGTGAAGCATAAGATATTACTGTTTTGAATGTTATGTTGGTAGTTTAATCTTGTGCGTAGGTCATCTATTTTATTCTCCAAAGATTGCACATTTGCTAGCAGAATGGAAGGAAGTGGGGGTTTATTCGATCGCCTATGAATTCTCAGAAGGCAGCCTGCCCTTTGGCCCCTTTTTCTCCGCCTCCTCACCTGGGACTTCCAGAGAAAGCAGTATATCATTCTCGTCGGGCTCGTCAGACTAGTTAAAGGGAAAAAAATATTCTGCCAGTCCGTGGTGAGTAATCACAGTCCTGATGTCCAAAAGTTATTTTCGGTCATAAGAGACGGTAGCGGCAACATTATGTACAAAAATAAGAAAAGAAGTTACAAAAAACGCAAATAAACGAACAAAAAAATATCTGTTTTGGGGACATGTAAAGCATCTGGCTTCTTCTCCGGCGGCATTATTACATTTGTGGGAACAATGTTGTTGGAAAAGCATTCCAGGGGAAGTTGGTTGAGAGAATGCCATGACTGTGCAAAGCTGTCATCAAGGCAAAGGCTAGCTACTCAAATATAATGTTTAAATATTTGTTTAAATATTTGTTTAACACCTTTTTGGTTACTATATGATTCCTTTTGTGTTATTTCATAGTTCTGATGTCTTCACTATTTTTCAACAATGTAAAAAATGTTGAAAAATAGTCAAAATAAAGAAAAACCCTTGAATGAGTAGGTGTGTCCAAACTTTTGTTGGGTACTGTATAAAACTACATCCATACTTCCATTAATTGTTTTAACTGGTACAAGTTTACCTTCAGAGGCTCCAGTTAGCTAGTTGGTAGCTCAAACCATTCAGACACTACATACATTTTCGTAGATAGCTCTATTTTCACATATGTAGACACTGGTATGGTGCTGGAGATAATGAATATGAAGTTGGAAAGTGTTGGAATTGAGTACTAAGAAAAGTTCCAAACCTCCCTGCTAATAACAGATTGTTTTCAGTTTTCCCCTCCCCAGATCCCAGAGAGTCCTAGCAAAATTCTTTCTTATGAAATTGCTCTTTGCTAAGAAGCTATTCTTGTTTATTTTTGACCATTTTCATTGAAAATGATCAAAGTAAGGTACTTAATTGCTACCCAGAAATGATTTGTTATTGAGGTAAAAACAGCTGCATTGGACCTTTAATGCATCATGAATACAGAATTGGAAACCATAATTATCCCACAGTAATAATAACCATTGAGGTCATCTAATAAGTGTATTTCGGTGTGTATAGTTTCTTGATTGCTGTCATTTTGGCATCCATCCTTCCCCGCTGAGTTATTAAATGATGCAACTAGAAGAGGTTAAATTGTTTCCAGTAAACACAGCCACTGACTTCCTGGTACAACAGTCCCCTTTTCCAACAAACGGGGCATTATGAAGCACAGGGTGAGGTTCATTCGGACAAAAAGGGAAAGACAAGGTGGTGCTTTGCTTTGTCTGCACAGAAGTGTATCACCTCTTAGGTTTGTATTTGCCTCAGCAATTCAGCAATTCTAATAATGTGGCCCTGGAGTGGGACATTAAGGAGGTACCAGTAAGTATTTTACAAACAAAACAAATTATCATCCCGAACTGATAACAACAGAATGGAACAGGGGGATTTTGTGAATCAAATTTGATCTGGCTCACTTCTGGGAATGGTGTTGGAATAGTGTTTTTAGAGATTAGCAATGCATGTCTCCATCTCAAGAGTGAATAGTTATTGAGTAGTTATAGAGACCTTTTTCCACGTTCAATGATATTTCCTGAAGATCACAATCCAAATTTCATTGTTATGCTTTTGACTGCTCTGCCATAGAGAATGATAGAGGCCTCTACTGGCCAAAAGGCCTTATTATCATGTGCAGCGCCATTGAGGGCTTCCACCATTTTAATGTAGTCAACTGGTTGGGACTTCCAATTTTATTGGCTGATCCCTCCTGATTCCTCCACAATTGTGAATAAGAAAATGAAATGCTTCAAAATGGAGATTGCCTCAATGGCACTGTCCATGTTGTCACAGATGCTATTATGGCAAAGATACAAAGATGAGTCCTCTATCTATCTCTATGAGCTCTCCTCATTTCCGTGTAAATGTATTGTATGTGTTTATTTGCCTCTTCTTCTTCACAGCTGCCAAAGTTCCCTTGCTGCTGTGATTTCCTTATTACCATATTGGATTAGCTTGTTATTCGTCGTGCCAACACATTACCTGCCTTGCGTTATTTTAGCATTGCCCATAAACTTCTCTGAAAATTCCAGCTTGATGTATATATACTATAATTATGAATTTGGCGCCCTCTGCTGGAAGAAAAGCAAAAGGACATACAATGCCCAGTTAGGTATGTTAGGCAAGCAATTGGCAGTGGCACATTCAATCATTTATTTAACATATGCACATTCTTGTTACAAAAAACACATAATTTGGATGTGGTTTAATTATTTACTGCAGTGGGCTAAATCAGGGTCACACAGAGTGTTTCTTGGTAGTCATAAACAAATTGACTTTGAAACAAAAGTATACACCTTCACACACATGGTTATGGTCTTAATAAAAAAAACTGTACCATGTCAGAAATAGAGTTGAAATGTATAACATTTTGAGTTTGGATCTCAACATGAAACTTTATATACACCACAGAAGACTGAAATATAACAAAACAGTTTGACTTAGAAACCTGCTTTTCTGAGTACATTTTTTATGGGGAGGGGGTGGGGGCGGGGGATTAATTATGAAAAATAGATGGCGATTTGGTCATTTGACTGCAGGAAAGGATTTGAATGTGTTCATCTCAAATGAGTTCAAACTAAATAGAGTGTAGGCCTAATGTAGTAGACCTAGTACAATGTATAACCCATAAACCCACACATTTGCTTAACACACACGAATGTGACTTAACCACACATTGCTTAACACACATGAATGTGAGTTAAGAGGCACGTGAATTACCCCATCTAATGCGATTTATATAAATCTCTGACGAACCCGAATTGCATAACTTGCCCCAAAAGCTCCTGGTTCATTATTTCCCTGTAAATATGCTGTGTCTGCCCGAGGCCAACCATAATTTCAACAATCCACAGGCCAAAACAGTGGCCAGACGGTAAGAATTGATTGATAACATTTGTATTGAGATTTTGTCTATTTTGTGAAAACGTTTAAAAGTATTGCGTGGATATGTTTTTGGCAAATGGTTCAATTATTCATGTGATTTTTCTCAAGACACAGGTAGTTATTAGATCATAGCAGATAATTGGTCAAATGGCAGTTGTATTCCACTTTTGTTTTTCTTTACAGTGGTCGGTGCTAGTGATTCTCCAGGGACCCTTTGGCTGTTTCATCTGCAGTTGAAGAGATGGAGAGATTAGTTTTCTTGTTTTCTCTGACTGCCCTTGTTGTCCTTCACTGCATGAACACCACTCCAGAGTTCCAAGAGTAAGTCAATGATGTCATGTCCTATTGTCTACCTATTGAATTGGGTTCCTTTAAATGTGTTCATACAGTTATACAAAAAATAATAATTGTTAGGCTGGTAGACTGCAATTAATCAATAGCTTTAAACATTGTTTTGGTTCATTTATGGAGAAATGAGATTTGAATCAAAGGTCAGTCTTGCCAAATGTGTTTTGGAACCTAAATAAAAATGTTATATTAAGTCAAATCATATTTTGCAAGTTGTAGTGTATGTGGAACTATGACAGAATATTTTGCCGTCTAGGCCATTAGTCTTTAGATGATTGAGAAGTAATGCATTCGAATTTAGGCTACATATTCAAAGATCCAGTTGAGTGGTGCAAGTATGCTCAATACTCTCTGTTACCGCTTGAGGGCACTAGCAGCTCATATGAATAGGCCCCAATGACATTGTTGAGTTTTACGCATAGATTTCTGACCCATAAATCCTTGACAAATCTTTAGTCATGTGGAAACAAGTAATACACTGGCATGTGTAAAACCCATGTAATGATTTCATTCACATTATATGGTGATGGGTGAAAAATAATTAGTTAAAGGGGAAGTCAAAAAAGGCTTGTGAAATCAGATAGAACATGTCTTTGACTCTGAAACAATGACTGTCTCTAACCTCTCTGGATGATAAAACATCTATTTTTCTCTTTTCTACATTTAGTCAATCCCCAGTTTACCTGTGTTGTCAGACAATTGGGTTAAGATATGCTCTCTCCAGTGTTTAGTTAAGCAGGCTGCCACAGCAGGCCTAATTACATTAAAGTTCCAGAAGGATAGGGGTGACTGTCTGCACCACTCCTCCCGAGCAATTCTTCCATTCCTCAGCGGACATTTCTCATTTCAAGCAGACTGCCATACTCCTCCGTAGCGGATATCCCTAGAACTCGTTCAATGTGGACTTTGGCAATCAATAGGCCTACATGCCGCGAGAGGAGTTTGATAAATTGCTGCTGACATGTGTTCTTCCACTTTGCAAACAAACAGTATTGTGTGCATAAATCTTCCAGCGCTGGTGCATTCAGATGCAGCCAAGAAGCTTCCCTTTGGCTTCACAGCATTTGTTTGGCTTCTGTGTACACATTGTACATTTGAGATGGAAGTCATTTTGTTTACATGGAGATGCCCCATAGCGCATTAATCTTTTCTGAACACAGTACCTGTTAACTCTGACTGCCAATCATGGTGATGAGTGGTGATCTCACATGCCCCATCGTTTTGGCCTCCTACAGCTAAAGACCATGATTGATTGAGTCATTGTGGTGATGACCTCTGTTGTTGCCGGGAAACCATTGGAGATCTACATGAAACATGCTTCTTGTACTAGTGATCTGCCATCCCATGGCGTTATGGATCAGCAAGTCAAAGTAGCTCTGTTGAAACAAGACCCAGAGGCTGAAGCATCAAAGCAGGCTTTAGCAGTTGACCTCACAGCTTGTGTCAACACAACAGTAGAAATAGACCTGGTGATGTGGGCTACTAATGGATGGAGATCAAACCAGCAAGCCAGCCGTTTGTCCTCACTGAATGCTGCAAACTTTGACACTATCAGTCCAATACGGCCCCATGTAGCCGTTGACATTAGCACATATTCTCTAATTCTCACAGGCAGCTAGCATCCTGCTGTTCTCCTATCTCCAAGGCTTTAGCGTGATTAGAACCCAAACAGAGCGTGCAGCAATTCCCCCAGCCTCCAGGCCCTCGCTAGAGCAGCAGCAGTCCCGTCTGCCTAGCCCACCTTCCCTCCGTGAGCCCCATATGTCTGTCTGTCTGTGTGTATCCTCTATCTATCATGTGGTCTCCCATCTCTGCAACATTTCTCCTGGTGCTCTGGGTGTTGGCATAATTATCGCTCCCTCTGTCTGCCCATTCATCACTGCTCACTAATTTAGCACTGCAGAGCAGACTCACCAACTAATTAGAGAAGAGAATGAGGCAGAACAGCGGAGGGAGATTGCTCTTTAAAAAGTATAGTGCAGGTAAATTAAGACTTTGCACTATGAATTTGAAAAATATCCTGATTTGTCCACTAGCTAACAGTGTGTTGTTATTTCTTACCTGCAGGCCTGTTGTGATACTGCAGATTGGTATTGCAGTGTTGGTGGTGGTGTGGTTCTTCTACTTCCTTATCACCCGACGCAACCCACCCAAAGACACCCTTTTCTATGGTATGGTATTAATTATTCTTTCAAGATGATGATGATGATGGCAGATCAAAGGGAAATTAGCTGTTTTATTTGAGTGAAAACTAGTTTAGCATTGATGATTTTATTTATTATTATATACAAAGCACCAATACTTTTAAACAGATCCCCTCTGTGTTACATAGTTAAGAAAGAACATGAATGACCACTACATACATAAGGCCAACCCCCGTGAACAGACTTCCAGAACCTTCTTATCGTCATGAATTGTTTTCATTGTTTCATTCATTTATACACAAAGCTGCTTATACTGATCAGGATCAGCGTAAAGCTGAAACCCAGACTGACAGACTTGTTGGGCTTGTTCTTACAACACCACAGTAGTAGGAGAGCTGGAAAGACCTGGAACATGAGCCTAAGGGCATGTGAAGTCACATGCCGTGCACACACACAGTATATAGCTTACTACTTACCGAACTTACTGATCGTGGATGACTGTCCCATGTGGGATGCAGGGCAGTAACGTTGACGCATCATTACCAAATAAGAAGACAAAAAAACAACACACACACACACACACACACACACACACACACACACACACACACACACACACACACCCCCGAGCTGACAAGGTACAAATCTGTCGTTCTGCCCCTGAACAGACAGTTAACCCACTGTTCCTAGGCCATTGAAAATAAGAATTTGTTCCTAACTGACTTGCCTAGTTAAATAAAGGTAAAATAAAATACATACATACATAGCAGAAAACACCAGTGACTCGGTCTCTATAAAAAAGTGGTCAGTTGAAGCAGATGCTAAACTACAGGACTGTTTTGCACAGACTGGAATATGTTCCGTGATTCTTCCGATGGCATTGAGGAGTATACCACATCAGTCACTGGCTTTATCAATAAGTGCATCGAGGACATTGTCCCCTTAGTGACTGTACGTACATACCCCAACCAGAAGCCATGGATTACAGGCAACATTCGCACTGAGCTTAAGAGTAGAGCTGCCGCTTTCAAGGTGCGGGACTCTAACCCAGAAGCTTATAAGAAATCCTGCTATGCCCTCCGACGAACCATCAAACAGGCAAATCGTCAATACAGGACTAAGATTAAATCGTACTACACCGGCGCAGACGCTCGTCGGATGTGGCAGGGCTTGTAAACTATTCCAGACTACAAAGGGAAGCACAGCCGAGAGCTGCCCAGTGACACGAGCCTACCAGACGAGCTAAATTACTTCTATGCTCGCTTCGAGGCAAGTCACACTGAAACATGCATGAGAGCACCAACTGTTCCGGATGACTGTGTGATTATGCTCTCTACAGCCGATGTAAGTAAGACCTTTAAACATGTCAACATTCACAAGGCCGCTGGGCCCGACGGATTACCAGGACGTGTACTCCGAGCATGCGCTGACCAACTGGCAAGGGCCTTCACTGACATTTTCAACCTCTCCCTGTCGGAGTCTGTAATACCAACATGTTTCAAGCAGACCACCATAGTCTCTGTACCCAATAACACGAAAGTAACCTGCCTAAATAACTACCGACCTGTAGCACTCACGTCTGTAGCCACGAAAGGCTGGTCATGGCTCACATTAACACCATTATCCAAGAAACCCTAGACCAGTGGTCAACAACCTTTTCTGAGTCAAGATCACTTTCTGAGTCAAAATGTATGCCGAGATCTACCACTCTGATTTTTTTTTATTAACATGACTTAAAAAATGTCATGCAACATTAACCAATTAAAAACAGTACTGTAGCAATGAAGTTTGTGTAGTAAGCTATAGGCCCAATACATTTTCACCGCATACTGGCTTTGCGTGAATTTACCTGCATTGTTGTTCAGACCATTTAAAAATATATATATTTCAAAATTTGAGGTATATTATATTTGTATTTATTATGGTTCCCCATTAACTGCTGCCAAAGCAGCAGCTACTCTTCCTGGGGTCTGGCAAAATTAAGGCAGTTCATACCATTTTAAAACATTACAATACATTCACAGATTTCACAACACACTGTATGATCACAGTTGAGTGAGAATACATTTAAATCATTAGCTATTTATTTTACTTGGCTGATGGTGCCTGCATCTGATGGTCAGTCTCGGAGGAAGAGAAGCAGACTGAGAGGTCCGTCTCTCAACATTCCTCCACTGACACTGACCAAAAAGGGACACCATCTTCCAGCTGATGGCAAAACTCGAGTCGCACCGCATTATGTCTGCCTCGTGCACAAATTCATGTTACTCCTATGAACAGAGAATGTGAAATATTCCTTGATATTAAAAATGACCCAAGCCGCTAATAATAACAACGCAAGCCTATAGATACATTTTCCTACTCATTCATTACTGCTGCGCTGCTTGTTGTAGCGCTGAGTGGAAATAGGAAGAACGCGCATTTTATGGCTTATAAAAGTGTTGACAGTGCTGAGTAAGAATTTAAACATGAACTCACTCACAAAAACAGCAGCTCTTTGCTACATTTGTTGACAGTCTCTCTCTACTCATGGTTTTAAACGTTTTTCCGCAGCTTTCTTTCATGCCTGCTACGTTACTGCAGACTCCGTAATCTGAGCAATCTGATTGGCCAGCAGTAGCATAGTGCACTTGATTTCCTCTCCAGGCCCACCGGTAAGGCAGAGTTTGTACCTTTAGACACATGAAATGGCAACAGTTTGCCTGGGCAGCTGAATTGGCTGCACCTACCACCAACAGCCCAAGACTAATAAAAAAAATAGAAACACGAGGTGTTATCGTTGTGTTTTTTTCCAGAAATGTTTGGTGATCGACTAGAAATGCCTTGGAGATCGACAAGTCGATTGCGACCGACCGGTTGGTGACCACTGCCCTAGACCCACTCCAATTTGCATTCTGCACCAACAGATCCACAGATGATGCAGTCTCTATTGCACACCACACTGCCCTTTCCCACCTGGACAAAAGGAACACCTATGTGAGAATGTGGTGTTGAATGTGGTGTTGAACAGCTCAGCGTTCAACACCATAGTGCCCTCAAACTCATTACAAAGCTAAGGACCCTGGGACTCAACAGTTCCCTCTGCAACTGGATCCAAGACTTCCTGATGGTCCGCCCCCAGGTGGTAAGGGTAGGTAACAACACATCCGCCACGCTGATCCTCAACACAGGGGGCCCCTCAGGGGTGCGTGCTCAGTCCCCTCCTGAACTCCCTGTTCACTCATGACTGCACGGCCAGGCACGACTCCAACACCATCTTTACGTTTGCTGATGACACAACAGTGGTAGGCCTGATCACGACAATGATGAGACAGCCTATAGGGAGGAGGTCAGAGACCTGACCATGTGGTGCAAGGACAACAACCTCTCCCTCAACGTGATCAAGACAAAGGAGATGATTGTGGACTACAGGTAAAAGAGGACCGAGCACGCCCCCCCCCCCCCCCCCCATTCTCATTGACAGGGCTGTAGTGGAGCAGGTTGAGAGCTTCAAGTTCCTTGGCATCCATATCAACAACAACCTAACATGGCCCAAGCACACAAAGACAGTCGTGAAGAGGGCACGACAAAACCTATTCCCCCTCAGGAGACTGAAAAGATTTGGCATGGGTCCTGAGATCCTCAAAATATTTTTACAGCTGCACTATTGAGAGCATCCTGACGGGTTGCATCACTGCCTGGTATGGCAACTGCTCGTCCTCCGACAGCAAGGCACTATAGAGGGTAGTGCGTACGGTCCAGTACATCACTGAGCCAAGCTTCCTGCCAGCCAGGACCTCTATACCAGGCGGTGTCAGAGGAAGGCCCTAAAAATCATCAAAGATTCCAGCCACTCTAGTCATAGACTGTTTTTCTTTGCACGGCAAGAGGTACCGGAGCGCCATGTCTAGGTCCAAGAGGCTTCTAAACAGCTTCTACTATTTGCACTGCTGCAACTCTCTGTTATTATCTATGCATAGCCACTTTGCCAACCCTACCTGCATGTACACAATTGTCTCAATACCTCGACACCGGTGCCCCCGCACATTCACTCTGTACCGGTACCCCCTGTATATAGCCCCGCTATTGTTATTTACTCCTGCTCTTTAATTGTTTGTTTTTCCTATCTCTTACTTTTTTTACTTCTTAATTTTTGGGGGTATTTTCTTAACTGCATCGTTGGTTAAGGGCTTGCAAGTAAGCATTTCACTGTAAGGTCTACACCTGTTGTATTCGGCGCATGTGACAAATCAAATTTGATTTGACTTGCGATTGATACATTGGCTTCCAGGCTGGCATTATAAGGGATGTCATGTCAGTCACCTATATCCTGCAATAGGTTCATTCCTAACCACCTGTTACCAGAGGGCACCCTGCTGGCCATGTTTGATGTGGAGAGCTTGTACCCTAACATCCCACACACTGGAGGCTTGCAGGCGCTACAACATTTCCTTCAGCAGAGAGACTCGACCCTTGCTCCATCCAATGATTGCATCTTACAACTTACTGAACTGGTATTATCCAATAACTACTTCGTCTTTGAGTCAGACTTTTTCCTTCAAATTCGGGGGGTGTAGCCACGGACTCCCCCTTTCCCCCCAACTATGCAAACCTGTATGTGGGACAATTTGAGGAAGCACTCCTTTACAAAACAGAGACACACCCCTTACTTTCTAAAATCCTCCTATGGAAGACACACATAGATGATGTCTTTGTGCTCTGGGAAGGAAGTCATTTGGAACTAAATGAATTCCAAACTCTGCTAAACGAGAGCTCTGAATACCTCAAATTCACCGTGCAGACTGATGAGAGAAGAATAAACTACCTGGACTTATGGATCATCAAAGAGAATGATGCATTACACACAGACTTATACACAAAGCCGCCCACAGATCGCAATACCTTGCTATGTGCGGATAGTATGCATCCCCTTCCCCACAAGAATGGACTGCCATATAGCCAGCTAAGCAGGGTTAAACTAATCTGTGGCCACCAGACAGATTTTGACAGCAATGCTAAAAGAATGACAGATCAATTCAAAATGAGAGGCTACAAGGACAAATCTCTTGATGCTGCAATGATGAAAATATCTAAAAAAACGAAGAGAGGAATTACTAAAAACTCAACCAAAGAAGAAAAACAACGCAACCATATTTTGCACTAAGTACACCAAGGGTTCAGAGAGAAAATGAAAGCAATCCTGAAAAAGCACTGGCATATTCTGCAGTCAGACAAAAAAATTGCACACCTCTTCAAGGAGCCCCCACTGGTGGTCTATAAGTGTGGTCGCAATATTGGGGATAGATTGGTGAGATCTGACATGCCCCCTGAGCCCACTCAGACACTCTAGACAGCCATTCCAAATGAGAACTACAAATGTGGCTCATGTGCACAGTGCAATAGCACTATAAAAACATCCTTCTTCAGACACCCACATACAGATCGAAAAATCCCTGTTAGGGGTGTCATCTCATGCAAGACCAAGGGAGTAATCTATCTCACCACCTGTTCATGTGGAAAAGCCTACGTAGGACAAACAAAAGACAATTAAAACAAAGCATAGCTGAACACCGCAGCTCAATCAGGTGTAAGAACATTGACTATCCAGTAGCAGCTCACTTTGTTGAAGCTAACCATTCAATCTCCTCCCTCAAATACACAGGCATTGAGCATGTTGCTCTACCAAGGAGAGGAGGTAACATTGAGATCCTGCTACTACAAAGGGAGGCTTACTGAATATCCTACTAAGAACATTGACCCCTAGTGGTCTGAATATGGACTTTGATCTCAGGCCCTTCTTATGAACAAGTCTTTGTTTTATGAACAAGTCTTAAAAATGGCTATATTCTTTCTACAGCTTATTAGTGTACACCTAATATGTTCCCCCTGTTGATGATGCTTACTATGCATTATGGTTGAACCAAAAGATTACATCTTTTGGATTACACAAATATGAAATGAAATACAAAACAATTAAATATGTGAAATTGAATTAAACAATAATATATGCTGATGCTAATATTATGTACAATATTCAATTATGTTTCCATATGATAACAATAGCCTAATATATTCAATATGCCATACACTATTGTTCTTTTTTATTTGATTTGGTTCAAGTATTCATGACATTACCCTGAAGAAGGCACAGTGATACCGAAACATTGGTAAATACCCAATAAATGACTGGGAGACAATATATATGGAGTCTGCGACTCTCTTTATTTTTGATAGTTAATAGTCCCCTATATCCTGCCATAGGCTCATTCCTAACCACCTGTGTGTAAGCCTATCTCCCAGATGCCCTGTGGCCATGCCATGACATTGCGCCTCATCAGGTGATTCTGAGGAAGGAGAAACAGCCCAGAGCTGAGAATGGTTTCCTGCTGTGATAGAGAAGGATAATCCTCCTATCTTACCTGTTAGACGGCTTAGATAAACCAGACCCTCCAGAGGATTAGAAGGCCACAGGTACCTGGAGAGAGACAGAGTGTGTGTCTCTATCGGTGTGTTTATCAGGAGACAGCAGCAGCAACGTCAGGGAGATAGTGAGGGATGCAGGACGGCTGTCTGAGCCGTTACACACAGGTGCCGTTACAAGGACATTTGATGATGTACGGGACAGCCAAGCCTTGTATTAAAGCTAATATATGGATTGGGCACCCTATTCCATTTCAAGGAAACATGAGTTCACAGAACTCTATACACACTGGGTATCAAATATTTACCACCTTGGATTTCTTCAGATTTTTTTTAATTTTCGATTTTTTAATGTCAAGATTAATGAAAAATAAAACCCTAATATACTTTGATTAGATAAGTATTAATCTCCCTGAGTCAATACATGTTAGAATCACCTTTGGCAGCGATTACAGCTGTGAGTCTTTCTGGGTAAGTCTCTAAGTGCAGTATTTGTCCATTATTCCTTTCAAAATTGTTCAAGCTCTGTTGAGGTGTTGTTAACCGTAGCTAAACCGCAATTATCAAGTCTTGCCATAGATTTTCAAGCAGATTTAAGTCAAAAACTGTAACTTGGCCACTCAGGAACACTCACTGTCTTCTTGGTAAACAACTCCACTGTAGATTTGGCCTTGCGTTGAAGGTTATTGTCCTGCTGAAAGGTGAATTCCTCTCCCAGTGTCTGGTGTAAAGCTGACTGAAGCAGGTTTTCCTTTAGGATTTTGCCTGTGCTTAGCTCTATCCTGTTTATTTTTATCCTGGAAAAGCTGCCCAGTCTTTCCCGATGTCAGGCATACCTTGAGGACATTATTACTGATGAATGTGTTTGTTGCTTGTGACCGTGGTTTTCATATTTTTTATTTTGATGTGTTTATTTTCTGTCATTTCTGTAAATCAGGGCTTATTTGGAAAAGAGACCTTGGTGTCAGTATGACTTCCTGATGAAATAAAGGTTAAATAAAATACTCATAACATGATGCAGCCACCAACATGCTTCGTCATTTCAACGTCTATTTTTGGTCTACGTTTGGTTGTCATATAACGTGAATTCAATGTGAAAAAAAAAAAAATTGTATTACTACTGGCTGACTGGGCAGTTACTAAAGAGTGTGGATATTGAGGTGGAGAACCAATATGTCTATTGGCTTCACATTACCAACCACTTGAACTGGGCCTCTGTCCTTGCCTATCTCCAGTCCTCTTGATCCCCTGCCGCTCATTATGTGTTTCCCAGACCCATATGGGGTTCCAGCCAGGCTCTGACTTGGAGAGATGAGAAGTGCCCTCTCAGCGCCGCTCTGCTCTTAACCCGAGGAAAACTCAACCCACAGCTCCCAATATAAATCTCCCCTCACCCAGCCTACAGCTATAGCAGTATCACCCTCTATAGCCCAGGAAATCAATAACTGGTTGGTTGGAGGGAAATATTTTCAACACAGAAAAATCCAGTCTTGTTCAATGCATCTTTATAGGCAGTAATAGGGTTCTGACAGTTTTATTAAGAGTTTCAAAGAGGCAGACAAAGCAGATTGGGTAATAAAGATCAGAGGAAAGAGATTTCTCTTTATCATAATGAGAATAATGAGAATTGTTCTTACAGCAGAGCTGCTTGAAATCTAGCTGCTACAGGTTTCTACTGAGCTGAATTCTGCAACGAATTGAATGAGGGCCTTTCTTACAGAGCTGAAAAACGCTCAAAAATACAATCGGTGTATGCTAATCGCACCAAAGAGAGTTGAACAGAACAACAGCCACACATTAATCCAAGTCATTTTCTGTTGTGTAAATGAGGCACTTACGTGAAATAACCCCTGTGACGTGTATTCTACAGTACTGTATTGCCTCCTGCTAATTATTGTCCACTTTCACAATATCCGTCTGCCACAGTACTGAATGTTTGCATTGTCTTTACAGTGTTTGCTGAGTTTTCCTTCACTTGTGTCATTGACCTTGTGAGTGCTATGGAACATGATGGTTTTATTTCCGGGTTTATGGAATTCTACCAGAAAACGGTTAGTCTCTAGATTCTCCACCTCATGACTTAACATCATGCTAGGTCAAATGGAACACTAGTCACTTTAAAAATGCCACAATAAGAATGTTTACATATCTCACATTACTTATCTCACATGTATATACTGTATACTGTATACTACACTATCTATTCTATACTATCCATTGCATCTTAGCTGCTCTGTCATTGCTCATCCATATATTTTATATTTATATATTCTTATCCCATTCTTTTACTAGATTGTGTTTATTAGGTTTTGTTGTGGAATTGTTAGATATTACCTGTTAGATACTGCTGCACTGTCAGATCTAGAAGCACAAAGCATTTCGCTACACTCGCAATAGCATCTGCTAACCATGTGTATGTGACCAATAAAATTTGATTGGCTAATAATATCTATTTTTTAACTTTAGAATCGGTCTGTTGTTTCAACAGTTTTAGGTTAACAGTTGTATTTGTGTGTTGCAGGGAGAGCCCTATCTGGGTACTGCCTATGCCATCATGATGTGCTACTGGGATGGAATAGTGCATTTCATCATGTACCTCATGATGATACAGCGCTTATGGAACAGGTGTGTGTTGTTCGCTGTGTCACCTTGGTCTTGTAATGATGATCTACACACCACACATACACTAGGATTCTGAAACACTCCATTCATACCTGGACCAATAACTGGACCAAGGAAGCAAGAATTGTATTGTATTGTACCTTATAGTCCCCTTCACCAGGAGAGCCGAGACTTCGTACCTCAGAATCGGCCCCAAACAAGATCCTAGTGTGACCACATTTACGTCCACACATCATCTCATCATCTCACTGCTGGGTCATTCATTTGAAGCTTTGTAAGACACGGTGTCACTTTTTTTCAGTGATGGGAGCAACATCTACTGACCATTTTCTTTCCGTCTCTCAGCAAGTCTTACCGCACCCTGGGTCTCTTCTGGGCTGGATCGTTGTTTGCCAACATGAGTGTCTTTGTGACAGGAATTGTTGTAGGTGAGTCACTCCTTCCCCCCCCCTCCTGTAACCCACAATGGCAGAGTTAATCAACGGTACATCTGTAGAGCATTGTAGAATCAGTGTCATAGTGTAGGTTGCCAACGTAACACGTGCTTCCCTTTAGAATTTACAGAACAAAGCTAAACTAGGCTCAAAGCATCTGTTCTTTGTGTTTCAAACAGCATAGGGAGGTATTAGAGGATCAAACTAAACTGTGGCTGTGTTCACATCATTTTGTATTTTAGTTGTTTTCGTTCAATGATGCCCTAATGAGGATTTTTTAAATGAGAGTTAATTACAAGGTGTGTATAAATAGAAAAGAGGCTGAACGTTATGGTAATGTGGTCTCACCTATCTTTCATGTACACCTCATGGAAATGTGTCAACTTTAACATGGTTAAAAGTAGACTGCTCTACTCTACTTCAGATGTACCCAGTTCCTCCTCCTAGTTCGAGGGGATGAAATGCTCTCTGTTTCCCTCTCTGGCAGGTAAATTTGGGTCAGATATCCGTCCCGCCTTCTGGCTCAACATGCCCTTCTTAATGCTTCCAATATGGGGTGCGATCAAGCTGTTCAACCAGCCCAAGAATGGGCCAACCCTCGGTGGATACAGGGTATGATGGAGCAGGGCACAGCTGATTGGCCTGGTGGAATGCGTAGGGCCAGGAGTTTTCCCTGACCGTGTGACTTGACCAGACAAACTAGGACACAAAAATAGAGCCTTAGTTATGATATATTACTACAATATCCTTGCTGAAGTGTGTATTTATTACTATGTTATAGTGCATCTGAACTGTCTAAAGAAGCTTCTCCTTCCCTGGTGTTGGTGTCTCCTAGGCCCACTATGATCAGAGTTTTAATCTCATCTGGCGCCCTACAGACCTTCTCCTGGTGCTGCTGCTACTGGGGGCCATGGTCTTCACTCTCTTCAGGGGCTTGGTGAGCCAGCAGGGCCTGAATACACACTTAGAATTAAACACTCAAAACTATTGAAAATAAAATAAAAATACCTTATTATATTAGGATTGGTCCAGCCCACCAATGCTAGCACAGCCAAAAGCGTCAATGCATATTGAATTGATTCCCTCATGCTAGCTGTCTTTGTACAGCAGTCAAGGATTTGTTTATGATGCATAGATTATGTGCAACACCTGCTGTGCTGATTCAATCATGTGATATGGGTGGTCTCATCTGACACTTCCCTGGCAAATAGAACATTCAAGATGGTCTGATTTGTGGAAATATGCACATACTTATTTAACTTGCATAGTTTTTTACTGTGATTTTCATCCAGTACCTCCGCGATGCGTACCTAAGAACTGCCCTTAGCCATGGTATATTGGCCATATACCACACCTCCTTGTGCCTAATTGCTTAAATAAACCATGTCTGGTCCATGGGGAATGTGAAAGGGAACAAGTTGGTACTTGATGAAAATCATAGTAAAAATACATGTTTTGTATGTTTTGTATATGGTCTGATATAACACGGCTGTCAGCCAATCAGCATTCAGGGCTCGAACCACCCAGTTTATAAATTACAATAACTGATCCTACAGACAAGTAGTTTATACAGTGCTCTTGTCAAGAAGATGATCATGTTGTAACCTTCCTCCTATGTGTGCATTCAGGTAGCGCTTGACTCCCCTCTAGAGGCCTGTACCATCTACCTCCGCCAGTACGAGCCCTATCTGAAGGACCCGGTGGGCTACCCCAAGGTTATGGTGGGTACTTTAAGAGACAGAGCATGCCTCTCTGCAGTGCCAGTGGCATTCCTTAATAGTCTCTTGTTTTAAATAACAACTCCATTCAGAAATAACAACTCCATTCAGAAATCACTTGGAGCTGCCTTGAAGCCTGCCCTATCTCTCTCCTCTCTAGCTGTGTATCTCACAGAAGAGATCACAGAGCCATTTTTCATCATTATGGCACAATGAGAGGGGTGAGAGGCCAGGCTGGTTCATTCTCTCTCATTTGTTAGGCAAGAGAATGTGGTTGTGTCTGGTCCGGTCTCAACGCCTGGGCTTTCTCCGTCTGCTGGGGGATGTTTATTTGGTTTTGTTAGGGTTCTTAGCCGAGTCAATAGGTTATCCAAAGACCTTGTTGTGGCTCCAGTCCAGGCACAATGGCAAAGCATCGATCAGGCAGGGAACTGCATGCTGAGAACTTGATAAGATAATCCTCCTTCCCCTGAGCCCCACCATCAGCAACACACCGGGTGGGAGGGGTGTGTGTGTGTGTGTGTGTGTGCGCGAGTGTGTGTGTGCGCATGTGCTTACATGTTGGTGTGCTCAAGCTAGCATGTGTGTTTAAATCCCTGTGTGTGTCAAAGCACGTGTGTGTCAATACGGGTGTGTGTGTGGAGTTGGGGTGTTGCGCTGATCTTACACTGACCAATTTAATCATTGATGGTGATAAACCACGGCATACAGATGACCGGGGCGAGGAAAACAAAGACACTCCTCCAAGGACTGAAGGGCAACGTGTGATTGGTTCTCAGCCTCTGGGCTCAATTCATTAGGATTCATCAGCACCACAGCTCCAGAACAAAAGCCACTGTTCAAAGGCATAATTTGATGCCATTACTTTAACAGCGACCTGACTTTCATGCTCCAAATATTCTGCAAATGCTTGTGAGTGTCGATGTAACGACCTCTGTATCTGGACAATACAATTTGGACCTGAGTGTGCGGTGTGAAAGCACTTCAAATGTGTGTGTTTGTGTACGTGCATGTGTGAGAGTGTGTTGTCTATGCAGCCAGCACGCAGCAGCGTTCTCTGTATTCTGTGCGAGTACTTGGACTGCTGTAATGTGTTAGCGCCTTAGAGAGGATGAAGATGTACTGTATTAATTGACCATTGGAGTGTCAGCGTTGTGTGTTAAGGCGGGTCGGCTGAAGTCACCACTGTGATGTAATCCTTTGATGTTATACCTTTTTAGATGTTGCACTTCCTGTTCTACATGCTGCCTATGCTGGGTGCCTTCATCTACGGACTCGTAGTGCCTGGCTGCACCTGGATGCCCGACTGGACTGTATTTGTTGCTGGAGGCGTCGCCCAGGTAGATATGGGGGGATATATTTCTGTTATTATTTGTTAATAGCATAGACTACAGCTCCCAGAATGTAATGTGCTCTATGTACAGAGCTTCTACATACTGCTATTACTAGTCATACTAGTGATAACTTGAACAGATGAAGAGGTTGAATCACTTTGCAGTGACTGGGGCCCTGAAAGTTCAAAATGTAAACATTACGCTTGGAGTCAGTGACAGTATAGCTCCCAGTACTACTTCTCATTGAAATCTTTGATTATAGCCAACCTTAATAAGACCTCTTCATGGAGTCCGTGTTCACAATAATAACCAATCAGCCCCATCCTGCAGAGGCCTGCTTTCTGTAATCAAGTTCCTTCCCATACGGGACTAATGGAGGCAAACATCAAACAAGAGACAGTGATCAAAGGCCAGTCCTGTATAGACTTGTCTGCAGCCCCTAGTATCCCTCCCAACACAGGGGAAGGCCTGCCACAGAGATTCAGCTATTCTAATCAAAATAATCCTGTGAAACGGAGCTTGGCTAGTTGCATCTTCTGCTCAGAGCAGTGCACCAGAGTCTTCTCTCTGAGGTCGGCTGTTATACTGCACATCGCTGGCTGTAGATACTAATGACTGTTGCAGAGGCTCAAAGTGAAGCAACATATTAGGTTTAAAACTATTCAGTCAAGGCCTTTGTGGGGGGGAAGAACAACTACCGGTAACCCTAAAAACGTGAAAATCTAATTACTGGTCAGCTGTGAATATAATGTACAAGTTGCCCTCCTGTTTGGAATAACCCTAAACGTTACCTACTCCTTCCTCTCTCCTCCACAGTGTCAGTGGGCCCACATTGGGGCATCCCTCCACCCACGTACAGTGGCCCCATTCCGGATCCCAGACGAGGCTTTCCTGGCTGTCCTGGCAGCCAACCTGCTGTACGCTGTGATCCCCTCACTCATCGCCATGCGCTGCACCAGTAACACCAACTTCTTCTTGACCGTCACTAAACTTCCTGGGATGGAGGGGATGCCCTGGGTTCCTGATGCTGACACCCTAGTCGAGAAGAAACACAATTAAAGTTTACATACTAATAAAGTTACCAATAAAGATATGCAAATAGGTGTACAGAATTGACTTCTAATCTATGAATTTGTTTCTGTATTAGTTTATGTAACAAGTTCCATAGGGATGCAGAGGAGCAAGTAAGTGTATCACACAAGACATCATGTTCTCTTAGACCGGGACCCTCCATTGAACTACACTGCAGAGTCAGAGTGAGACACAGACTCCACTTTCCCCACAGCCTTTAGTTCAGGGCTCTCCAACACTCTTCCTGGAGAGCTTCGACCCTAATCAAGCACATCAATTAGCTGGTTGATAAGCCGAATCAGGTTATTTTACAACTGGGGTTGGAGCAAAAACCTACAGGAGGGTAATTGTCCATGAACAGGGTTGGTGAGCCCTGCTTTAGTTTATACAAACACGGAGGTGTTGACAACCAAATAATTTTTTCCACTTTTCATTAGAAACGAATGCGGCAGCCAGGTACTGGTACTGAGAAATCCCTCCAAAATAACTCACTCCAGTCAAGACATCTTTAGATGCATTTAATTTCAGTCGGACAAGATCAAATTCAAGCACCAGGGAGTGAGAAAGAAGGGGAGGGCTTTCCCAAACATTAATGTAATTATATTTACATACTGTATGCATTCATAGTGGATGATAACATGAAACCATATAGACAAAGCCATGTTCTCTCAAAACACAAACTCCTTTTTTGAGAGCAAAATAAAAAAGAATGGATACCTTCTCTGTTACATTAGATGGATGTTCCCTTGCTACAGAGAGGGTGTGCAGCATTAATATTCAACACAGTGATAATGTGTTATAAGAAAAGGTCTGGAAACACACTCTTCACCACTGTCTCTTCAGTAACTAAGTGGCCTCTTATCTGAGTGACGCACACACACACACACCCACACACACAGGATAATCTAATTAATTCTCCCTCAGCAGCTTTTACATGCTGATGTATGGCAATGAAAAACAAACGGCCTGCTTGCACTCTGTGTGACAGACCTGAATCAAATCCGGCCCCTATCACCACAGCTCCATCTATTCAGAGGAGCTACTGGGAATATGTGCAGATGTCTGCTCAGTTGTGCAGCCTGAGACCCCAGGAGACTTGTGGTCTGCCTTTACCTTGATGGTAGAGAGAGAGAGAGAGAGAGAGAGAGAGAGAGAGAGAGAGAGAGAGAGAGAGAGAAAGAGAGACTGAACACTGCAACATAGCAATTCACACTTTGCTGGGTCTGTATCAATATTAGTAGGTGTGAAGAGGACAGAGGCCATGCTGGTCAGATTATTTAAACTGGACTCTATATTGTCTCCAACAGACACCTGTCAGAAATAAAATGTTACATGACAATCAAAAGCAATTCCTATAATGTAATTTGGGATGATCCTGACTCCAGAAATGTCGTTCTCATTCTCAAAAATGCTTTTATAGTTAAAAGGAGCACCATCGTAACAGTATAATTTATGTCCTCCTTTCTAAAATGCTCTCTTGAAACATATAGGCCAATAAAAAAAATATTGGAGAATGCGGGCATCGATCCCGCTACCTCTCGCATGCTAAGCGAGCGCTCTACCATTTGAGCTAATTCCCCAGTGCGCTTAAATAGCTCCGGGTAAATATATATAGTATATAGTGTATTTTACGCCCTACCAGCATTCAGTGTTTGGTAGCCTACTCGTACTGCTGTAAATTATAGGCTATAATAACTACGTGCACACAAATCCACACTCTGAAATGAGTGTGTCTTGTGTTTAGTG
Source organism: Oncorhynchus kisutch (assembly GCF_002021735.2). NCBI lineage: Eukaryota > Metazoa > Chordata > Actinopteri > Salmoniformes > Salmonidae > Oncorhynchus > Oncorhynchus kisutch. Next base: position 38,095,451 of record NC_034186.2, on the reverse strand, counting down.
TACGGTTGAATATGCTATTAACATTAGACTACATTTAGCCTAGCTACATGCACAATGTTTTCTTTCGTGGACAGCAAGCATTGATACTAACGTTATTAGTTTAATGAGGTTTAACGTTACTGCTTCTACTGAAACATTTTAGCCTTCCTACTGGCACAACGTATCATCATGCACTAACAGCAAATGCAACAATATAGCAGTTCAGTTGTTCCCTGTTACTTTCGCTGATTTACACATTCTGGTGCGCTCTTATAGTGATTCACATTGTGCTGAAAATGTGTGAACTGCGGAACAGCCCAACTAGCCCAGTCCTGCACAGAGTAAGCAGTTCCCTTGCACTGCCAAAATCAAACAGCAATACGACAGGACACGGCAGGCTAACTGCAGGATAGAGGGCTATGAGTCAAGTACTGCACCATATCAATAACAGCCCAACTGGAACAAACGACATACGGTCTATCTAACTTCAGACAGACAGTATTCTTGAAGATATAATGGTAAGTCCTCTAATGTGGCGGGATGGGTTGGCTCTGTGTCTGGGCATCATGCAGTCTTTTTTCTTACTGCATGGGAGATTTCTGTAGCACAACCTTAAAGATGTGCTACAGTAGCCTAGTGCAGTACATTGCAGATTATGAGAGGATCAAGGTTTGTGGTCAGGTTATTTGTTTACAATGTGGTCAGTAGCAAATGTCCGTGTTCCTATTATAGGCAATTCAAATGTATAATATTGCAGGGGTGTCTGTAAAGGAACTTGCTGCAATAACAACCCTTTATTACATGAATGCTATTAGTGTTAACTTGTAAATATATATATATATATATATAAACATATGGGGGCGGGGCTCTGACATTCCCACTGGACAAAACCTTATTTTTATTTTCCACGTCATTTGAACCCTAAAAAATATATTTTGAATCAATATGGAAAACGGATTGGATTTCATTAAAGTCATATAAGATCATTTTTTTTCAATCAACTTTTAACCTAAATCCAATTACAGGGTGACATATTGGTTGAATTCACTCGCGTTAGTTTAACAACGCAACCAAACGTAAATCCAAACTAAATGTTAAACTGACATCTGTGCTTAGTGGGTTGTCTCCATACAGGTGTAGACTACAGTTGCACTTGAATCCAACATACACCCCTCCTGTGTGATACCATTTCTGAAGAACTTCATTGAGCAGCTACAGCGCCTCACCCTTTCCCATGGAATTCTAACATAGGCTGGTGCCAAGGGAGCAAACTTTCCCTGCCACTGCATGATGTAGCAGCTGATGTCATAGTAATGACATTTACAATACACTCTTATCCAGAGTGACCTGCAGTAGTGAGTGTATACATTTTTGTACTGGTCCCCCATGGGAATCAATCCCACAATCCTGGTGTTACAAGCACAATGCACGACCAACTGAGCCACACACAACTGAGCCACACATCGCTAAACAACATGCAACATGCAGAGTGGTGTAAGTGTAGCCGATGTGAAATGGCTAGCTAGTTAGCGGTGGTGCGCGCTAGTGGCGTTTCAGTCGGTGAAGTCACTTGCTCTGAGACCTTGAAGTAGTGGTTCCCCTTGCTCTGCAAGGGCCGCAGCTTTTGTGGAGCGATGGGTAACGATGCTTCGAGGGTGACTGTTGAAGTAAGTGTGCAGCGCGTCCCTGGTTCGCGCCCAGGTCGGGGTGAGGGGGATGCGCGTAAAGTCTATACTGTTACATAAGGAAAATAACTTCACCCTCAACGTCAACAAAACAAAGAAGCTGATGGTGGACTACAGGAGACAGCAGATAGAGCACAGCCATCATCCACATCAACGGGGCCGCAGTGGAGAGGGTCAAAAGCTTCAAGTTCCTCGGCGTGCACATTACTTAGGACCTGAAATGGTCCCTTGACTCCCTTAACACCGACAGCGTGGTGGAGAAGGCGCGACAGCGCCTCAGGAGGCTAAAGAAATTAATCTTCAACCCTAAGACCCTCACAAACTTCTACAGATGTACCAATGAGAGCATTCTGTCGGGCTGTATGATCGCCTGGTATTTTCCTTAAGAAATATTATAGTTGAATTACATTTTAGGGTACCTGAGAAATAAATAGAAATGTATTTTGACTTGTTGAAACAAAGTTTAGGTGTAGTTTTTAGGATTACTCAAATCGATGGCGCAAACTAAATGTACTTTTTGGGATATAAAGTACGATTTTACCTAACAAAACGACACTAAATGTTGTAACTGGGAGCCTTTGGATTGCGAATCAGAGGAAGTATTTAATATTTAATCGCTATTTGTGAATTTATGAAACGTGCTGTTTGAAAAATATTTTGATGTGAGGCGCCTTCCTCATAAAATCGCATGGCATTCGCTGTGAAGCCTATTGTAAATCGGACAATGCAGTTAGATTAACAAGAATGTAAGCTTTTAACCGATATAAGACACTTGTATGTACCTAATTGTTTAATTAGTATCCATAATGTATGATTATTTATTTGGATTGCGGCCCTCCAATTTTACCGGATGTTGTCGACAGGGGTCCCGCTGGCGGGACGCCTAACCCTAAGACTAGAGACTAGAGACAAATATTGTACTTGGTGGAGAAATGTCTTCTTGTCTGATAAAATTAATTGAGTGTATATACATTTCTGACCCACTGGGAATGTGATGAAAGAAATAAAAACTGAAATAAATCATTCTCTTTACTATTATACTGACATTTCACATTCTTAAAATAAAGTGGTGACTGAGCTAACTGAGCTAAAATACGGAATTGTACCAAGGATTAATTGTCAGGAATTTTGAAAAACTGAGTTTAAATGTATTTGGCTAAGGTTTATGTAAACTTCCGACTTCAACTGTATTCTAGTCATGACTCATCCTATATAACTACTGCTGTACACACCTTTTCTATTCACATACTGTCTATACACACTATTCATATACACATATATTTACACTGAACAAAAACATAAAAGCAACATGTTTCATGAGCTGAAATAAACGATCTCTGAAATGTTCCATATGCACAAAAACATTATTTCTGTAAAATGTTGTGCACATTCTGCTTTGCCAAAAAAATACATATTTGACCTTTATTTAACTAGGCAAGTCAGTTAAGAACAAATTCTTATTTTCAATTATGGCCTAGGAACAGTAGAATGACAGATTTTTACCTTGTCAGATCAGGGATTCGATCTTGCAACCTTTCGGTTACTTGTCCAACACTCTAAACGCTAGGCTACCTAGTGGACAAGTGTGGCATATCAAGAAGCTGATTAAACATCATGATCATTACACAGGTGCACCTTGTACTGGGGACAATAAAGGCCACTCTAAAAGGGGCAGTTTTGTCACACAACACAACTCTACAGATGTCTCAAGTTGAGGGAGCGTGCAATTGGCATGCTGACTGCAGGATTGTCCACCTGAGCTGTTGCCAGATAATTTAATGTTAAAGAATGTACATCAGCAATAAGTCCAACTGGCGGTTTGCTGATGTCAATGATGTGAACAGAGTGTCCCGTGGTGGTGGGTCTATTCAATGGGCAGGCATAAGCTACGGACAATGAACACAATTGCATTTTATTGATGGAAATTTGAATGCACAGAGACACCGTGACGAGATCCTGAGGCCCATTGTTGTGCCATTCATCTGCCGCCATCACCTCATGTTTCAGCATGATAATGCATGGCCCCATGTTGCATGGATCTGTACACAATTCCTGGAAGCTGAAAATGTCCCAGTTCTTCCATGGCCTGCATACTCACCAGACATGTCACCACCAATTGAGCATGTTTGGGACGCACTGGATTGATGTGTACGACAACATGTTCCAGTTCCCACCAATATTCAGCAACTTCGCACAGCCATTGAAGAGGACTGGGCCAACATTCCACAATCAACAGCCTGATCAACTCTATGCAAAAGAGATGTGTCATGCTGCATGAGGCAAATTGTGGCCACACAAGATACCGACTGGTTTTCTGATCCACGCCCCTACTTTTTTTGAAGGTATCTGTGACCAAAAGATGTATATCTGCATTACCAGTCATGTGAAATCCATAGATTAGGGCCTAATGCATTTACTTCAATTGACTGATTATGAACTGTAACTCAGTAGAATCTTGTTCCATTTATATTTTTGTTCAGTTTAGAAATAGATCATGCCTCTCCCTAAACAGTAGGATGCCGATTGTACGGTCAATTTCCCTACCAGTTCTTGACTATGGTGATACCGTTTATTGGAATGCAGCAACCACTGCTCTTAAATATTTGAATGCTGTCATCCATAGCTGTAAATATTTTAGACTCAGTCATGTTTTTTTTTACTGTGTATTTAAATACTGTATTCTAATATTTCTACTAATGTACATTGCATTTAACTTACATACACCTTTTATACCGCGCTTATTAATATACTGAAATAATGACATAACTCACTCTAATATACTGCTGTACATATCATTTATAGTATACAGTGCCTTTGGAAAGTATTCAGACCCCTTGACTTTTTCCACATCTTGTTACGTTACAGCCGTATTCAAAATTGTATTAAATAGTTTCCCCCCCTCATCAATCTACACACAATAACCCATAATGATTTTTAGAAATGGTTGCGAATTTATTAAAAATAAAAAACGGAAATATTATGTATACATAAGTATTCAGACCTTTTACTGAGTACTTTGTTGAAGCACTTTTGGCAGCAATTACAGCCTTGAGTCTTCTTGGGTATGACGCTACAAGCTTGGCACACCTGTATTTGGGGAGTTTCTCCGATTCTTCTCTGCAGATTCTCCCAAGCTCTGTCAGGTTGGATGGGGTGCGTTGCTGCACAGCTATTTTCAGGTCTCTCCAGAGATGTTTGATCGGGTTCAAGTTTGGGCTCTGGCTGGGCCACACAAGGACATTCAGAGACTTGTCCTGAAGCCACTCCACTGTGCTTAGGGCCATTGTCCTGTTGGATGGTGAACCTTCGCCACAGTCTGAGGTCCTGAGCGCTCTGGAGCAGGTTTTCATTAAGGATCTCTCTATAATTTGCTCCCTTCATCTTTGCCTCGATCCTGACTAGTCTCCCAGTCCCTGCCACTGAAAAACATCCCAACAGCATGCTGCCACCACCATGCTTCACCGTAGGGATGGTGCCAGGTTTTCTGTAGACGTGAAACTTGGCATTCAGGCCAAAGAGTTCAATCTTGGTTTCATCAGACCAGAGAATCTTGTTTCGTATGGTCTGAGAGTCTTTAGGTGCCTTTTGGCAAAACTCCAAGCGGGCTGTCATGATTGCCTGGGCGGCCAGCTCTAGGAAGATTCTTGGTGGTTCCGAACTTCTTCTATTTAAGAATTAAATCAAAGTTTGTCACGTGCGCCGAATACAACAGGTGTAGTAGACCTTACAGTGAAATGCTTACTTAGAGGCTCTAACCAATAGTGCAAAAAAGGTATTGGGTGAACAATAGGTCAGTAAAGAAATATGTCACGTTCGTTAGAATGAATATCGGACCAAGGCGCAGTGGATGTTGAGTTACACATAATTTAATGAATAAGTGAAATTTAACAAAGACAAAAACAAATAAACAATAAACTAACAACGAACCGTGACTACAGAGATGCTACGTGCACTAACTCAAAACAATATTCCATAAAACGCCTCCCCAATTAGAGACAACGATAGCCAGCTGCCTCTAATTGGGAATCATACCAAACACCAACATAGAAAAACTAAACTAGAACCCCACATAGAAAATAATAACTAGAAAGCCCCCCAGTCACGCCCTGACCTACTCCACCATAGAAAATAAGGACTCTCTAATGGTCAGGATGTGACAAAATAAAACAACAGTAAAAAGACAGGCTATATACAGTAGCAAGGCTATAAAAGTAGCGAGGCTACATACAGACACCGGTTAGTCAGGCTGATTGAAGTAGTATGTACATGTAGATATGGTTAAAGTGACTATGCATATATGATGAACAGAGAGTAGCAGTAGCGTAAAAGAAGGGTTGGCGGGTGGTGGGTGGCGGGACACAATGCAGATAGCCTGGTTAGCCAATGTGCGGGAGCACTGGTTGGGTCGGGCCAATTGAGGTACTATGTACATGAATGTATAGTTAAAGTGACTATGCATAAATGATAAACAGAGAGTAGCATCAGCGTAAAAGAGCGGTTGGGGGGAGGCACACAATGCAAATAGTCCGGGTAGCCATTTGATTACCTATTCAGGAGTCTTATGGCTTGGGGGTAAAAACTGTTGAGAAGCCCTTTTGTCCTAGACTTGGCACTCCGGTACCACTTGCCATGCATTAGTAGAGAGAACAGTCTATGACTGGGGTGACTGGGGATTTGACAATTTTTCGGGTCTTCCTCTGACACCGCCTGGAGGCCATTGTGTTCTTGGGGATCTTCAATTATGCAGCACATTTTTTAGTACCCTTCTCCAGATCTCAGCCTGGACACAATCCTGTCTCGGAGCTCTACAGACAATTCCTTCGACCTCATGGCTTGGTTTTTTAGCTCTGACATGCACTGTCAACTGTGGGACCTTATATAGACAGGTGTGTGCCTTTCCAAATCATGTCCAATCAATTGAATTTACCACAGTTGGTGAAACATCTCAAGGATAATCTATGGAAACAGGATGCACCTGAGATCAATTTCGAGTCTCACAGCAAAGGGTCTGTTTTCACTTTGTCATTATGAGGTATTGTGTGTAAATTGCTCAGGAATTTGTTTAATTGAATCCATTTTAGAATAAGGCTGTAACGTAACAAAACGTCCAGGGGTCTGAATAGTTTCCGAAGGCACCGTATCTTGTGTGAATTCATCCGATGTATGTATAGATTTCATTTGGTTTACTGTTACATTGCTATTTGGGTTGTTAATGAATTTTGTTCCGACATTTCTTGATTGACATTATACTCCATTGTTAGGCACCAGTAATGTAAGCATTTCACTGCACCTGCTCTAGCATTGGTAAACTGTGTACGTAACCAATAAACATTCATTTGATTTGTTTATAGGCTAGCCATATTAGAGCTTAGGAATGGCTAGCAGCACCATTGGATACTCAATAACTGGATCTTCACTGATTGGTCCTTCCCTGCCTCCCTTGCAGCTCTGCTCACAGCCCCTGTCCTTGGGGACAGTGACCTGCTTGGTCCTAATCTTTGGCCTCTATGCGACCTCCCTCTCTACCGATGCCGAGAAGGGAAGGAGGAAAGTTGTTCATGTACTCGGTAAGATCTCTCCTTCTCTCTATCCCCATCCCACACATGTTGCATCATTGTAATGAGAATGTTTTTTTTTTTTACATTCCAAGGGGAGAATAAAAGAGCAGCTGTCTGGGTTTCAAAATAAGTGAGTCGCCAAACTTTATCTCTACTCCAGGATTATTGGCAGTCAACTGTAGAAACTTGAGTTTCTGTTGCATGTAGAATAAGGTAGGAGTCATATTATCAGTAAAATGTTGCTAAATTCCATCCACTTCATAGTCAAGCAGATGTTGTTGATTTGGACTCTTAGAACAGTCTCTATCAACGCTGCGAAGAAGCTGTGTTCAGCCTGATTGTAAGCTTGCTGATGCTGTACTGGCAACCAGCTACAATATCACCTTGTTATCATCACCTGTCCTTAATTATAATGTTATTATTATGTTATAAATAGTATGCCTCCACCTGGATACATCTCTATTCCCGCCTGAAATCCCAACCTAGATTTATGTTTGAATGTATTCTGTAAACAGGTCTCAAAGCTCAGCGGTCGGTTACAAAAATGTCAGAGTCATTATAACCAGCTGTCATGGCTAATTGTAGGCTTTGTGATCTGTTCACAATAAGCAGACTCATAGAATGAGAATCAGTCAGCTGTGTTGCTCAGAAACCCTCAGAGAAGAGCACTGTCACAAAGCCTAGGAGACGTCCTGGCTGCCAATGACGCAAACCAGAGCTGCTTGTACATTCCATTTCAAATAAAGTTGTCTCCTACCCACTGCTCTCATTCACCACCCCTCACAAATCTGAGACAACTGGGTAGGTGTAAGTTATAGCTCCCCATACTCGTCATATTGATTTCCAGTCCTTTTAGATTTGCGAAGTGGAGTGAACACAGGTGTAGATGTGGGGAGTCAAACACTTTCTGGAATGAAACACAGCTTAGGCCTTGGGGATTCAGCTGGCCTCAAAAGAACTATGATGTAATAGGCAGTGCCAGTGACACAGAACAAGGCATGCTGGGACCTGGTGCTGATGATGAAACACACGTCTCTCAGGTGACACATGTCTCCTCAGCCCATTGGCCCCCACTGGGGAAACAACAAGCTATCTAATTATATACACTTTCACCATCATGACCTTCTAACTAAAGTTTGGTTGGTTCCCATAACTTTAACAGTAATAATCTCCATATATACTGTAGATCATCACACTATGAGGAAATCCTCCTTTTAAAAGTAAAGTACTGATGCAACAGATCATTGATGAACATACTGTAAGTCCCCCACAACCTTGCTTGTCCTGACCATTCCTGTTCCTCTATTCCCTCTCTGCGTCCAGAGGATGACACCGGGGCAGTGATCGTTCAGACCGCCCCCGGTAAAGTGATCACCCACCGGGGAGGCTCCATCACCCTGCCCTGCCGCTACCACCACGAACCCGAGAGCTCCGACCCCAACCGCATCCGCATCAAGTGGACCAAGGTGACGGACGCGCTGGTGTTTGAGGATGTGTTCGTTGCACTGGGCCTCCAGCAGAGGTTGTTCGGGTCGTATCGGGGTCGTGTGTCCCTGGAGAAAAACGGACCGGGGGACGCCTCGGTCATCATCCACAACGTCACCTTGGAGGACTACGGACGCTACGAGTGTGAGGTTACCAATGACATGGAGGACGATACGGGATTCGTCAACCTCGATCTTGAAGGTCAGAGGTTAAGGTTGAAGGGTTAGATGGGTTCAGAGCCATGTATTTAGAGAGTTGGGCCAACTTTTAGAATGTTAAATATTGGTCTAATTCTAGACATACAGTTACATAGCATTATTTACCAGGTTTCCGAACACCCCAGCCATGAGCTGCTCACTTCCTTACCAACAGGCTCAGAGACAGTTTCTATCTACACTGGACTGACCACCTGCTCTGATTCTCCGCACCTTAGCACACACACACACATACTCATTCTAAACATTATATATTCCCATGTAATGTTAATCCTTAAGAGTCTATTGATTAGGGGTGGACCGATTATGATTTTTGAACGCCGATACCGATACTGATTATTGGAGGACCAAAAAAAGCAGATACCGATTAATCGGCCAATGTTTATATATATATACAAATCATAGACTTAATTATAATATAATAACACACAGAAATACGAGCCTTATGTCATTAATATGGTCAAATCTGGAAGCTATAAATTAACGTTTATTCTTTCAGTGAAATATGGAACCGCTACTTATTTTATCGAACGGGTGGCATCCCTAAGAGTAAATATTGCTGTTACATTGCACAACCTTCAATGTTATGTCATAATTATGTACAATTCTGTCAAATTATTTACTGTCTTTGTTATGAAGAAATTATCTTCACACAGTTCGCAACGAGCCAGGTGGCCCAAACTGCTGCATATACCCTGACTCTGTTGCACAGAACGCAGGAGAAGTGACAATTTCCCTAGTTAAAAGAAATTCATGTTAGCAGGCAATATTAACTAAATATGCAGGTTTAAAAATATATACTTGTGTATTGATTTTAATAAAGGCATTGATGTTTATGGTGAGGTACACATTGGTGCAACGACAGTGCTTTTTTCGCGAATGCGCTTGTTAAATCATCAACCGTTTACGAAGTAGGCTGTGATTCGATGATAAATTAGCACTGCATCGATTATATGCAACGCAGGACAAGCTAGATAAACTAGTAATATCATCAACCATGTGTAGTTAACTAGTGATTATGTTAAGATTGATTGTTTTTTATAAGATAAGTTTAATGCTAGCTAGCAACTTACATTGGTTCCTTGCTGCACTCACAAAACAGGTAGTCAGCCTGCCACGCAGTCTCCTCGTGGAGTTCAATGTAATCGGCCATAATCGGTATCCAAAAATGCAGATTACTGATTTTTATGAAAATTTGAAATCGGCCCTAATTAATTAGCCATTCCGATAAATCGGTCGACCTCTACTATTGATGCACCCATCCGTCAATCTAAGTAATATAATCAAAATCAAAATCCATCAGTTTAAGCTAGAGACATGCGTCTCAATCCACCAAATCCACCTACACTACCATTCAAAAGTTTGGGGTCACTTAGAAATGTCCTTTTTTTCCATGAAAACATACACGAAATGAGAAGCAAAATGAATAGAATATATAGTCAAGATGTTGGCAAGGTTATAAATAATGATTTCTAATTGAAATAATAATTGTGTCCTTCAAACTTTGCTTTTGTCAAAGAATCCTCCATTTGCAGCAATTACAGCCTTGTGGACTTTTGGCATTCTAGTTGAGGTAATCTGTTGTTGAGCTAATCTAAAGAGATTTCACCCCATGCAAGTTGGATTGGCTTGATGGGCACTACGTACCATACGGTCAAGCTGCTCTCACAACAGCTCAATAGGGTTGAGATCCGGTGACTGTGCTGGCCACTCCATTATAGACAGAATACCAGCTGACTGCTTCTTCCCTAAATAGTTATTGCATAGTTTGGAGCTGTGCTTTGGGTCATTGTCCTGTTGTAGGAGGAAATTGGCTCCAATTAAACGCAGTCCACAGGGTATGGCATGGCGTTGCAAAATGGAGTGATAGCTGTTACGTCCGTTGTTAGAAGGAGACCAAGGTGCAGCGTGGTAGGCGTACATTATCCTTTTATTTTAAATGACACCAAAAAACAACAAAATGCTATATGCAGTGTAGAAAGCAACTACACACAAACAAGATCCCACAACTGAAGGTGGGAAAAAGTGCTGCCTAAGTATGATCCCAAATCAGAGACAAAGATAGACAGCTGCCTCTGATTGGGAACCATATCCGGCCAACAATGAAATAGACAAACTAGAATGTAATCGAACCCACAAATGCTGATGCTGCAGATACTCAACTGGTCTAAAAGATGGCCAGATTTATTGCTTCTTGACAACTGAAAAACATTTTTTTCTAACATAATTGCAAGAGGGTTTTCTAATGATCAATTAGCCTTTGAAAATGATATATTTGGATTAGCTAACACAAAGTGCCATTGGAACACAGGAGCGATGGTTGCTGATAATGGGCCTCTGTACACCTATGTAGATATTCTATCAAATCTGCCTTTTCTTTCTGCCGTTTTCTTTCAAAAACAAGGACATTTCTAAGTGACCCCAAACATTTGAACGGTAGTGTATGTCGGCTTTCTGCATCTACGGTGGAAGGTGGCCGAGCTACACCATTGTTTTTCAGACCACGAGACATCTCGAAATGGGGTTTTCTCACAAAAAGTCTGTAGCATCCAAATCGTTTGGCCTACAAACGAATATGACCACTCTGTGGTAGTCATACTCTCATTTGAAGGTCACGGTACTCGTGTGAAGGTAAGCCAAACAAATGAATGAAAGTATGTAGGCAGTTTTGTGCCAGGCAAAAATAAGGGGTTAAATATGTGTCAAAATAAACTAAAATATATCCTATATCTCCTAGATATAGGACAGACACTTCAAAACCTAATTCCCTATGTCTTTTTTTGCATTTATGAATGTGTTATTCAATGTGTTTCTATGGGCTCTAGTAGTAAAGGGCAAATTCAATATTCTATCAAATAATATATATTTTTATACCTAAAGGGGTCCAGAAATTCAAAATAAAATAGATAAATAATCCATCTTTTAAAAAATCAAAATGTTAGCTTGTACTCCTAGTTCAGTATCTGTCTCTCTCTTTCCTCCAGGTGTGGTGTTCCCCTACTATCCCCGGGTGGGGCGCTACAAGCTCAACTACCACCAGGCTGAGGATGTGTGTAAGGAGCAGGATGCCATCCTGGCCTCCCATGCCCAGCTCCACAAGGCCTGGCTGGAAGGACTGGACTGGTGCAACGCTGGCTGGCTGGAGGACGGCTCCGTCCAGTACCCCATCTCCCACCCCCGGGACCAGTGTGGCCGCAAGGACACCGCCGCAGGGGTACGCAACTACGGCTACAGACACAAAGAGGATGAGCGCTATGATGCCTTCTGTTTCACCTCCAACCTCAATGGTGAGTGTGGGGATGTGTGGGCTTTCTTTCCTTGAACAGATGAGATATGTGAACATTGATAGGTGACGTGTAGATTCCCCAGATATCTTTCTACCATATTGCCTTTGCTCTGACTATACAGTGTTTTCAGGTCTGTGTGGATGAAGCATGTAAATCTTGGAGGCAAAAAAAACAAAGTGGGATGCAGCACAGCCACTACACAACATAAAACTAAACAATACGTGAATTGCACTATAACGGTGACACAAACGGTGCCCACAAACTGTTAGGGCCTACATAAAGCTAACCCAACATCTTACCACTGCTACACCTGGCTATCAGCGGAGCCTTGTCTGGCAACGAAACAGTTCTTTCAGCCTCATTTACTGCCTTGAAAAATAACATAGCTGGCTGACTTGCTTAAACAAATGTGGTTTCTAATGATAATTGAGATGTACAAATTATGGCATAAGGGGACGACAAGCAGATAAGAGGCAATTCGTCATTTTGATGAAGACATTAATGAGCGAGCCCTGTACCCCAAGTCAGAACCTTAGGCTAAATAAAGGGGGCATATAAGCAGACAATGAAAGCTCTTACAACATTCAATTACATTTCTCTAAAACAGGTTATAGGTTACATGTGCACCACCAGGTCAGAACAGTAGGCGAAATTAAGAGGGGTAAATAGACCAAATTATTAGGGTGAGGCACATGGGCTACTAACAGCTTACTACACAACATACACTTAGTATTACTTTCTTGGCTACAGTATACATATCTCCCTGGCATAATACATCATTTATGCAGCAACATACAATACATTTTTGGACTCACCTTGTTGTGCTGTGCTCACTTGAACAGGAAGGTGGCACGGCGGTCCTTCGTGGGCAAAATGTGTCATCAAAGTCTGGCATTCTCTGGATTTATGGTGCTTTCAAGACAACTGGGAACTCGGAAAAAAACCAGGTCGAATCATGATCTTGTTGATCGTAGCTCTAGAAAGAGACTAGTTTTTTTTAACATTGTTTGCAAACTAATATGACACGTATTAATTCCCCCCAATTTTTGGGAATTATTATATATATATTTTTTTAAATTGCTAAAAATATGGGTCTCTGCCCCACCTCCCCTGAATGATGGGTCGCCACTGGTAAGGAGACTAGGCGAGGTGTATTGCGATGTAGCCAGAGAGTCCTCAGGGGGAAGAGGGGCATGTCTCTGATTTCTGCACCGTGATCCCCTAAGCCCGAGGACATCAGATTTGGGTCAGTCCCTGTTTTGATTCTGCCCTCTTAAAAGCGCCACCGCGTCTAATGATAGTCTTTCTTGAACATTAAAGCAAAATAGTTCAGCTCTTGGCAAAAAGGACTATCTGAGCTAGAGAAGAGAACAACACACTAGCCATAGTTGAACTTTAACCTGGTACTTCATAGTGGAGACCTAACAGTCTCTTCATTGCCTCCCCAGTGAGTTAATTACAGTCAACAGACAGTCTGGCCTGAAATGTGGGCTATCTTCAGGAGCGATGGTGGGTGATACTGTTGCACTGACCAGCTGGAAGATATTTACCCAGTATCCCTTGGGGAATTATAAGACAATATTACTCCCTAACAGGCAGCAGCCACATAAATAAACGGAAACAAGGCTGCCGTCAGCCGTTCTGTGGTAGAAAATGACCCTATGTTTTCTAGGTTAGCTTGTTCATTTCTCTCTGTAAAAACTTAACTCGGCTTCATTTCAGAGTTAACACTTTCTACAATCATGATCTCATAAATGTAAATGCTTCTGGCGAGAAGTCATCCCAGAGCAAGATGAAATTAGAATGTAAGTATTTTACAGTAATCTGAGCACTGTCCACCGCCACTGCATGCTGCTCGATTTTGAGCGGCTGCCCAGACGGATGTTTGGTTTTTGAGATTCGGAACCCATTCTGCAGGCAAGGGATCAAACTGTTCTGGTCTATGAGAACTCATAATCTCTCCCCTAAGGGTATCTGCTGCTGTTATCTCATGTGGTTCTCTCTCGATCTCCTTCTCTCTTTCTTTCCCTCACACCCCTGAAAATGTATATTTTTCACCTCCCTCCCTCCCTCCCTCCCTCCCTCCCTCCCTCACTCACTCACTCACTCACTCACTCACTCACTCACTCACTCACTCACTCACTCACTCACTCACTCCCTCCCTCCCTCCCTCACTCTCACACACACACACACACACACACACAAACTTCTCTCCCCCCTCTCTCCTCCAGGTAAGGTGTATTTCCTGAAGCGATTTAAGAAGGTGAATTATTCTGAAGCAGTGAAGGCGTGCGTTCGTGATGGCTCCGTGGTGGCCAAGACGGGCCAGCTCTACGCTGCCTGGAAGATCCAGCTGCTGGACCGCTGTGAAGCTGGCTGGCTGGAGGACGCAAGCATCCGTTACCCCATCGTCAACCCACGTACCCGCTGCGGCGGGCCCCAACCGGGGGTCCGCCACCTGGGCTTCCCTGACCTGAAGTTCCGCCTCTACGGGGTCTACTGCTTCCGCAAGAATGAAGAGAGTGTTAATGGTGATGTGGTGAAGTCGACCCAGGGCCCAAGGAAGAGCAGCAAGGACATCCCCATGAACACCACCTCCACCAGAACCATCTAGAGCGAGAGAGACTGAGAGGAGGGTTAAGATCACTGCCCGTACAACATAGCTCCATCCATTGCTTTAGCTTAACAACATGGATAAACATCACTGACAAACACATGCTAATTTGCAGGATTCACCAGCGAGGGAAAGCAACTGCTTTGTTCAATAAGGGGCGGAATCTTTATCTTTGGGATTTCTCCTGTCTGGTGTTAAACGAGGTGCCAGTTTGTTGAGAGCGTTCCGTGCGCCTTTCACTGTCTCAGAGAGGCTTAGCTAGTAACTGCAGCTGATCATCATTTCTCAGGCACATCAAGATTGGAAAGCCTTTCATTAAATAACTACATAGTTGACTATGTGTCTATTGGAGGCATGGAGAGAGGCCACAAGCATGATGGGGTCTCAGACTCCACAGTGTGTTCTGGTCTCAATGTGGCTTCATTTCCAGAGAAAAAGGCCCTTTGCGAGAGGCACTCGACTTCAAGCAGTGCCAGCCGGAGAGAGTCATATTAATTAGTGTGCAGTACAGACAGAGACAGAAAGACAGAGATAATTTACTATGTCTGTCTGAGTGTAATGAATGTAGCACATTAAGAGATCCTCTCTCTCAGAGGCCTGATTAGCAGAGACTTATGATGAGCTTTAAAGCAGACTACTAATGCTTGATCAATCAAATCAAATCAAATGTATTTATATAGCCCTTCGTACATCAGCTGATATCTCAAAGTGCTGTACAGAAACCCAGCCTAAAACCCCAAACAGCAAACAATGCAGGTGTAGAAGCACATTGGCTAGGGAAAACTCCCTAGAAAGGCCCAAACCTAGGAAGAAACCTAGAGAGGAACCAGGCCATGAGGAGTGGCCAGTCCATCTGTGAATGTTGCCAGTTGCCAGCATGATGCCCAAGCTTTGCCTGTCATGGCAGGGCACTGCTCAGAGGTGCCCTTTGAGTTCTACTGCGCCCCCAGTCGCCTGCCTCTGGGCACAAACTGGTTTAATCAATTATGTTTCCATGTCATTTCACCAAAAATATGTAATGCGATGACGTTGAATCAACGTGAAAACTGGTTAGATTTGCAAAACGTCATCAACGTAAGGGAATTCCGTCTTTTTTTTCACCCAATTTTGAACTTAAATCCAATGACGTGTGATTTTGTGTTTATTTCACGTTAGTTGACAACTCAACCAAATGTAAATCAAAACTAGACATTGAAATGGTGTCTGTGCCCAGTGAGCAGTTGCCATGTTTGAGTAGAGCCAATTATTTAACATTATTTACCTCAGTAACTAACTAAGTACTGGCATGCCATACCAGAGCTCAATAAACATAGTAGCGAATATTGCACTTAGATGTATTTTATGACGAAATGGTCAGTCTATAGCAAGCATGTTATACCTGGATGTGATTTTAGTATCTGGGGCTGAAGCTGAACTAACATAACTATGTTATAGCTGCTTTAATAGCTGCTTAATTAACTCATATTTCTATGCAGCCATAATTATCGATTGCACTCTTTGTTCAATTGTGGAATAGCCCGATTTGAACTGTATTGATCATTATCTTGATGCATGAATGTATCTATAGTTAGGGCTATACGCTGACGCTGTGATACAAAAGTAACAAATGAGATCTTGACGTTGTTGTTAAGAAATTCTGATTCTGTGATATTCTGTCTTTGCATTTTCATCATCTCTACTGTGATATCCTAATAAACCAAACGAAATGAGACCGTATCAGTCATCTTGAAGTGTTTGTTTCTGAGTAGCACTCGAGATAAATACTTTGTGCACTGCCAACACAACAAAAGTGACAATGTCATTTCCATAGCAACAGTCTTAACGAACCCAAATCAAGTTCAAGGCAAACTAATAACATGAAATAATCATTCTGCTAAGTGATACATTTGAATAAAGCAAATTGGAATGATTGAGTGAGCTGTAGCTACATCCACGACAGCATAACCATGTTTGTTGAAACATTTGTTAAAGACACATTCAAATGCCATGAAGACATATTGTGAGTGTTTAAAAAAAATAATGTTTATCAGCCATATCAATCTCTGCTATGAATTATAAGTCTACCGGCATAGAAACAAACGGAATTAACAGAGGAGAAGCCCTGAGTCATATTGACATTTATATTTCAGGGTTATTCATTATCTATTCCACATTTCAATATTGAAGTAGGCCTGGCTGATCTTGTGTTGGTTCTTGAAATGCTTAAACTCAGAGGTGATTAAGTTATTCATATTTAACTACACAATGTTACAACTCATTTTATGGAAGGCAAATGAGACCGTCTGCTTTATTTTACTCCTGAATTATTATGAAATTTTAAGGGTGCTATGCAAACTTGAAGTTTCATATCAAATCAAATCAAATTGTATTTGTCACATGCGCCGAATACAACATTTGTAGAACTTACAGTGAAATGTTTTAAACAACAATGTAGTTTAAAAAAAAGTAAGAAATAGAAGAGAGTGTTAAATGAATTAAAGAGCAGAAATAAAATAACATTGGCGAGGCTATATACAGGGGGTACCGGTACAGAGTCAATGTGCGGGGTGCACCGGTTAGTCGAGGTAATTGAGGTACTATGTTCATGTAGGTAGAGTTATTAAAGTGACTATGCATAGATAATAACAGAGTAGCAGCAGTGTAAAAGAGTGGGGGCAATGCAAATCATCTTGGGTAGCCATTTGATTAGATGTTCAGGAGTCTTATGACTTGAGGGTGGAAGCTGTTTAGAACTTGGTGATGCCAAGGAACATGAAGCTCTCAACCTGCTCCACTACGGCCCCATCGATGAGACTGGGGGCAATGCGCGGTCCTCCTTTTCCTGTAGTCCACAATCATTTCCTTTGTCTTGATCACAATGAGGGAGATGTTTTTGTCCTTGCGCCACACGGTCAGGTCTCTGACCTCCTATAGACTGTCTCGTTATTGTTGGTGATCAGGCCTACCACTGTTGTGTCATCGGTTAACTTTAATGATGGTGTTGGAGTCGTGCCTTGCCGTGCAGTCATGAGTGAACAGAGATTACAGGAGGGGACTGAGCATGCACCCCTTAGGGGCCCCCGTGTTGAGGATCAGCGGGGCAGATGTGTTGTTGCCTACCCTTACCACCTGGGGGTGGCCTGTCAGGAAGTCTTGGACCCAGTTGCAGAGGGAGCTGTTTATTCCCAGGGTCCTTAGCTTAGTGATGAGCTTTGAGGGCACTATGGTGTTGAACGCTGAGCTGTAGTCAATGAATAGCATTCTCACATAGGTGTTCCTTTTGTCCAGGTGGGAAAGGGCAGTATAGAGTGCAATAGAGATTGCACCATCTGTGGATCTGTTGGGGCGGTATGCAAATTGGAATGGATCCAGGGTTTCTGGGATAATGGTGTTGATGTGAGCCATGACCAGCCTTTCAAAGCACTTCATGGCTACAGACGTGAGTGCTACGGGTCAGTAGTCATTTAGGCAGGTTACCTTAGTGTTCTTGGGCACAGGGACTATGGTGGTCTGCATGAAACATGTTGTTATTACAGACTCCGACAGGGAGAGGTTGAAAATGTCAGGGAAGACACTTGCCAGTTGGTCAGCTCATGCTCGGAGTAGACATCCTGGAAATCCGTCTGGCCCTTGTGAATGTTGACCTGTTTAAAGTGACCCCTTCGTGCGCCAATCCCGTTAACGGGATTGATTTGACAACACTCAGTGAAATAGCAGCGAGCCAAATTCAAAAACAGAAATACTCATAATGATAATTTTATAAATCATACAAGTGTTATACATGATTTTAAAGATTAATTTCTTGTTCATCCGGCCACAGTGTCAGATTTCAAAAAGGCTTTACGGAGAAAGCAAACCATGCTATTATCTGAGGACAGCACCCCATCAAACATACACATGAAAATCATAATTGAACCCACCAGGCACAACACAAAAGTCTGAAATGACATATAATTCATGACTTACCTTTGAAGATCTTCAGGCACTCCAATATATCCATTAAACATCACAAATGGTCCTTTTGTTCGATAAATTCTGTCGTTATATATCCAAAATGTCCATTTATTTGGAGCGTATGATTCAGAAAATACACCGGTTCCAACTCGCGCAACATTACTATACATTATCTAATTAGTTACCTGTAAACTTGATCCAAACATTTCAAACAACTTTCTTAATCCAGCTTTAGGTATTTTTAAACGTAAATAATCGCTAAACTTTAAGACAGAATAAACTGTGTTCAACACCGGAGGAAAACAAAGTGGAGCGTGCTTTCAGGTCACGCGCCTCTAACGAACAGTACACTTCACTCGACCCTCGTTCTGAACAGGGATACTTCTTCATTTCTCAAAGGAAAAACATTAACCAATTTCTAAAGACTGTTGACATCTAGTGGAAGCGATAGGAACTGCAAGCAAGTGCCTTAGAATTCTTGATTCCCATAGAAAGCTCATTGAAAAGAGAGTGACCTCAAAAAAAATATTTCCTGGATGGTTTGTCCTCTGGGTTTCGCCTGCCAAATAAGTTATGTTATACTCACAGACATAATTTTAACAGTTTTAGAAACTTTAGAGTGTTTCCATCCAAATCTACCAATTATATGCATATCCTAGCTTCTGGGCCTGAGTAGCAAGCAGTTTACTTTGGGCACACTTTTCATATAGACGTGAAAATAGTGCCCCCTAGCCTTAAGAAGTTTTAAAGGTCTTACTCACATCGGCTGCAGATAGCGTGATCAGACATTCGTCCGGAACAGCTGATGCTTTTGTGCATGTTTCATTGTTACTTGCCTCGAAGCAGGTATAGAAGTTATTTAGCTCAACTGGTAGGCTTCTGTCACGGGAGTGATCAATATGTCAAGGTTAACCAGAAAGATTCCAGCATCTACCTACTGTAAGTTAAGTTGGAACACTAGCGTGGGGATTCAGGATGCTAGGTTTGGAGTGAGAGCTCAATAATAACACTAGTTTGAAGATTCTATCTAAACCAGGGATATTCCAGCCTCTGCCAAATATCAATAAAAGCATTGTTGACCAGGTTCTCATTTACTCTCAGAATGGGAACTGTGGAGAGAGCACAGGGATGGAGGAGCACGAGAGAGCAAACCATGACCCTTTTGCTCTCGAATGAATGAAAAGTGCTATTTTCATTTCATCAACCTCCTTTTTTTCCCTGGTTTAAAATGAAATGAGGTGACCCCCCAGAGAAAATACAGCAGAATCAGACAGCGCAGGCTTCCATTTGTGTCTCATTTATCAGCGTTTGACAGGGGTCAGGCCTTCATAAAGCTAGACAGAGATGAGAGAGGAGCCGTGGTGAAGGAGTGAGGGAGACCTGGGTCCCCCCACTCAGTTATGGTATGAGCCTGGGGGAGATTCCAGCACAACGCCTCTCCTAGGGTTAGGGTAAGTATACTGGTGGGCATCACCTACAGTACTGCACTCACTGGCAAACTTGTATGGAACCATCCAAAAACATTCCTTACACCAGGATACTTGAACTGGTGACTATCTGGGAGAATGACGAAAAACGAGCACTCAGTTGCTGCGTAAATCTGATTTATTGGCGGGACAAACAAACAATAGGGTTACTTTTCGTCATGAATCACCTTCATCAGTGCCTTCTATGGAACCTTACCTTGGCTTTCAGTGTGATGTGATCACATGACGCACTTCCTTGTTGTTGTGCTTTTGCACTGTAATACACAGACTTTACCCATCGGCACTCTTGTATAGAACTCCACCTTTCAGTAGTTGTCACATAACTCTTTTCTATAAAATTGTACGCATTGTGCATTATAACAAGGGAGAAGTATGGTGAGTGCTCAGTTAGAACCGGATCCTGCCGGAACAGGATCTAGCACCTCTCAGTTTTGGATTGTTTCATTACTGGGACCTATTTGCCAGGATCCTGTACCTTTTGTGGCATGAAACATACTTTTCACTGTTTGCAATGTCCAAATTTGAAAATAGAGTTAATTCAAGTTATCTCCTCTGTAATTCTCCTGTCCCCTAAAAAAAAAAAAATCCTAGTGTGAAAACGTAGATTTTCTAATAATTGATTCAGGTTGGTCCAGCCCGGGTTTATGATTTGCGCAACACCAACTCGTGGCAGCTGCTGTGGTGCGAGAGAGAAGTGTCCCTGTATCCTTTCTCTCACAGAACTAGAATGAGGTTCACTTTCTATGATCTCTTCCCCTCTCTCTGTTCTGATAGACATGAGCCTGCAACTACCATCTCTCCAGAGTTGTACTTCATCATTTATTTCCTTATATACTGAACAAAAATATAAAGCAACACGTAAAGTGTTGGTCCCATGTTTCATGAGCTGAAATAAAAGATCCCCGAAATGTTCCAAATGCACAAAAATCTTATTTCTCTCAAATTTGGAGCACAAATTTGTTTACCTCCATGTTAGTGAGCATTTCTCTTTTGCCAAGATAATCCACCTGACAGGTGTGGCATATCAAGAAGCTGATTAAACAGCATGATCATTACACAGGTGCACCTCATGCTGGGGACAAAATAGAAGGCCACTCTAAAATGTGCAGTTTTGTCACACAACACAATGCCACAGAGGTCTCAAGTTTTGAGGGAGTGTGCAATTGGCATGCTGGAATGTCCACCAGAGCTGTTGCCAGAGAATTGAATGTTAATTTCTCTACCAATGTATATAACAGGCCTCACAACCGCAGACCGCATGTAACACGCCAGCCCAGCACCTCCACACCCGGCTTCTTCACCTGCAGGATCATCTGAGACCGGCCATCCGGACAGCTGATGAAACTGATTTATTTCTGTCTGTATTTCTGTCTGAGTATTTCTGTCTGTAATAAGGCACTTTTGTGTGGGAAAACGCATTCTGATTGGCTGGGCCAGGTTCCCCAGTGGGCCCACCCACTTGAGAGCCAAGCCCACCCATGGCTGCACCCCTGTCCAGTGAAATCCATAGACTAGGGCCTAATGAATGTATTTCAATTGATGGATTTCCTTATATGTCTACTCAGTAAAATCGTTGAAATTGTCGCATGTTGCGTTTATATTTTTGTTCAGTATAAAACGAGAGCATAGGCTTTTTTAGACAGACATGGATAACATTGACTCATGGAAAATGGCATCAAATTGTACCCTATTTTCCCCACGAACTTCCCTGATGCTAGATGCTGGGACATATTACGCATTATAACTATTTGGTTAGTGGAGATGAATAATTGGTTAAATTGCTAAAAAAAACGTTCTCCTGGAGCGTCGGTATTTAAATATGCAGCTATGCTGAGGTAATTGAAGTTGTTAACCATCTAATGGGGCGTTGTGGGGAAAATGAATGTGAATTCACATTGAGCTCGTCATTTAGGTCTCCAGATGAAAGAATGCTGCGTCTGTTTGCTTAGCTCCCCGCCCTGAGTCGGCCGTGTGAGTCCTGCTGTTGGTTGTGATTGGAAGCTGTCACACGCACAGATCAAGAGTGATCACACTGCTTTTGCTTGCTAGACTGTTTCGAGAATCCCAGATTGGGTCGGCAGAGAGTAGCAGGAGGTTAATGAAACAATTCAAAACCTTTTTTCTGCAGGAAGGAGGCGCTGTATGTGTTTGTGTTTGTGTGTTTGGGGGAGCACATGACGAGAAGAGGAGGAAGAGACAGCCTCAGCAGAAACACAAGAGGGTGAGAGAGAGAGGGAGGGGGGGGTGAGAGAGGGGGATGTAGAACGAGGTGGAACTCAGACTGACTCGAGGCTAGCAGGTCTTGTGCAGGAATAGATAGGGAAGATGCAGTGAAAGCTAGTGTGTTCCTATTGGAAAACAGGGAATTGAGTAGCTCCATAGGTGAGTACCACTGACCCCGTATATCTCCATCCTCACCACAGCTACAGCCTCACAAAGAGTATCTAACTATATATATATGCAGTTGAAGTTGGAAGTTTACATACACTTAGGTTGGAGTTATTAAAACTCGTTTTTCAACCACTCCACAAATTTCATGTTAACAAACTATAGTTTTGGCAAGTCAGTTAGGACATCTACTTTGTGCATGACACAAGTGATTTTTCCAACAATTGTTTACATACAGATTATTTAACTTATAATTCACCGTATCACAATTCCAGTGGGTCAGAAGTTTACATACATTATGTTGACTGTGCCTTTAAACAGCTCCAGAAAATTATGTCATGGCTTTAGAAGCTTCTGATAGGCTAGTTGACATAATTTGAGGCCTACCATCAAACTCAGTGTCTCTTTGCTTGACATCATGGGAAAATCAAAATCAGCCAAGACCTCAGAAAACAATTGTAGACCTCCACAAGTCTGGTTCATCCTTGGGAGCAATTTCCAAATGCCTGAGGGTTCCACGTTCATCTGTACAAACAATAGTACGCAAGTATAAACATCATGGGACCACGCAGCTGTCATACCGCTCAGGAAGGAGAAGCGTTCTGTCTCCTAGAGATGAACGTACTTTGGTGCGAAAAGTGCAATCAATCCCAGTACAACAACAAATTACCTTGTGAAGATGCTGGAGGAAACAGGTACAAAAGTATCTATATCCACATTAAAATGAGTCCTATATCGACATAACCTGAAATGCTTCTCAGCAAGGAAGAAGCCACTGCTCCAAAACCGCCATAAAAAGCCAGACTATGGTTTGCAACTGCACATGGGGACAAAGATCGTACTTTTTGGAGAAATGTCTTCTTGTCTGATAAAACAAAAATACAACTGTTTGGCCATAATGACCATCGTTATGTTTGGAGGAAAAAGGGGGATGCTTGCAAGTGGCAGCATCATGTTGTGGGGGTGCTTTGCTGCAGGAGGGACTGGTGCACTTCACAAAATAGATGGCTTCATGAGGAAGGAAAGTTTTGTGGATATATTGAAGCTACATCTCAAGACATCAGTCAGGAAGTTGAAGCTTAGTCGCAAATGGGTCTTCCAAATGGACAATGACCCCAAGCATACTTCCAAAGTTGTGGCAAAATGGTTTAAGGACAACAAAGTAAAGGTATTGGAGAGGCCATCGCAAAGCCCTGACCTCAATCCCATAGAAAATGTGTGGGCAGAACTGAAAAAGCATGTGCGAGCAAGGAGGCCTACACACCTGACGCAGTTACATATACTAATTGAGTGTATGTAAACTTCTGACCCACTAGGAATGTGATGAAAGAAATTAAAGCTGAAACAAATAATTTTCTCTACTATTATTCTGACATTTCACATTCTTAAAATAAAGTGGTGATCCTAACTGACCTAAGACAGGGAATTTTTACTAGGACTAAATATCAGGAATTGTGAAAAACTGAGTTTAAATTGGCTAAGGTGTATGTAAACTTCCGACTTCAACTGTATATATACAAAAGTTATGTGGACACCCCTTCAAATTAGTGGATTCAGCTATTTCAGCCAATCCCCTCGCTGACAGGTGTATAAAATCGAGCACACAGCCATGCAATCTTCATAGACACACTTTGTCAGTAGAATGGCCTTACTGAAGAGCTCAGTGACTTTCAACGTGGCACCGTCATAGGATGCCACCTTACCAACAAGTCAGTTAGTCAAATTTCTGCCCTGCTAGAGCTGCACTAGTGATGTTATTGTGAAGTGGAAACGTCTAGGAGCAACAACGGCTCAGCCGCGAAGTGGAAGGCCACACGAGCTCACAGAATGGGACTGCCGAGTGCTGAAGCGCGTAACCCGTAAAAATTGTCTGTCCTCGGTTGCAACACTCACTACATTAGCAGAAGAACTGTTCGTCGGGAGCTTCATGAAATGGGTTTCCATGGCCGAGCAGCCGCACACAAACCTAAGATCACAATGCGAAATGCCAAGTGTAAGCTGGAGTGGTGTAAAGCTCACCGCTATTGGACTCTGGAGCAGTGGAAACGCATTCTCTGGAGTGATGAATCACGCTTCACCATCTGGCAGTCCGAAGGACACATCTGGGTTGATGCCAGGAGAACGCTACCTGCCCGAATGCATAGTGCCAACTGTAAAGTTTGGTGGAGGAGGAATAATGGTCCGGGCTGTTTTTCATTGTTGGGTCTAGGCCCCTTAGTTCCAGTGAAGGGAAATCTCAACGCGACAGCAAACAGTGACATTCTAGACGATTCTGTGCTTCCAACATTGTGGCAAAAGTTTGGGGAAGGCCCTTTCCTGTTTCAGCATGACAATGCCCCCGTGCACAAAGCGAGGTCCATACAGAAATGGTTTGTCAAGATTGGTGTGGGAGAACTTGACTGGCCTGCACAGAGCCCTGACCTCAACCCCATCGAACACCTTTGGGATGAATTGGAAAGGCGACTGCAAGCCAGGCATAATCGCCCCAACATCAGTAACTGACCTGCAGCAATGTGCCAACATCTCGTGGAAAGCCTTCCCAGAAGAGTGGAGGCTGTTATACGAATGAGATGTTCAACAAGCAGGTGTCCACATACTTTGGTCATGTAGTGTATTTTGGAGCTCATCAAAACATGAATATACAGAGTTACTGAGATGATATTGAACTGGGATCATGACCCTAGCTCTGATCTGGGCATATCATTGTCCTGATCTACTGATAGCCCACTACAGCCATAAAGCCTGTCTAGTGATTCACAGTGTGAAGCCTAATACTACACTTCTCCTACTCGATCCCACATATCATGTTATGCCTTGCCAGAACAAGAGGTCTGCAATTAACAAAGTACATCTATCCTCCATCTATGGAACAGCGGGATACAAGTCAAGAAGTAGGCCTAAGAGCAAAAGAAAATGCACAAAAGTAAAGTACACACCCAAAGTGTGAACATCCTGTTGTAAAATGATGCGGTAAGCTGCTTAATACAGTCAGATTTCCGGATCATCACTCGTAGAAACACAACAATACAACTGGGGGAGCAGCCGCCTGAGAGAGCCAGCCCGGCTGGCTCAGGATGCCGCTTCGCTTGCTTTGCGTCTCGAAAAGCTATTAGCGGCTGATGCTTCGCCATCTGTGCAGACATCATTATCGTTGTGAATGCAGTTGCACTGGTGAAGCTTAGAGGACTGGCCTATTGATCAAAGTAGCTGTGGGAAAGATAAACAGACTTAAGATGGATATGAACCTTTTTATTTGGCTAAGCTGTAGGGCTCACCAATTGTTGGGAGAAGCTACTGGGGCTGACTCCATCGCAGAGAAAGAGTAAAAGTCTTTGTTTATGTTGCTAAACGTTGGGTTTTTAGTGAGATTCTAAGTTATGATGTGAAAGGTTATCGTTGATTGGCTATGCCAGCCAAATGGCCAGTGTACAGACACAGAAACAAGATTAGTGTGATTAGGGAAGAATGTTTGTTGTTTATCCACTGTCACTGATCTCAGTCCTGGGACATATTTCGATGATCACAAGCAAGGTCAGAGGTTATGGATGGTGTATGCAGAAAATACTGTTCAAACCTGTCTTCAGTAAAACATACAGAGAAGAGAACAACGGCCTCAACCACGAAACAAGCTGCCTTGGTATCAATCAGGGGCGCAACTTTCACATGCCCCCCCCCCACATTCTGAAATTATATTTTTGTCCCCCCCAGTTGTCATTGTCAATGTGATACAAAACGAGGCAACGGTTGGGTAGGCTGTTTGAAGTGTTTATCATCACTGGATAAAAATGTTCATTACAATAATAATAATTATGCCCCCCCCACTTCTAAAAACAAAGTTGCGCCCCTGGTTTTAATGCTTCTGGAATGCAAACATACCGTCTGGACTACAGAGGTATAATGTTACACAGGCCTCGACAGCTACTGTATATGATTCATGTGATGGATAAATGCTGGAAGTGGCTGCTCCAAACCCAGAGCTGTTATTGTGTGGAAGGAGAACTGAAGGTCATGTTCGATACTGCATTAAGTGAACTCCTCAGCAGCCTTCCTAATGAGTCCTGCATGTCCTTGGAACTCGCACAGCCTACCAAACATCACACACGCTTTATAGTGTCTCAGAAATCTCTGAAAACAACTTTTCCAGTGATTACTCATTCAAAACACAGAACGGGTTGTACAGATAGACACATTGCTAAGGCACCAATGGTAAGGCTTGATGCAGCACTGAGGTAAAAAAAAACATAGGGGGAAAGGTCAAAACTATCGGGGGAGAGAGAGAAGTGTCTAGCAGTACAAAGACAGGAGAGGCAATTGTCTTGAAACATATCAGCTATCCCTAATTATTATTCTGGTCAGCATTGTTGGATGTCCTTGTTTTTCAGTATGTTCTGTTTGCCATTTTGAGGATGTTGCAGCAAACCGAGAACAAGACAACGTGGTGTTTTCTGAATGATTCACACACACAAACACATGCAGCCATATCTTTCTCTCACTCCATCCCTTCTTTTCTCTACTTACAGCAGATGTCTGGAGAGACCTGCTCAATAACTTGTGCTAGTTTTGTCAGTAGTATTGATTTCTCTGCATTGGAGAAATGTATTCCTTTGAGAGAGAGAAAAACATATCTGTATTCTTTGCAAAGCTACAGTTTGCTCGAGGCTTTAATGAAACAAATGACTTACTTTGCATGCACACCCACGTCTGTATGTATTTAGACAGTGATGCTAAAATGGTACATTTGTCGACATACTCCAGCATTTGGGATTTGAGATCACCTTTTACTTGAGGTCTATTTCCATACATATATGTTTCATCGTTCAGAAATGAAAGCACGTTAAAGATGTTGTCCCTCCATTTGAAGATGTCAACTGTTTGGAACAAATTTCACTTATAGTGTACAAAAGAGGTCAAAAGTTTAGTCTTTGGTCCCATATTCCTAGCACACAATGACTACATCAAGCTTGTTACTCTATAAACGTGTTGGCAGGTTTGTTTTTCGTTGTGTTTTGGGTTACAGTGCCTTTGGAAAGTATTCAGACCCCTTGACTTTTTCTACATTACGTTACAGCCTTTTTCTAAAAATGGATTTTAAAAAATCCTCAGCAATCGACACAAAAGAACCCATAATGGTGAAGCAAATACAGCTTTTTTAGAAATATTTGCACATAAAAAAATAAAAAAAATACAGAACTACCTTATTTACATAAGTACATAAGTAAGTACATTTAAACGTGTTAACCCTCGCAAGGCTGCAGGCCCAGACGGCATCCCCAGCCGCGTCCTCAGATAATGCGCAGACCAGCTGGCTGGTGTGTTTATGGACATATTCAATCAATCCTTATCCCAGTCTGCTGTCCCCACATGCTTCAAGAGGGCCACCATTGTTCCTGTTCCCAAGAACGCTAAGGTAACTGAGCTAAACAACTACCGCCCCGTAGCCCTCTTTGAGACCATATCACCTCCACCCTACCTGACACCCTAGACCCACTCCAATTTGCTTACCGCCCCAATAGGTCCACAGACGACTCAATCGCAACCACACTGCACACTGCCCTAACCCATCTGGACAAGAGGAATACCTATGTAAGAATGCTGTTCATTGACTACAGCTCAGCATTTAACACCATAGTACCCTCCAAACTCGTCATCAAGCTCGAGACCCTGGGTCTCGACCCTGCCCTGTGCAACTGGGTACTGGACTTCCTGATGGGCCGCCCCCAGGTGGTGAGAGTAGGTAACAACATCTCCACTCCACTGATCCTCAACACTGGGGCTCCACAAGGGTGCGTCTGAGCCCTCTCCTGTACTCCCTGTTCACCCACGACTGTGTGGCCATGCACGCCTCCAACTCAATCATCAAGTTTGCGGACGACACTACAGTGGTAGGCTTGATTACAGTGGTCTCCATCATTCTTAAATGGAAGAAGTTTGGAACCACCAAGACTCTTCCTAGAGCTGGCCACCTGGCCAAACTGAGCAATCGGTGGAGAAGGGCCTTGGTCAGGGAGGTGACCCGATGGTCACTCTGAATGAGCTCTAGAGTTCCTCTGTGGAGATGGAAGAACCATCCAGAAGGACAAGCATCTCTGCAGCTCTCCACCAATCAGGCCTTTATGGTAGTGTGGCCAGACAGAAGCCACTCCTCAGTAAAAGGCACATGACAGTCCACTCTGAGTTTGCCAAAAGGCACCTAAAGACTGTCAGACCATAAGAAACAAGATTCTCTGGCCTGATGATACCAAAATTGAACTCTTTGGCCTGAATGCCAAGCGTCACGTCTGGAGAAAACCTGGCACCATCCCTACAGAGAAGCATGGTTTCAGCATCATGATGTGGGGATGTTTTTCAGTGGAAGCGACTGGGAGACTAGTCAGGATCGAGGCAAAGATGAACAGAGAAAAGTACAGGACCTCAGACTGGTGCGAATGTTTACCTTCCAACAGGACAATGGCCCTAAGCACACAGCCAAGACAATGCAGGATTGGCTTCGAGACAAGTCTCTGAATGTCCTTGAGTGGCCCAGCCAGAGCCCAAACTTGAACCCGATCGAACAGCTCTGGAGAGACCTGAAAATATCTGTGTGGCAACGCTCCCCATCCAACCTGACAGAGCTTGAGAGGATCTGCAGAGAAGAATGGGAGAAACTCCCCAAAAACAGGTGTGCCAAACTTGTAGCGTCATACCCCAGAAGACTCAAGGCTGTAATCGCTGCCAAAGGTGTGTAATGGGTGCGTGCTGGTGGCAGGGAAGTCAGGCGCAGGAGAGTGAACTTGGTATAAACGGAGCAGTTGAATAAAAAAATAACAAAACTCCGGAAACCAACATATACAAAATAAAATAAGAGGGTGCAAAACCCATCGCACACCAGAACATAACTATCACCAAACATACAACAAACAATCACCGACAAGGACATGAGGGGAAACAGAGGGTTAAATACACAACATGTAATTGATGGGATTGGAACCAG
This sequence comes from Oncorhynchus kisutch, assembly GCF_002021735.2. NCBI lineage: Eukaryota > Metazoa > Chordata > Actinopteri > Salmoniformes > Salmonidae > Oncorhynchus > Oncorhynchus kisutch. The sequence continues at coordinate 38,065,850 of NC_034186.2, read as the reverse complement.
GTGTGATGGAAGACAAGACAAAACCAATGGAAAATGAAAAATGGATCAGTGATGGCTAGAAGGTCGTTGACGTCGACCGCCAAACATGGCCCGAACAAGGAGAGGGACCGACTTCGGCGGAAGTTGTGACAAGGTGCTTCAACAAAGTACTGAGTAAAGGGTCTGAATACTTATGTAAATGTTTTTATTTTTAATAAATTAGCAAACATTTCTAAAAACCTGTTTTTGCTTTGTCATTATGGCTATTGTATGTAGATTGATGGGGGAAATGTTTTTTAAATCCATTTTAGAATAAGGCTGTAATGTACCAACATGTGGAAAAAGTTAAGGGGTCTGAATACTTTCCAAAGGCACTGTATGTTTTGCCCAATAGGAACTGAATCTGCAAAGCTGTCCTGATCTTTTTCTAAACCCAAATGAAAGATATTTCGCTCTTATAGTGTAACATCATGTTCCAATGAATAATCGTTTGTGTTACTATCACAATACAGTATTATGAAAAGTCACTTCTCTGACAGAATTTCAGACTGTGTGTCCTTGAAAAGTGGTGCAGGTCAACATTTGATGAAACAACCACGTCCGTAACTAACCATATCCATGGACTTGATCACCAAGGCCACACAGCATGTCATTGTCTGTGGTGTACAGTACTAGATGAACATCCAAGCATTGAAACAACCAACACACCGAATATAACGGGTCCAATCAACGTTTTTTAATGATCATTTGTCTCGTAAAGAATATCTTACAATGTGACAGGACTGGAATTCATAAGAACATCAATAAATACGGATTAATACTTGAGGACCAGATTCACTCAGCCCATCACGTCATCGTCATCGTCACACAGCGTATCTGTGCTTGTGCCGTCGGTCCCTGTAGCGCTGCTGCGTCCCGGGGGAGGCGATGTGCTGTCAGAACTGTAATGTGACACTTCAGGCTTCCCAAAGGAACGTCTCCTTTTGATGATGCGTCAGCAGCGGCCGTGTCTCTCCCGTCTGTCTGGTGAACGGGAGCATTGGGAGCTGAGACTGTATGAATAAGGTCCATGGAGTCCAAGCAACAAACACGCCAAGAGTTTAAAGGATTTTCGGAAAAAAGTCCCACAGAGTATTTACATCACAGAGAGGAGAAGAGGAGGAGTGGAGAGGGGTGCTTTGTGGTCTCGGCTACTACGCGTCTGGACCCCTTGTTTTCCATTCTCTCCGCTTGTAGCTTCCTTCCTATAAGAGTGCTGGTTTCTTGACAGTGACAAAATGTTAACTCAGTTTATAGTATGCAACGCTCTACAGTACTGTACTGTATGGAACCATATACAAAAAGGGGAAATTAGCTCTTAACAGCTAATGCTTAGAAATCATTTTAACATTCCAGATAAAACTAATTCTGGGCTATCAAGGGGATTATACATCAATTAGGACAGATTATAAACTAACATGTCAACATGGTTCCCATATCTATGCACAAAGAATACCTAGTGTTGGTAGATATGGGTAACATTTTCTATGCTATGGGAATATCATGTTGAACAAAAGGAATTGATCTTGGGGTCAAAACAACCACACAAACACACACAATGTCAAAAGGGCGTTCTAGAGTTAAAACACACGGGGAGAGAGAACAGCCCAAATTAAAATGAACCATGAAAGGAAAGAGTTCAAAAAGCCAGCTTACAAAGACACTGATGAGGGTAGCTAACAATAAGCAAATATGCAGTAAGCCTATCAAGTGATGCTGCCAGTCTCACAGACAACCTAACTCGTACCTCAGACAGACTAACCATGAAATCAACGAGCCATCTCAGTGACAGCAGATGCAATAGTCATTCCCCAGTCTGATCAGTTTGTCATTGTCAGAAGGTTAACATCTGATATGGGTAGTATACAGTTGTACGTAGAATACATTCTCTCATAAAAACAACCACATTATCATATGTACTATAGCTGGTCTTTTTAGAGTAAATATCATTACCCTTGACTTGAGACAAGGGTTAATATCATAACAGGTGACACATTACCCTCTAGCAGTCAGAAAGCAGGTTTCCTCACCACAGGACCGCGGCTATGCTGAGAATCCCATTGGTTGATGGCCTTGAGCCAGTCCTGACACAGTGGTGTTTCTGATGCCTCTGCTGCTACAGAGCTGTCATCTCATTCACCAGCACACTGCGGTAGAAAGCAGCTTGTAATGAGATGACAGTGACCTACAGTAGAGAGCCGTGTTGCGGTTTAGTGTCGGGATTACCTGCCCTCACTGGGCTACTGGCGACCAGCACTGAGAGGAGGGGAGAGGAGAGAGAGGACAGGAGGTGTGAAATGAGGACAGGAGAGGAGGCGAGAGGAGAGGGAGGACAGAAGGCATGAAATGAGGACAGGAGAGGGGGTGAGAGAAGAGAGAGGACAGGAGAGGAGAGAGAGGACAGGAGGCGTGAAATGAGGACAGGAGAGGAGGCGAGAGGAGAGAGAGGACAGGAGGCGTGAAATGAGGACAGGAGAGGAGGCGAGAGGACAGGAGGCGTGAAATGTGGACAGGAGAGGAGGTGAGAGGAGAGAGAGGACAGGAGGCGTGAAATAAGGACAGGAGAGGAGGCGAGAGAGGGCTAGGCAGAGAAGGAGAGAGGAGAGGAGATGAGTGGTGGTTCCTGGCTGTTCCGCTGACACTGGCTCGTTTTCTGTTTAGCTGTTCTAAGAACAATCTCCCCTCATCCACCTATGCTCATCTCATATTTGTTTGCCATGCATGCTTTCCTAATACTAGTAATACTAGTAATACACACACACACCCTCTGTTTATACTAAAGTAGTGTATGTAGTCATTGATGGATGCTTGCTGCTAACACAGGGCTCAGATGAACTAGAGGTACTCACTCCCTGCTCCTCTCTGCTCCTGCCACACTCCTGTCCTCCTTCTCACATTCCTACAACAGTGTAAATACAAAAGGGCAAAGTTCTGCATCATTACAGCTTGTGCTTCAGAAAACTAACAGTTTCCTTCCTCTCCGGCTGCTCGTCTGTTGCTACCCGAGACAGACGACAGAAAGTGAACTTCTCCATTGCTCTAACCCTCTGATCCAATCACATGCTACCTGACTGCGCATCCACTCATCCACACACTCACGGTTTGCCGACCATGCAGAGATATAGATACTGCTCTGACGTAGTTCTAAGAAGATCTCTCTCTCTATATGAGTATGCATCTGTGTGTTTCTGGAGACAACCCCCCCCCCTTCTCTCTCTATATATATATGAGTATGCATCTGTGTTTCTGTAGACAAATCCCCCCCTTCTCTCTCTCTATATGAGTATGCATCTGTGTGTTTCTGTAGACAAACCCCCTCCTTCTCTCTCTATATGAGTATGCATCTGTGTGTTTCTGTAGACAAACCCCCTCCTTCTCTCTCTATATGAGTATGCATCTGTGTGTTTCTGTAGACAAACCCCCTCCTTCTCTCTCTATATGAGTATGCATCTGTGTGTTTCTGTAGACAAACCCCCTCCTTCTCTCTCTCTATATATGAGTATGCATCTGTGTGTTTCTGTAGACAAACCCCCCCTCTCTCCCCCTCCCTCCCTCCGTCCCTCCCCCTCCTCCTCTCTCTCTCGCTCTCTCTATATGAGTATGCATCTGTGTGTTTCTGTAGAGTAACCTTCCCCCCCCCTCTCTCTCTCCCCCTCTCCCCCCTCTCCTCCCTCCCTCCCTCCCTCCCTACAGGGAACCCAGAGCCTGTGTGATCAGAATGGCTCCGTAGCAATTAAGGTGAAGTGCTGGCTATAGCCTAAAGAAGAAGCCCAGATGGTTGTGAAGCCATTCCTCCTGCAGGCGTGCCGACCATGCCATGCAGCAGACAGCTGTGGGCGACCTCTGTTGTTTAGTGACTCGTCTTCATAATTAAGGCTCATCGCGATGAAGTAGCGATCCCATCGTCCCAGCCTTCTGCCTGCCTTCAGGGCATCAGACGGCAGAGCTGGAGAGTGGGTGAGAGGGAGAGTGGTAGAGAGGGAGAGTGGGTGAGAGGGAGAGTGGGTGAGAGGGAGAGTGGGTGAGAGGGAGAGTGGTAGAGAGGGAGAGTGGTAGAGAGGGAGAGTGGGTGAGAGGGAGAGTGGGTGAGAGGGAGAGTGGGTGAGAGGGAGAGTGGTAGAGAGGGAGAGTGGGTGAGAGGGAGAGTGGGTGAGAGGGAGAGTGGTAGAGAGGGAGAGTGGTAGAGAGGGAGAGTGGGTGAGAGGGAAAGTGGGTGAGAGGGAGAGTGGGTGAGAGGGAGAGTGGTAGAGAGGGAGAGTGGTAGAGAGGGAGAGTGGGTGAGAGGGAGAGTGGGTGAGGGAGAGTGGGTGAGAGGGAGAGTGGGTGAGTGGGTGAGAGGGAGAGTGGGTGAGAGGGAGAGTGGGTGAGAGGGAGAGTGGGTGAGAGGGAGAGTGGTAGAGAGGGAGAGTGGGTGAGAGGGAGAGTGGGTGAGAGGGAGAGTGGGTGAGAGAGAGGGTGCTGTCTGGAGCTGGAGAAAGGGCGGCTCTGTGTGTGTGTGTGTGTTCGAAGTTGAAGCGAGGACGTATATGTTTATGAGGGGTGTAAGCACGTGGGTATGTGTCAGAGAAAAGAGAGAGTGTCGGATAGGGAAAGAGAGGGCGAGAGTGTCTGATAGGGAAAGAGTGGGCTAGAGAGTGTCAGATAGGGAAAGAGAGGGCTAGAGAAGGTCAGATAGGGAAAGAGAGGGCTAGAGAGTGTCAGATAGGGAAAGAGAGGGCGAGAGAGTGTCGGATAGGGAAAGAGAGGGCGAGAGAGTGTCAGATAGGGAAAAAGAGGGCGAGAGTGTCAGATAGGGAAAGAGAGGGCTAGAGAGTGTCAGATAGGGAAAGAGAGGGCGAGAGAGTGTCAGATAGGGAAAGAGAGGGCGAGAGAGTGTCAGATAGGGAAAGAGAGGGCGAGAGAGTGTCGGATAGGGAAAGAGGGCGAGAGAGTGTCGGATAGGGAACGAGAGGGGGCGAGAGAGTGTCGGTTAGGGAAAGAGAGGGCGAGAGAGTGTCAGATAGGGAAAGAGAGGGCGAGAGAGTGTCAGATAGGGAAAGAGCGGGCTAGAGAGTGTCAGATAGGGAAAGAGAGGGCGAGAGAGTGTCGGATAGGGAAAGAGAGGGCGAAAGAGTGTCGGATAGGGAAAGAGAGGGCGAGAGAGTGTCGGATAGGGAAAGAGAGGGCTAGAGAGTGTCAGATAGGGAAAGAGAGGGCTAGAGAGTGTCAGATAGGGAAAGAGAGGGCGAAAGAGTGTCGGATAGGGAAAGAGAGGGCGAGAGAGTGTCGGATAGGGAAAGAGAGGGCTAGAGAGTGTCAGATAGGGAAAGAGAGGGCTAGAGAGTGTCAGATAGGGAAAGAGAGGGCTAGAGAGTGTCGGATAGGGAAAGAGAGGGCGAGAGAGTGTCAGATAGGGAAAGAGAGGGCGAGAGAGTGTCGGATAGGGAAAGAGAGGGCGAGAGAGTGTCGGATAGGGAAAGAGAGGGCTAGAGAGTGTCAGATAGGGAAAGAGAGGGCTAGAGAGTGTCAGATAGGGAAAGAGAGGGCTAGAGAGTGTCGGATAGGGAAAGAGAGGGCGAGAGAGTGTCAGATAGGGAAAGAGAGGGCGAGAGAGTGTCGGATAGGGAAAGAGAGGGTGAGAGAGTGTCGGATAGGGAAAGAGAGGGCGAGAGAGTGTCGGAGAGGGCGAGAGAGTGTCGGATAGGGAATGAGAGGGGGCGAGAGAGTGATGGATAGGGAAAGAGAGGGCGAGAGAGTGTTGGATAGGGAAAGAGAGGGCGAGAGAGTGTCGGATAGGGAAAGAGAGGGCGAGAGAGTGTCAGATAGGGAAAGAGAGGGTTAGAGAGTGTCGGATAGGGAAAGAGAGGGCGAGAGAGTGTCAGATAGGGAAAGAGACGGCTAGAGAGTGTTATATAGGGAAAGAGAGGGCGAGAGAGTGTCAGATAGGGAAAGAGAGGGCGAGAGAGTGTCAGATAGGGAAAGAGTGGGCGAGAGAGTGTCAGATAGGGAAAGAGAGAACATTTGTTTCTATGATGGAGAGACAGTATGTGCCTGGAGAGTCTGTGTGCATCGGAGCAAGCTGACACCATCCACAGAGCACAGTGAGCTGAGTTGACCCATTGCTCCAGGAGATCCACCAATAAGCAGCTGGTCTGGTGCAGTGATAACAGCAGCCTCCTAGACTAGAGGATGACTGACAGCCAGCCAGACACATAGGTCGGCCTACACCTACACTCCATCTCTACTCCTTAATCATAGCCAACATCTGTCCAGCCCAGGCTCGATCTCAGCAGAGTCTCGGTTTGTTCGTTTTACACTTCTGTCCACCTTGTGTGAGAGAGATCCAATCACCTCTTTATATGTGTTCTTCCTGTCACACACGCACTCCATCCCTCGTACTACTGTAAGAGACAGACACATACTGTCCCGCTTAACCCCATAGTAGTTATAGTCATCACGGTATCTTTAGGAGAATCTCAGCTGATTTAAATGCCTAAGGAGCCCCCACCCACCCACGGTCAATCCATTGTCTGGAATGGGAGACGGGATAGAAAGAAAAGCCGATAGTAGACTGACATCTAAAAGACGTGAGGAGCGTGAGGAGCTGTGACAGGCCTGTGGCTCCCCGTCTGTCAGAGCAAAGCCCCTGTCATCACAGCCAGGGACAAAGGTCACGATGATAACCTCTTCATTAATTAAGCATGCTTTAAGGGAGATGAATTGTACTGATATTGGAGCTTGCTCTCTTTTCTCTCTTTCAGGCCCTGTCTGTGTCATTGACAAGGTGGATAAAGGGATGAGGATGAAAGAACAAAGGGAGAGAGGAAGAGAGGAGGGAGAGAGAGAGAGAGAGAGAGAAAGGAAGAGGGGGGGGCGTAAGCTCAGAGGAATTGCGTAAAGGCGATAAAGGAGCTTTCGAGAATCAGTCGGATCGTGCAGTAAAAATAAAACATGTCTCCTTTTTCTACCCGCTGCAGAGAGAAGAGGTGGCACGGGTCTTATCCCAGCCGGCTCCGGGCTGCAGCAGACAGGACAGCTCTGTTTAAAACCATGTGTTTCCTGGTACCATTCTGAACCACTGGTCCAGAAATACAAGGGTGTTTTATCTCTTTTAACCGTCTCAAATGTTTCTAGAATTTTCTGTGGGCCCTGTCGCTGTCACTGTCGCCCACACACAAACCTCACTGAGACTGGCCTCTGAACCCAGCCACCACAACTCTGGTTCTCTGTATTTAAAGCCAGATCCATACACTAGGACATTAGCTCAGCTTACTCCTCCTCGGGTGGGGTTAGAGTGTGTGTTCATCCCGGCATTGTGCCCCCATCTGCACTACTTTAAAAAGATAATTATGGGGCCAGCTCTGTACCCGCCGGCTGCAGAGAGAGCCCTGTCATCTCTCTGTTTGATGTGCTGGAGAACGGGGCGACTGCAATTAAGAGTCCGAATTCCCTGCTCTTCTCTCTCTATTCCTCCCCCTCTCCTTTTCTCTCTCTGACAGTCTGACAGAACAATTTCTCCTCAGCGGGCCAGAGTAGTAGAACTCCAAAATGGAAGACGAACAGACCATTGACACTGGGACACAGACGGAATATGAGAGCGTGGTGATGGGTATGAGAGAATTCTGATGAATGATCATTGCCTAATAGCTAGCTGGGAAACCAGACTTAGAGAGGCTAGTCATAATCTGGCCTATTCTGGGTTGGGTTTCTCGACTCCTTACTAGTAGTGAAGCAGGAACACAGAATGACTTAGAAAGGAAACACATACAGTAGGATGATAATCGTTAGGAGAAACATGGACTGCCACTACGGGGAGAAGTTTGAGCTTCTGGATCGACCTCAGTGGCGTGAGGTCGATTTGGATCGAGGCTAACTGCGCTTTCTCGGTTTTCCTCTATACCCAGTTAAAAGTGACCGTCGTAACAATGATGAGATACAATGCTAGTCAATCGAAACCAGTAGAACTGCCCGTGTCAAAGAAAGCACGTAGTTAAATCTGTTCAGAATAACTGTTGTAGGTCATTGAGCAAAAGGTCTTCCAAAGAGCTAACCAAGAACAGCAAAGTCAAGAAATACAGTCAGACAACACATCTGTTAAAAACAAGGTTTGAACGAACAATTGAAAAACATGGATTGCATGTTAATGTATTCCCCGACTCTTCTGGTTCGATACAGGATCTTCTGATGTTGTCACTATTTACAGTTTGTACTAAACCTCCTCCACGATCGTTAATGTAAAAATAGAAGGAAACAAAAGAAACCTCTTAAGATTTGAACAGGTGAGCAAAGCCCCATATCCTGGGTCCTCGTTGACTTGATAAAAGTAGGCCGGGAGGGAGGGGGGGAGGGAGGGAGGGGGGGAGGGAGGGAGGGAGAGAGAGAGAGAGAGAGAGGGAGGGAGGGAGGGAGGGAGGGAGGGAGGGAGGGAGAGAGAGAGAGAGAGAGAGAGAGAGAGAGAGAGAGGGAGGGAGGGAGGGAGGGAGGGAGGGAGGGAGGGAGGGAGGGAGGGAGGGAGGGAGGGAGGGAGGGAGGGAGGAAGGGAGCGAGGGGGGGGAGGGAGGGAGAGGGGGAGGGAGGGAGGGAGGGAGGAGGGGGAGGGAGGGGGAGGGAGGGAGGGAGGAGGGGGAGGGAGGGGGAGGGGGGGGGGGAGGAGGGGGATGGAGGGAGGGAGGGAGGGAGGGAGGGAGGGAGGGAGGGAGGGAGGGAGGGAGGGAGGGAGGGAGAGAGAGAGAGAGAGAGAGAGAGAGAGAGAGAGAGAGGGAGGGGAGGGGAGGGGAGGGAGGGAGACAGACAGACAGAAAAGAAAAGCAGTGAAAGTAAAGAAGAGTACAAAGAGATTGTTATTGTCTCAGTGAGGCCTAGCAGTCGGCTGTCAGGCCTCAGAGTTGAGTATGATACAGGCTGGCTCTGGGAGCCAGGTTGTGGGGTCAGGAACAGGGCAGGAGAGGGGGGTAGAGGAGGGAGACTGGGCAGCGAGGCGAGGTTCGGGCAGTGGACGTTTTTGGTTCAGATGTGGGCATGAGCATTCCCCTGCCCATGCCCGTGCCCATGCCTGTGGCCCTGATCCCCTCCGTGGTGCCCCCCCTCTCCGTGTCCATGGCCGTGCTTCTTGTGCTTTCTGCGCTCCCGTCGGCCGTTGTGATGGTCATGGTGTCGCCTGTAGCGCTGTGCTCCCCGGGCTGGAGAGAGACACAAGGGAGTGAAAGAGTGTGAGAGGGGATGAGTCAGGAGAAAGAGACCGGATGGGAGGGAGTAGAGGGGGGGAGTGACAGGTAAAGTGGAGTGAGAGAGGGATATGAGATGTGAGAGGAGGGGGGTGACAGGTCAACACCACAGACATACAGCTCTCAACATCAGCCCCTCTGCCTAACGTGTCTTGTCCACTCAACTTCATATTACTAGCTCTCTACATGTATTAGCATAGGACTGTCCTCCCACTCACGTCCTGAGTGAGCCGCTTCCTTCCTGTGTTGTGTTGCCAAATTGGATCCATTGGCCCTGGGTTAGGTTTGCCAACAGAAGGTCTACCTTGCCATGATAATAATGACTAACAAACGACTCTAGCAGGAAAACAACATTACACTCGAAATGCACCAAATACGAAATAAGGCTCCATATTTTCTCTCCAGTTCAAACAGCAGCAATTCATTATTTGTCAGTACGAGACGAAAGGGGAAATGGGAAATAGTTGTTTGCTCATAACTTCTTAAAAAGGGCAAACATTGATACAATCCTACAATATGAATGATTCTGCTGTCATAAAGAAAGATGGATGTTTCCGTCGTTCGGCAGAGCGAGTTTTACTCCTCATGGGAGGATAGTAAAATGAAATGTTTCTTCTCTGCGTTTCTGGCATTCCTCCAAACCCCTGGCTGTCAATCACACTTTGGAGTGATACACTATCTCAACAGAACAAGGGCTATAACTTAGTTTTATCTACACTCAAATTACATTACCATGGTCACACAACCTCTATCTGAATGAAAAGTTTGTCAAATTCCAGAACATGCTACAACTTCTATGGAGATTCTTGTATTCCTACTGAGTTCAGTCTCATTTGAAGGTTCCATTCCTCCACTGTATTTTATCATTTATCCCATAGAGATAAAACTCCAAGCCCTTTAACAGTCTTGGTCACTCACTCATAGTGCAGATGATTTTCGGCCGCTCCCATTTGCCGTTGGCACGACACTTGGCCGTGGGGACGTGGCGTTGAAGAAACCCGTCGGCACACTGGTAACGCACCACTGAGTGGATGTCATAGTGGGACCGCTTACGACCAATCAGAAAGGCGTTCTTCACGGTGGGAGGGTTGACACACAGCACTGCCCAATGGAGAAAGAGAGTGAGAAATGGAAAGCCAGCAATGGAGAAGTGGTACATTATAACAACGTGGTCCTAACATGTATATCACCATTCACAGTCATCAGTCGTCACCCAGTCTTTCCCCTTGTCCCTGAACAAGAGACAGTTGAAGAGCCCTGTTTTAAAGAACATTCCCCCTCCACTCTTCAAAACTGTTGACGGCACACAACACACACATATCTAAAGTTCAAAGGAAACTAAAGAGATGAGTCATGTGTGTGTGTGTGTGCTAGTCTGTGTGGGCTGTTGTTATCTCCTAGAGCGTTGTGTTGATGTGAGGAGGGAGGACAGACAGACAGACAAGCAAAGTGGTTGAGACACCAGACAGACCCTACAGGGCTCTTAGCCCAGTGAGACATCCCACTGACTCACTGACCTTTCAGCTCTGGCTGTTGCCCATAGGCACAGATCTAGGATCAGCTTCCCCTCCACCAAACCTTATCTTCACTATCTGAGAGGAAAACACCAAACTGACTTTAGATCAGTGTCCCGGGTAACTTTATCCGACCCCGACCTTTCAGAAGGGATTGGGCCCTCAGGGGCCACAGTGTGTGACAGGTGTCAGGAATGCACCCATGCTTACTGCTCATTGGCAGGATTAGAGGGGAGGGCGAATGAGAGATGAGGGATGAGGAGGGGTGACTGGGGTGACGGTGCAGTTCCTCTGTCGTTCCCCTAGATGGCAACCCTGCGGTTGAAACCTAAAGCCCTCAGTGAGTTTCCAACCCCTAAACAGTCACCAACCCAGCTGTAGACTAAGTGGAAGTGCTTCTTTCCCTTCCTTGAAGTAATCGACGACCTCTCATCTGGAACATGGTGGAGATGAGGTGTCCCTTACATAGCCAACACTAATGCAGAACAACCAGATCAGAGCCAACTCCAAGGAGTAGAGGAAGGGAGGGAAGGATGTATTGTCCAGCTATCCACACAGTATAGCTGTGACTGCAGTATGGGCCCAGTGGGAGGTCTGGCCTTCTAAAAGTAGGAATTCAGCTTAACACCAGTCTGTAAAGGCTGCAGTACAGAGCACTACGGCCAGGGGCTGCAGTACAGAGCACTAAGGCCAGGGGCTGCAGTACAGAGCACTACGGCCAGGGGCTGCAGTACAGAGCACTAAGGCCAGGGGCTGCAGTACAGAGCACTAAGGCCAGGGGCTGCAGTACAGAGCACTAAGGCCAGGGGCTGCAGTACAGAGCACTACGGCCAGGGGCTGCAGTACAGAGTACTAAGGCCAGGGGCTGCAGTACAGAGCACTAAGGCCTGGGGCTGCAGTACAGAGCACTAAGGACAGGGGCTGCAGTACAGAGCACTAAGGCCCTACTGCAGTACAGAGCACTAAGGCCAGGGGCTGCAGTACAGAGCACTAAGGCCCTACTGCAGTACAGAGCACTAAGGCCCTACTGCAGTACAGAGCACTAAGGTCCTACTGCAGTACAGAGCACTAAGGCTCTACTGCAGTACAGAGCACTAAGGCCCTACTGCAGTACAGAGCACTAAGGCCCTACTGCAGTACAGAGCACAAAGGCCATGGGCTGCAGTACAGAGCACTACGGCCCTACTGCAGTACAGAGTACTAAGGACAGGGGCTGCAGTACAGAGCACTACGGCCCTACTGCAGTACAGAGTACTAAGGACAGGGGCTGCAGTACAGAGCACTAAGGCCAGGGGCAGCAGTACAGAGTACTAAGGACAGGGGCTGCAGTACAGAAGTGTGATTAAAAGGCAGGCTACAAGAACCATATACTGTTCACACCATAATACCATCAATTCTACGTAATTCCCTGTAGGCTATTACCTAACTAGGATATTATTATTAAACAACATAATAACTCTTAGCCATATCAGATTACCCCACTTTTAATAGCGCAAAAAAAATCTTTAAATTGTGCTAACAGGTTTTGTTTAGACTGCCAGTACAGTGATTGCAGTAACATCTCACACCTCGTACTCAGACAACCAGAAAAGCACAGTTTTCACTCCCTGTGTTTAGTGTGCAGTAACAGACTAGGACGGACATTACTGACACTAGTTTGCAGCTGTGGCAACAGATCAATAGTCACAGGACCAGGCATGGCACTCAATAACACCACCCAGATCTTACTGACTGGGGCTGGGCTGGGGATGCCTGGCAGGCACGCAGGACTGTGTGTGCGTGTGTGTCAGGCTGATTTAGTTTCCTTTTGAAAGCTGGAGACAGTTGAAGCCTGGATCCATCCAGCACTCGCCGAGCCCGGTGGGCTACATCTTTACAATCAGAGTCTAACATGTCTCAGCAGATTAGACAGGGGTGAGCTGGGTATGTCCACACACACTCCAATCTTAGCCAATGTATTGACCAGCTACAGTCACAGAAGGCATGCAGGCAGCAGAGTTGTGGGGAACTGTGTGTGATAGTGTGTGTCCTGGGTGGGTGTCAGGGCGAGATGCTTCTCTGTCCCCAGAAGAAAGGTGCCGGAGAAAATGTGCACTTGGTAGAAGGCAGGTAGAGACACCGCCCTGAAGGACCAGTGTACTCTGTTCTGGACTTGGGCTGTGTGTCTATTAGACAATATTTGGAACTGTATATGAATAAGTATGTGAATATTTGATAATATTCTGTTTATATACGTGTGTGTGCGTGTGCGTGCGTGTGTGTGAGAGCGAGATGACTTCGCCACAACCCATCCTCCTAATCAGGGTGGCTCACACCTGCCTGTTCTGTGCTCTTCCCCATGGCATTATGGGTAACACTAATCACCCAGATGACGTTTGTCACTGATTGGATACTGCCTCTCTCTCAGAGGGACAGGCCTGAGTGTTAGCCACACGGCAGTAATCAGCCAACCATGCCATATGGCCCCTGATGAGCAGACCCAAGAGAACAACAGCACGACAGAGTAGAACAGGCGGTAATGTAGGCTTGAAGATGGAATGCTGCCACTGACTGATTGACTGAAGGTCAGCTTCCCGATTCGAGTTATTAAGTTAGACCTGTGACAGTGTGTCACCAGCAATGGGTTGCACCTCTGTGATGAGACAAATAACATACAGTGGAAAGTTGATCCGACTCGAGAGCAGTGACACCACACTTTAGTGTGGCATGAGGGACTTATCTAACTCTGTGGCATGAGGGACTTATCTAACTCTATGGCATGAGGGATTTATCTAACTCTATGGCATGAGGGACTTATCTAACTCTGTGGCATGAGGGACTTATCTAACTCCGTGGCATGAGGGACTTATCTAACTCCGTGGCATGAGGGACTTATCTAACTCTGTGGCATGAGGGACTTATCTAACTCTGTGGCATGAGGGACTTATCTAACTCTGTGGCATGAGGGACTTATCTAACTCGATAGCATGAGGGACTTATCTAATTCTGTGGCACGAGGGACTTATCTAACTCTATGGCATGAGGGACTTATCTAACTCTGTGGCATGGGGGACTTATCTAACTCTGTGGCATGAGGGACTTATCTAACTCTGTGGCATGGGGGACTTATCTAACTCTACTGCATGAGGAACTTATCTAACTCTATGGCATGAGGGACTTATCTAACTCTATGGCATGAGGGACTTATCTAACTCTGTGGCATGAGGGACTTATCTAACTCTGTGGCATGAGGGACTTATCTAACTCTATGGCATGAGGGACTTATCTAACTCTGGGGCATGGGGGACTTATCTAACTCTGTGGCATGAGGGACTTATCTAACTCTGTGGCACGAGGGACTTATCTAACTCTGTGGCACGAGGGACTTATCTAACTCTATGGCATGAGGGACTTATCTAACTCTATGGCATGAGGGACTTATCTAACTCTATGGCATGAGGGACTTATCTAACTCTATGGCATGAGGGACTAATCTAACTCTATGGCATGAGGGACTAATCTAACTCTATGGCATGAGGGACTAATCTAACTCTGTGGCACGAGGGACTTATCTAACTCTATGGCATGAGGGACTAATCTAACTCTATGGCATGAGGGACTAATCTAACTCTATGGCATGAGGGACTAATCTAACTCTGTGGCACGAGGGACTTATCTAACTCTGTGGCATGAGGGACTTATCTAACTCTATGGCATGAGGGACTTATCTAACTCTGTGGCACGGGGGACTTATCTAACTCTGTGGCATGAGGGACTTATCTAACTCTGTGGCACGAGGGACTTATCTAACTCTGTGGCATGAGGGACTTATCTAACTTTATGGCATGAGGGACTTATCTAACTCTGTGGCATGAGGGACTTATCTAACTTTGTGGTATGAGGGACTTATCTAACTCTGTGGTATGAGGGACTTATCTAACTCTGTGGCATGAGGGACTTATCTAACTCTGTGGCATGAGGGACTTATCTAACTCTGTGGCATGAGGGACTTATCTAACTCTGTGGCATGAGGGACTTATCTAACTCTGTGGCATGAGGGACTTATCTAACTCTGTGGCACGAGGGACTTATCTAACTCTGTGGCACGAGGGACTTATCTAACTCTGTGGCACGAGGGACTTATCTAACTCTGTGGCACGAGGAACTTAACTAACTGTTAAGTTTTATAACTCTAATTCTGGTGACCATTCAGATTAACTAAATAATGTTTCTAGCCTGAGGCCAGTTGAAATCGGTACCCAAGAGGATCTAGCAGTGACCCGATCCTCCATTTCCTTAAACACAGCTCTGGAGTCTGGCCAGTCGTCTCAATAAACCTACAAACATCTACCTGGCTGGCTATTAATACCCTGTCTCTCTGTCTGCCCCAAATGCAATTGAAGACCGTCTGCTCTAATAAGCCCACAGAGGAGCATGTTAGGATGCGCACTTCTCTGGCATCTCACAGCACCATGACAGAGCAGATCCACAGAAGCCTGGTCATGTTACACAGACACTTTACTAGTCAGCCCCAAAACTTTGTGTGAAACTCTTCCAACAATGTTTCATACAAAGGAGGATCATTTTTATGTGGATTAAATGTTCTGAAGAAGTCTCATCCCTTGATCTGACAGTAAGGCCATCTCTGTAAGGAGCTGCCTTAGGTGTGAAAGCATAGCTACAAGTGAGCTGACTGTGCTTGGAGGTGAGCTGTAATGATCAGTGTTAGCCTGTGGTCCAGACTGACTGATTGAAGAGGCCTATGACAGAATACTTATAAGTATCTTTTAAAGTATTTAAAGCACAGCGGAAGCATAATATCACCTCCTCTTCAACGTTTTCATTCTCTCACCCACTTACTTTTCCTCCACTCGCTATCCCTTTCAAACTCTCAGTCCCTCTCGCCCCCTCTCTCTCTCTACAACCCCTCGCCTCTTTCTCCCTCTCACCTGTTCCCTTCTTGCAGACGTAGGGCAGGTTGTAGTTGCAGGGCACATCGTTCCACTTGCCGTTCTCGTGGGCGATCATCACCACACAGTCCTCTCCACCCGCAAAGAAGTTGTCCGGCTGGTTCTCCCGCCAGTTCTCATATTGCTGCACAGTACAGCGAGTCACAGACACAGACAGTCACACAACACAGACCGTCACACAACACAGGCAGTCACACAACACAGGCAGTCACACAACACAGACAGTCACACAACACAGACAGTCACACAACACAGGCAGTCACACAACACAGGCAGAAGGAAAAAAGAAAGTGATAGATACTGTAGACTGTTTCACTGTTCCCTTTTACTGAACAAGAAGCTGATGTGTCTCAACACAGGTCTTTCTCCAGCGGTATGGACTGACAGCTCTTAAACAACAACAGGCACAGAGGAGATGCCTCTATGAAGATGTAAGTAGCGTAGGAAGAAAAGTGGTTCAGTGAGCGAGGCTGTACATATACACAGTTAACGACACATTCACTCAATCAACTTCCCACCTGACCTTTAGCTAGCACCTACATCCTCCCTAGGGACCTCTGCTATGAGAGAAATGCACTCTTCAATAGCAGGCGGTGTCACTGTGGTTATTGTCCTTCTGAAGGATGTTGCTGATAATAAAGACTACACAAGATTAAACGAGTGATCTCTCTCTGCCTCTCCCTCTGTCTCTGCCTCTCTCTCTGCCTCTCTCTCTGCCTCTCCCTCTGTCTCTGTCTCTCCCTCTGTCTCTCCCTCTCTCTCTGCCTCTCCCTCTGTCTCTCCCTCTGCCTCGCCCTCTGTCTCTCCCTCTCTCTCTGCCTCTCCCTCTGTCTCTGCCTCTCTCTCTGCCTCTCCCTCTGTCTCTGTCTCGCCCTCTGTCTCTCCCTCTCTCTCTGCCTCTCCCTCTGTCTCTCCCTCTGCCTCTCCCTCTGCCTCTCCCTGTCTCTGCCTCTCCCTCTGTCTCTGCCTCGCCCTCTGTCTCTCCCTCTCTCTCTGCCTCTCCCTCTCTCTTTGCCTCTCACTCTGTCTCTGCCTCTCCCTCTGTCTCTGTCTCTGCCTCTCTCTCTGCCTCTCCCTGTCTCTGCCTCTCCCTCAGTCTCTCCCTCTGCCTCTCCCTCTGTCTCTGCCTCTGTCTCTGCCTCT